>NC_135480.1:199061547-199373753 GCF_052094955.1 Ictidomys tridecemlineatus | reverse complement strand
TCAAACTGTGTTCCACAGCTGGTGTCCTATGAACAACAAAGGTATGTGAGAGATGGGAGTAAGGAGAAGGCCACCAAGCAAGGAGAGCCCAACCGTGGCCCCCCCTCCTCCCAGCTCCCAGCACAGCAGCTCAATTCTGCCTTATGTAACAGGCTTTTTCTGCCTGAGTATCTATCTGAATATAATGTTCTGCTCCTAACACTGGAAATAAACCAAAAAAAAAAAAAGTTTGGAAATCATCATAGTGGAAGACATATTCTCACTAACTTGCTATTGAGATTTGACTGTCACTAATACAGAAGAGGAGGAATGGGGGCTTTGGAATCTGACCCTGAGTTCCCGCTGTACCTCCTCATCTTCTGTGATTGGGGGTGGCCCTTTCTTGAAATAGTGTTCCCACCCCTAGACTAGAATGATTTACATAATAATGACGACTTCACTAATGAAAATTAGGTAAATGAGCAGATGTGAAAGCGGCCAGAAGGAGGGTAAGCACTGATTCCTTTCCCTTCAAGCCTCCAACCCTCCTGTCCCTTCTTCTTTTCCCAGGAGGAACCCATCACCTTCTGTGAAGAAGCCTTCGTTTCCCACTATCGCTCTGGAGCCATGAGGCAGTTCCTGCAGAATGCCACACAGCTTCAGCTCTTCAAGCAGGTGCCCAGCTTCCCTGGGGGCCTGCATTTGTCCCAGCAGGGATTTCTGCAGCTGCCTTCACACTGAGCCCTGAGACTGAGCAAGGAGGGGACCCAAACCTGCAGGCCCAGGGGAGGGTGACTGGATGAAGAGGGTGGCCAGCCATCAGACAGTCCCTTAGCAAACATGATGGGAGGTTTTCTAAGTTTCATAAATGTGTCGGCAGGTTCGTAGAAAACTCAGTGTTGAAGGGCCTTTCCTATACTGGAAAGCATGGCTGTTCTTTGAGCATGCACCGAGGTCCCCAACTGGATGGTTTTTCCTGTTTCTGTAGACAAGCTGTTGTGCTTTTGCTTTTCCTCTAGTTTATTGATGGTCGATTAGACCTTCTCAATTCTGGCGAGGGTTTCAGCGATGTTTTTGAAGAGGAAATCAACATGGGCGAGTATGCAGGTGAGAAGCCTCCTTTTCTTTCTGGGTTGTGGATGCTGTAGGCCAAGGTGTTCTTGCCACAGATGGGCGTGGACTTCATTTCTCCATAGTTAGGGATTGGGAGGAGACTGGTTGCAACCTTGGCCTTAAAACAGCTGGAGAATTCCTCTTCAGTTTTCATAAGATGCACATTGGCCCATATGAACCCTCTGCTTAGGAGTTAGCTGTTTCTGCTGGGTAGAGGTTATTTAAATTGTAGTGGCCTGTATGATGCAGGGAAAGCACATGAGATATTGAATTAGGGGACTTGGGTTCAAATCAGAACCCTGTCCCCTTGCCAGCTGCTTGTTTACACACTGAGAGCAACACACTGAGTTAGACCTCTTTCTTTACTACCCAACTAAAAGCTCCTTGAGGGCAGAATTGGGTTTACACACTGAGAGCAACAATGCACACCCCACAAGATTCCCGAGGAGTTGGGATCAGAGCAGGGTGTAGTCACCCAGTTTAGTCCTCAGTATAGGGCCAGTGCTCAGTAACTGTTTCTTTAAAATGCAAAAGTCATTGCATGATGCCTGGTCTCTTTAAAACTGGAGGATTGTCTTTAATTTTTCAGGGATGGCATCTGAAGCCCAGAGAGATTCTAGTGGCTGACCCTACCTCCTGAATCCCAACCTGGCCTTCTTCTTAGGTCCAGTGAGCGGGCTCAGTCTTGCAAGAATAATAACTTATAGACTTAGTCTTTGGATATAAAATAATAATACTTATACTGCCAGCCCCTCTTATTGCTGGACATATCCAGTCTGAATCATTCAATAACGCAAGCAGTGTACAATCCCACAAAACCAGGCATGGCTTCCACCTGTGGGTATTACAGGGCCTAGCAGCCTGTGCTGCACGGGGAACACAGTTGATTAATAAAACCACTATAGTGGCTGCAGTCACTAATGGCAGATTGTTGATAAGCATTTCCTGAACCCCTGTGTCCAGAGTTGGTAAATAATGGAGGACTTAATTCTGCCTTCAAGGAGCTTTTAGTTGGGTAGTAAAGAAAGAGGCCTAACTAAAGACAGATAAAAATTAAATGAGTGCAGGTAAAGGAGTAGAAACAGGTTTTTGTTCAGCTGGACTAGGACTCTCACTGCATACTGTGGGAGCTTCCCAAGGGGACAGGGTTTGAGTTGGCTTCTCACCATAGGATATCAGTCCCAAAGAGAAGTTGAGTTTCGTGTGTGACTAAACTAAGTGCAGTCATTCAGAGCTTCTAATAGAGCTGTCTCCTCATGAGACCTCCTTAACCCACCAGATGAAATAAGCAGAGTTCACCCTCAATGCCTCCTTTTTCTTTTTCTGTCACTAATCAAGTGTACTAAGGGCTGAGTATGTGTCCAGAGGGTCCCTACATGGAGACACACAGCTCTGGTGGTTCCTGCCCTGGCATGGGTCATACTACATCTAACAATTAGGACTTATAAGTGGGTATTACCTGTACTAGAGGGCTCTTCAGAGGAAGAGGAGGAGGCTTCTGGAGAAAATGATACTTCAATTGGTTGTTGAGCTTACTGAGGCAGAGAGAATAAGAAATGGTACCCAGGCACAGGAACAGCATTTACCAGTGCTGAAGGACTGAGAGAGACTACTGTTTGGGAGCCCTAGGTGGTATTTTGTGTTAGAGCAGAGACAGTACAGAGCATAAGCACAGGACAGAGTGGCAGAGAGTGGGGAGGCCAAGTCAGGAGACGAGGGGAGAAAGGCAGGGTTGCTCTAGAGACTGACCTCACTCCAGTAGGCAGTGGGGAGGCTTTGAGGGTCTGTAGTCAGGGCACTGATATGAACAGCTCTCTATTTGAGCTAGAAAGCTGTGACCATGACTCACTACTGCCTTCTTCATGGAGTGGGACATGGAGTCTCCAGGTGGTTCTCTAGACTTTGAACTTTCCAAGTCCTGCATGCTGAAAGCAATTTAAAGAACTCTTTAAATCACAGTCTCTCTGATTCTCTTTTCCCAGGCAGTGATAAACTATACCATCAGTGGCTCTCTACCGTCCGGGTAAGTATGCCCCATTCAGAGCCACATGGCTTCCTCCTTGGCCTTCTGGCAGCCCTCTGCCTCCCTGGCTACTCACAAAGCTTCTGTGAGGCCCAGAGTACCCCATTCTTCCCACCAGAAGTTGCTTTTGTCTTAAAACTAGGCCATTCTGTCCAAGGGCTCTCTTGTTGGGGCAGAAGGAGGTAGGAGAGAGTCTTCCTCTTCAAGAAGCCAGCCAAAGCCTGTTGAATTGAATTTTGTCATCCTAGAATGTTTCTGGGAGTCTCCTTCTAGGGCCAGTGCTATTGTCACAATCATGGGGCAACCAAAAATGTGTCCCTCTTGCTGTTCTGCAGTATTTTCCGAAGCAAAGGCTCCTGGGAAGATGAAGAATACATCCCTGATTTTTTCTTCTCCTCACTGTTGTTATTGTGCTACAGTTTCTTATTGTGTCAGGAGCCAGGTGGTTAGGATTTCCAGAACCTCTTCAGGATTCAAATCTTGCCTAACCTTTCCATCCATTTACATTTGAGTATGTACTGAAGGCCTACTCAGTGCCAGGCAACAGCTGTGTCTTGGGGATAAAGAGGGGAGCAGGAAACAGGCCCTTCCCTGGGGGAGTGCCCCCATCTTGTTGGGGAGGTAGGCACGTAAACAAGAAGCTCCAACATAATGTGATAAGTGTTCTCTCCTGCTTCAGGGCCAAATGCACCACTGCCAAGGCAGGTCCCTTGGAAGTGGCTGCATTTGGCCAAGAGTGAGCAGCAATTCCTCAATGAAAGCCTTCCTTTGTCCTTCTTGTATGGCCAAACACAGCACTTGGCATATCTGAGGTGAGCAATAAGGACTTGCTGATTGATTGATAAAGGGGGTTTCAATACTCCAAACATCCATTTAAATAGGATCCTGAGTAATTTTGGAAGGCAGTATGGAATAAATGAGAGGGTGAGAATTTGCTATTGTCAATGTAGAGCGCTTTCTGGGTCAAATTGTGATGTTTTTAATTAAAGTCCAAAATTTTTAATGTGGGCAGTAACCAAAAATTGTACTAAATGTTAAGTCAATAATTACAATACTGTCTTATTTGGTTATGTACCCACTGGTTCCAGTCTCTCCATTCGAATCAGTTGGATTAACTTTCCAAACCACCACAAATCAGATTATATGATACATTTGATTAAAAACTCTCCAGAGCTTTGACCCCTTAGCCAGACATTCCCAGCTTCTCTTGAGCTGTCCCCATAAGGCCCCTCAGCCTGGCTCTGCTCTTCCTGAGATACAGTCCATACCTGCATACAGCATAGTCACTGCTGTCACTCCTACAATATAGCGCCGCTTTTTGGCTTCTGCACTTTTTTCTGTGCTACTTCCTATCTCAAGAATGTTCTTATCCTCCTGCTTCCTCCCTACTCGTCCTTCATGGGCCAGGTCAATTGTATTTTGATCTGCAGCCTTCCCTGACCTTCCCTGTCTCTGTGCTCCCTGTATGCAGTCATTACAGCTCTCATCACCTGATGCTTCAGCTCTTTGCCCCAGCATGCCTTGCCCTCCCCAGACTGCATATCTTTAAGATAGAGACCAGGTATCCTTTGGCTCAAGGCCCTCAGAGCCTAACACAGTGGGACCTCACCACACCTGTAGGGATGAGACTAAAGAACAGACTTATGGATAGCTCTGGAAACATGGTCTACTCCTAAAGACGATGAACAAGACATTGGTGTGGTAGATTTGTACTAAAGCCGTGTTAACATTATGGCCATTCATTCTTTCCTTCTCTAAAGATTTGTATGTTAGGGAAGGCAGCCTACCAGAAGTATCTTAAAAACCAGTAACACAGAAAACTCAGGTGAGGAAAGGAAGTTGCTTGGGTGAGGGCATTATATTTCCCAATGGTCCTGGTTGATCAGGACCCAATTTTCTGCCCCAGATTGGTGTCAGCTGGAGAATTCACAGCCATGAAACTTACTTGAATGCAGTAACTAGAAAGCTTTGAAAAACTGCCTGACTATGAGAAAAACCTTACCTGAGAGAGCCTGGGACAGGAAACACGTGCAGATTAGAACACTGAGCCTAACACCCCCCTCAACTAGTTATCACAGTCCTCATTGCACATACACACACCCAGAGCAATTCTGCCATAACCCTATGACTGCCCCTCTCGGTAACCATCTGGGCCTGTTTCTCTACTTACAACCCATGCCCTTAAAATGTTGCCTGACTTGATAAAAGAGAAGAGGACTTTGTTGATGTTGGCCTACTCTATCTTCAGCCCACATTGCTGATTGGTGTTTTTATTATAGAAAGGAAGTGGAGCAATTCTGAACACTGTAAAAACAAAAGCCAACCCAGCCATGAAGACCGTCTACAAGTTCGTAAGTACAGGTGTTAGTCTCAGGATCCAGGCAGATCAGTTCCTTAGCATGACCAGACTCTTAAATACACCCAGTCCCCTATTATAGAGCAACTTGGGAGCTGCTGTGCTATTTCCTAATGACATTGATGCTCTGATAATTATTTAGCATTGTTTTTCTTATGACTAGGTCAGTGATCTTTGTAATTTAAAGTATGGCTCGTCACAGTCACTGCAATAGAGAAATGGGAGGCTACTGGTTTTAGCTTTTAAATTTTGGAGTGATCGCTAAAATTCAGACTGCTCCATGTATTCCTGAGACCCAGAGGCATGGTCTATCAAGTGTCCTAACATACCTTTCCTATTTGTGTCCTCATTATTATGTCAAAATGAAGCAGCTCCTTTGCAGGTTACTGAAGAGTGTGGCAGGAATACCCCCTAATTTTTGTCCCAATTCTTCATCATCTCTCTCATCACTGCCCTATAGGAAATGCATTATTTGTGAGACTCGTGCCCACAGCAGAATGAAAATAGGAGAACCCATCAGTTCCTGGTGCTCCATCTTTTACAAGCCTCAAGTATTTTTTCTTGTGATTTCTCTTGCTTGCTAATTTGACCCTGAGCCACTAAAATGGGGTGGTTTTGAGTTAGTTTTGTTTTTAATTATGGTAGTGCTTTCTGTGCTTACATTGTAGCTCTTATAACAGGGTAGGTGGCTGCTAACACTACCAAACGGGTCTAAAATGGCATAAAGTAAAAGCAAGTGGTGTCCACAGAAATGAGACCTAGGAAATGGCATCATGGAAACCCAGTAGTGTGTCTGTATGGCCATTCGGCCTGGGCAGAAAATTGGCCCTGAGGCCCTACCATAGTGGAATAGAATGGATATTTTGATTCTTAAGCAGCCAGTGAAGCTGCCCTTCTACTCTTACTGGTAGATGTTACCAAGCTGCTGAGACAAATAATTAGAGAGCGCCCAAGAAGGGCTTGAGAAGGGGGTCGGGGGGGGGGGGGAATCTGTGCCATCAAAATGTAGAAAATACAATCTCTGCAACCCCTTTAGGGGACTTTTTTTTCTTAACCTTTTACTATTGTATTTGTTTTCATAGCCATTATGTTTTCGACTTGATGATCCCATTTTTTCTTCCTTTTTCTAGTAATCAGAGAAGGTGATTCGCGATGGACTGAAATCAAGCATAGTCCCTGCTGGAAACAGAAAGGGAATCTTAACTTAAATTAATTTTTCATGCAGGCAAAAGATCATGCAAAAATGGGAATAAAAGAGGTGAAAAACCGCTTGAAGCAAAAGGTACTTGAAGTTCTTATTCAAAATGTATAAGCACCGTGTATGAAATGCGTGGCCACAAAAAAGTAGGATGTGATCAATAGAGGGCTGTTTGATACAGTGTTGTTAGCACACTTCAAAATGCATTACCAGCTGTCCGGGAGTTTTCACACTGTTATAAATATTCACAGACAAAAAACTGTCTTCAAATAACATTAAGACTCTGGCGTAAACCCACAAAGGCGAGCAAGTTCAGCGTTACCACTATTGGTCTGTCCCCTCCCTGCCCCACCAGGCCTGGAGTTCACAGATACCCTTAGAAATTAGCTCAGACACATCCCAGCACCACTCTCTTCCTCCAGCTGCCCTCTGCCCCTATGCTTGTCATAATCCAAACCAAGAAATCCCTAGGTAAGAACCGCCCTGGACCCATGGTGCACATGGCCACCGTGCAGACACATGCAAAGGGGAGCTGGAGGAGGGTGCTGCAGACTCTCCCATCATGGTGTAAATGAGAGAGGAGCCCAGCAGTGTGTTTGAGACTCTGCACAGGGAAACAGTGGCTCTGATTGTCTTCTTGGACCATCATTAAGATTATATGAAGTCACACTGGCCATTCCCAGCGCAGATTCTGCCAACCTGAATCTCTAGACATTACGTGAGGCTACTATGACTAGGAGAGGATTTTCACATGATTGCAACGTGATTATTATTGCCACCTTTTGTTAAGTACTTGTTAAGGATGGCCCAGGCCAGGAGCTCTCGCATTTAATCCTTTGAACAACCCTGTGTGGTATTATCCCGTTTCATGAGCAAAGAGATTGTGGTTCAGAGGTGAAGTCATTTGCCCAAGGCCACACTGTGGAAGCCTAGCAGAAATGGGATTGGATTCCAAATTCATCGGCTCTCAGCTTCTGTGCACTTGCTATAGTGCTTCACACTACCTTCCTAAAACAAGTGTTTGGTTTTCCAAATGATAGCTGGGGTTACTTACTTCATTATCTCTAAGTCCCAAATGTATCACTCTTAACAAGGGCCTTTGTCTGTCTTGGCAGTTTTTTTAAAAAATTGAAAGCAGTTTCAATTTTATGAAGTCAGAAAGGACCTCTAATTAACTTGAAATAGTCGAAGGAATTGATTCCCTTCTTTTAATTGGAAAATAATTTGCTCCAACTAAGCATTTAAATTCTTAGTTTCAGCTGACAATGAATTCTTAACAGCTGAGATTCACCTCCTGCAATACAAGCCCTGTACTGTGAACCCAGATAGCCCTTGACTAGCCTGCCAGGGGCTGGCAGGTAGGATTCTTCACCTGGATGGTGTTTGAGTCACTAAATATACCTCTTCATCTCCTATCCCAGTGGCATGCATCCAAGTGGCAGAGAGGGGGCTTCTCTTCTGTGTCTTCTGTGTCTCTTCAGGGGAGAAATATCACCTGAAGTAAGCAAAGACAGGGGTCCCTCCTCAAACCCCACACAGATGTGGCACATGATTCCCACTTCCTCTGTGCAGACCATGAAGCTGGAGGCATCACCTTACCTTCCTACTAGAGTGTGCAGGCATCTGGCCTCCAGAAAACCCCCTTTCTATGAAAGGTACCCTTTCTGGAAAAAAAAAAAAAAACAGTAAAGCCCAGTTTTTTTAATGTGTTTGTTCAAAGTTCATTTAAATAATCTAGATTACGTTCTTTCCATGCCACCTCCCATTCTGTTCCTTGATGGTGTCTAAGCCGATTTTCCCCTCCCCTTCTCTTCCCCCTGCCAGTCTTTTCAAGAATAGCTTCAGGAGATAATGTTCTATAGAGAGTGTCAGTGTATTTCAGGTGACACAAGCGGTGAAGGCATTTTATAGAAATGTGGCTTGTCACCATTGGACTGTTGACAGATCTATTAGTGCACCCTTTTCAATTTTCACTTTTCCCCCCTTTGGTCGTACAGATTTCCACAGACCTGATATTTTGCAGTTGTTCTTGGAAGAGCTGTTTTGTAATTGAAACTCTAGCATTGTTCAGTACATGCAGGCCCCGGGTCTCCAGCGCTCTCCAACTCCCTTTCTTGAGCTAATTTAGGATTTGGCTTCGCCTGACCTCTCTCACTGCAGTGGAAAATATTTCCTTGACTTTTTTCTTCCCCTCCCTTCCACCCTCTCCCCTTTACACAGAACCTATCTATGTGGCTCCCCTGAAGCATCTAATACAGACATCTCAAGTTTGGTTTCTGCTCTGAAATTGAGGCAGTTCCCAACAAAGATCCAATTTTCAAATGTACTGGGTTGCCACCTCACCTCCTCTAACTCTGCATAGCAATGGTGACCTCGCAGATATAATCAAGAACCCAGTCTTGCCCTCTTTGCTCTTGCCTTGGGTTTGAATTGCAAATAGAAAATGTGGGGCTGACCTGTGGAGAGGTCATCACGGTGTATGGAGGGTCCATCTCTAATGTGACTGAGCAGGGCCCCTTCTCCGTCCCTTGTTCATTTGTGCTGCAGATTTTCAAAGCATCTGAAAGAGGAGCTTTCAGGATATCTGTGACCATTGGCAAATAATTGTTCATAGATCCTATAGCATGGCTTTATTCCACACCTGCTCTGCTTCTGCCCAGCAACAAAAAAAGAAAGATGGAGAACATATTTCTCTGGATAAATGGAGCAAGGTGGTCAAGTTCTGCTCCAGTTTGGCCTCCTTTGAAATCTGACTTGCTCAAAATTAGGAAGAAGAAATGGCAAGGATGCGATGTAGCTGTCACTTCCTAGGGGAGAACATGGTGCCTCCATGGAGAGTGTGGCCCTGCCAAACCCGCTCTGCAGAAGAATGTCAACAAATTGCCTTCTGCTGCGGCACCGAGCCATGCTGGCATGAGGGGACCCTGTGATAGCCACATAACCTTCCCTCACCTGCAGGGAACATTCAAATACATAAGGATGTTTACTGAGGAATCCCTAAAATTTTTGTCTTTTTTATTTAGTATCCGAATATGTAACCAAATGGGCCCATTTCACAGCCCTTTGTATAGTTTCTAAATCCCTGATCTTTTAAAGACAAGTCAAGCTTGTTTAGAGTCTCTGTGATTGAAAGGAGCAAATTCACAGTTGGCTTGAATTTCTGGCCAAACATTTCTGAGCGCAGTGAGGGAGTGAGCCAGCACATGAGGGGCAAGGAGAGCCAGGTAGACTCTCATAGCACAGACATTTTCACACCTTATCATACGACTGTCAGCTCCCTGTCTCCAGACACATTAAAATACGCTGCAGCCTCAATCACACAGACTCCAACTTTGGCTACTAGTTTGATATCAATATTCATATTTTAATTTACATTTGGTGTGGTGGGAGGTAGGCTGGGAAAAGGAGGACGCAGCATGAATCTCAAAGTAGAGAAGGTAGCACTCCCATCAGCAAACTAAGTCAGACACAATACTGCTGCAGCCTCACACCTAGGGTGCCTTTAAACTCCTCAAGACAGAAATGTGGCATTTGAGCTTCTGAGGCAGAAAAGCCAGTTCAAAGCTGGAACATTAACTGTGTGGCCTTGGGTGAGTTACTAGACCTCTCTGAACCTAGTTTTCCTCATCCATAAACTAGGGGAAATACCAATTTTTGTTGGGTTGTCAAAAGGATTAGAAGAGATAATGTGTTTAAACAGCAGCACTTAGTAGCCCCTCCACAAATGAGAGTAGTGATTCTGAGTGTTTTCTTATATCTCATATCCTGATAAATAGCTTCATATTGCTCATGCCACCATTAGAGCAAGGTGTCTAGAACAGCTCTGAGGGAGCCCTCCCTTGGTTATGACCTTCCCAACCTTGCAAACCTCCCACCTCATTGCCCAACAGGGAGAAGGATGCATCAGCCATTCCATATGAAGGCTCTGCTCTCCACCTTCTATCCCTCCTGTCCTCCTCAGCTCCTCCAAGTCCACACAGACCCCTGCTGTCCTTGTAGATCCTGAGAGTCTGAGTTGCTGCCTCCCTGACTGCTCATGGAGGTCCCAGGATATCTCAGACCCCTTCTTGCCTATCTTCTCTGAAAAGGTGGAGTTTAGCTCTGACGGACTTTTTATCGCACAAAACGCTTAGGGAAGATAATAGGAATAGAATTATATTCCGCCCCTTTCATCACTACTGAGGGATGAGGTGTGGTAGAGCCCCGTGCTCAGAGCCTCAGGGCTCCTGAGAGAGATCTGCCACCCTGCAGTGGCCTCTGATCTGCAGCTCTGTCTAATGTCTTCCTTCTGTGTGACCCTTCAGGAAGGAATAGGCTTACCCTTCCCATCAGTCTCTTGCTTTTGCTTTTTAAAAATGACATTTAGAAGGTCAGTTTTTCCCTGTTTGCAAACAAAATACATGTTTATTGAAGAAAATTCAACAAATCAGAGAAGCAAAAAAACAAATGATCTCATTTCATAGCCTACATTTTCACTTAGTATATCCTGAGCATAACCCAGGCCACTATATATTTCTTCCATTTGTCATTGTTTTAAAGGGCTCCAAAAATTTTATCTGATGGGCACCTAAGTTCCAATTTTTTAGGCAAATATTCTCATAAGACTGTGCAGCAATTTTTATTCTTTAGTTAGGATAAGTGTCTAAAAATGAAAATGGTGGGCCAAAGGACATGTGCATCTTTTAGGTCTTTTGTATAAATTGCCAGTTTGTATTCCCACCAGAAGGGGATGAAAAGCTACTGCCCAGGTCCTCTGCGGCAGCCAGTGAGTTCTTAGACTGCAGCTTTCTCGGTCATGGATGGACACTGCTGCTGCCCGGGTCCGTGCAGATCTTCTGCTGGTAGGTGCAGCAGAGGCTGCACACTGTTCCTGTTTTTTTCTTGACACGGCTCTTCCTGCTCTGCTCCCTGTGGCATCGAGGAGGAAGCAGTTGTCCTTAGGTAGAGGAAGTAGTTGTCCTTAGGTGAAGGAAGCAGTTGTCCTTAGGTGGAGGAAACAGTGACAAAGTGAAAAAAATCAGTGAGCCACAACCTTCATAAGAAATGAAATTCACAAGAAATTTTATGGCTCTGAATCTTCCAAGTAAAATGAATGTACAGCACTGCTTTTTAATACCCAGGCACATTTGTATATTGCACACATTTGCCTTCCAAATGTTCAGCTAAATTTTATAAAGATTTACTACAGAGTGAGTGCTAGATTTAAAAGAATCCAGGATAGAGAACCCAAACCCTAAGAACTCACCGTCTGTGGGGAATCACAGGTAGCATAGGGTGTGGTGGATTATGATCAGTCTAGAGCTGGGGTGTAGCTTGGTCATTGAGTACTTGCCTAGCATGTGAGAGGAACAGGTTTTGATCCCTGGCACTGACAGAAAAAAAAAAAATAATCTAACAAGAAGGGTTGCCAAGGAGAGAGAGGTCACTCCTGATGAGGTGGTAAGTCCTCTATCAGTTCAAGAGCCATTATCATGTATGCTAGTTTCATGAGTCAATGTGGCATAATTGCCAGGATTGATAGTTCTAGGTTCCTCTGCTTCCTAGCAGTGTGGCCTTGGATAAGTTATTCTCTCTGAGCCCTACTTCCTTACCTATGAAAAAAGTATACTCCTGTTTACCTTGTGATTATCATAGGGACTATGTGAAAACAAAGGTCAAGGGTCCAGAAAAGTGCCCACCAGGGCAGGTGTTCTCCAGGGAAGCTTTCTGTCCTTTGTAGGAGGAAGTGTCTAATGTTCAATTTTCATAATGCTTAGACATTTTTCAAATCCTCCTCATATCTCATCTAATTTAACCCATCAGCCAGTAGCTTGGAAATTTGCCAAACAGGTTATAGTCTCCTCATTGTAAAAACAAAGAAATAGTTGTGGAGAGGTTGAGTAAATTGGAAAGATTAGATGATTGATGGTAAAAACAAAGCTAGGATACACTTTTCCAAAAACAACCACATGCATTTTCTTTTTTAAAACACCTATTATCTTGTAGTTTCTTAATTATTTTCTTACCATGCTACCTTGCAGCTCCATTTTTTTCAGGCTCGCACATGAAATGGTTACTGTTTGGCTTGTTCAACCTCTCGTGTTTATTTTCTGGGTATCCCCACCTGAATCCAAAATGCCCCTTTGGCCCTCTGTTGCTTTCTGGCACAGGAGGAGCCCCTCTCCTTTCTTTTTCCACTTGACCTAAGTGCCTTGGAGCAGCCCCTTTCCGAACAAGGCAGTCAGCAGGCCCTTTCATCATTGAGCCTTAGCCTGGCTGAGACTGACTGATCTGACATGGGCCAACTGATCCAAGGCCTCTCTGTAAAGTCAAGAGGTCACTACCTCCCTATGTTGTTTACCAAGAAGTAGACTCCTCAGACTGGCCTCTTGGGAAAGGAGGCCAGCGGATAGGCACCTAAAGAGCAAATTAATGTGGTATGGGAGGGGCATCTGTGCAATTTCTACAGTTCATTGAGTAGCTAATAATGGTCAAGGCACTTATCTGGTCTCACCTGTCTTCTTTAATTCTCATAGCTACCATAGCCTCATTTTACAGATGAAGAAACTGAGGCTCAGAGATGTTATATGTTTCCTCCTTAATACAGGATTATTCAATAAGCAACCACTTTCCCCCGTGTCCCACTTTCTCTCTACTTAGCTGAGAAGTTAAGAGTGATTGGTTATCTCTCATGTGCAGAATTTAATGAGTTTTAAGAGGGTGTGGTCTGTTGATTAAAATATGTGTTTTTACAAAGAAAAGAATTGGCAATTATATTTTTTTTTCTTTTTTTTTCTTTTTTTTTCTTTTTTTATTTTTTTTCCTTTAATTTTTACTGTTGGTTGTTCAAAACATTACATAGTTCTTGACATATCATATTTCACACTTTGATTCAAGTGGGTTATGAACTCCTATTTTTACCCTGTATACAGATTGCAGAATCACATCAGTTACACATCCACTGTTTTACATATTGCCATACTAGTATCTGTTGTATTCTGCTGCCTTTCCTATCCTCTACTATCCCCCATCCCCTCCCCTCCCCTCCCCTCCCCTCTTCTCTCTCTACACCATCTACTGTAATTCATTTCTCCCCCTTGTTTTTTTTTCCCCTTTCCCCTCACTTCCTCTTGTATGTAATTTTGTTTAACCATGAGGGTCTCCTTCCATTTCCACGCAATTTCCCTTCTCTTTCCTTTTCCCTCCCACCTCTCACCCCTGTTAATCTTCTTCTCATGCTCTTCCTCCCAACTCTGTTCTTAGTTACTCTCCTTATATCAAAGAAAACATTTGGCATTTGTTTTTTAGGGATTGGCTAGCTTCACTTAGCATAATCTGTTCTAATGCCATCCATTTCCCTGCAAATTCTATGATTTTGTCATTTTTTAATGCAGAGTAGTACTCCATTGTGTATAAATGCCACATTTTTTTATCCATTGAAGGGCATCTAGGTTGGTTCCACAGTCTTGCTATTGTGAATTGTGCTGCTATGAACATCGATGTAGCAGTGTCCCTGTAGCATGCTCTTTTTAGGTCTTTAGGGAATAGACCGAGAAGGGGAATAGCTGGGTCAAATACTGGTTCCATTCCCAGCTTTCCAAGAAATCTCCAAACTGCTTTCCAAATTGGCTGCATCAATTTGCAGTCCCACCAGCAATGGGAAAGATTAGTGTACCCTTTTCCCCACATCCTCGCCAGCACTTGTTGTTGTTTGACTTCATAATGGCTGCAAATCTTACTGGAGTGAGATGGTATCTTAGGGTGGTTTTGATTTGCATTTCTCTGACTGCTAGCGATGGTGAGCATTTTTTCATGTACTTATTGATTGATTGTATGTCCTCCTCTGAAAAGTATCTGTTCAAGTCCTTGGCCCATTTGTTGAATAGGTTATTCGTTTTCTTATGGTTTGATTTTTTGAGTTCTTTGTATACTCTGGATATTAGGGCTCTCTCTGAAGTGTGAGGAGTAAAGATTTGTTCCCAGGATGTAGGCTCCCTATTTACCTCTCTTATTTTTTCTTTTGCTGAGAAAAAACTTTTTAGTTTAAGTAAGTCCCATTTGTTGATTCTAGTTATTAACTCTTGTGCTATGGGTGTCCTCTTGAGGAATTTGGAGCCCAACCCCACAGTATGTAGATCGTAGCCAACTTTTTCTTGTATCAGATGCCATGTCTCTGATTTGATATCAAGGTCCTTGATCCATTTTGAGTTAACTTTTGTGCATGGCGAAAGAAAGGGATTCAGTTTCATTTTGTTGCATATGGATTTCCAGTTTTCCCAGCACCATTTGTTGAAGATGCTATCCTTCCTCCATTGCATGCTTTTAGCCCCTTTATCAAATATAAGATAGTTGTAGTTTTGTGGATTGGTTTCTGTGTCCTCTATTCTGTACCATTGGTCCACCCGCCTGTTTTGGTACCAGTACCATGCTGTTTTTGTTACTATTGCTCTGTAGAATAGTTTGAAGTCTGGTATCGCTATATAGCCTGATTCACACTTCCTGCTTAGCATTGTTTTTGCTATTCTGGGTCTTTTATTTTTCCATATGAATTTCATGATTGCTTTCTCTATTTCTACAAGAAATGCCGTTGGGATTTTGATTAGCATTGCATTAAACCTATAGAGAACTTTTGATAATATCGCCATTTTGATGATGTTTGTTCAGCCTATCCATGAACAGGGTATATTTTTCCATCTTCTAAGATCTTCTTCTATTTCTCTCTTTAGGGTTCTGTAGTTTTCATTGTATAAGTCTTTCATCTCTTTTGTTAGGTTGATTCCCAAGAATTTTTTTTTTTTTTGAGGATATTATGAATGGAATGGTTGTTCTCATTTCCATTTCAGAGGATTTGTCGCTGATATACAGGAATGCCTTTGATTTATTCGTGTTGATTTTATATCCTGCCACTTTGCTGAATTCATTTATTAGCTCTAATAGTTTCTTTGTAGACCCTTTTGGGTCTGCTAGGTATAGAATCATGTCATCTGCAAATAGTGATAATTTAAGTTCTTCTTTTCCTATTTTTATGCCTTTAATTTCTTTTGTCTGTCTAATTGCTCTGGCCAGTGTTTCAAGAACTGTTGAACAGAAGTGGTGAGAGAGGGCATCCCTGTCTTGTTCCAGAATTTAGAGGGAATGCCTTCAATTTTTCTCCATTCAGAATGATGCTAGCCTGAGGCTTAGCATAGATTGCTTTTACAATGTTGAGGTATGTTCCTGTTATCCCTAGTTTTTCTAGAGTTTTGAACATAAAGGGATGCTGTACTTTGTCGAATGCTTTTTCTGCATCTATCGAGATGATCATATGGTTCTTATTTTTAAGTCTATTGATGTGGTGAATAACATTTATTGATTTCCATATATTGAACCAGCCTTGCATCCCAGGGATGAATCCTACTTGATCATGGTGCACTATTTTTTTTGATATGTTTTTGAATCCAATTCGCCAGAATTTTATTGAGGATTTTTGCATCTAGGTTCATTAGAGATATTGGTCTGTAGTTTTCTTTCTTTGAAGTGCCTTTGTCCGGTTTAGGAATCAGGGTGATGTTGGCCTCGTAGAATGAATTTGGAAGTTCTCCCTCTTTTTCCATTTCCTGGAATAGCTTGAAAAGTATTGGTATTAGTTCCTCTATAAAGGTTTTGTAAAACTCTGCTGTATACCCATCCAGTCCTTAGTTGGTAGTCTTTTGATGGTTTTTTTCTATTCCTCAATTGATATTGGTCTGTTTACATTGTCTATATCCTCCTGACTCAATCTGGGCAGATCATATGACTTAAGAAATTTATCGATGCCTTCACTATCTTCTATTTTATTGGAGTATAAGGATTCAAAATAATTTCTGATTATCTTCTGTATTTCTAAAGTGTCTGTTGTGATGTTGCCTTTTTCATCCCATATGCTAGTAATTTGAGTTCTCTCTCTTCTCTTCGTTAGCATGGCTAAGGGTCTGTCAATTTTATTTATTTTTTCAAAGAACCTGCTTTTAGTTTTGTCAATTTTTTTGATTGTTTGTTTTGTTTCGATTTCATTAATTTCAGCTCTGATTTTAATTATTTTTTGCCTTCTACTTCTTTTGCTGTTGTTTTGCTCTTCTTTTTCTAGGATTTTGAGATGAAGTATGAGATCATTTATTTGTTGGTTTTTTCTTTTTTTTAAGGAATGAACTCCAAGCAATGAATTTTCCTCTTAGAACTGCTTTCAATGTGTCCCATAGATTCCGATATGTTGTGTCTGTGTTTTCATTTATCTCTAAGAATTTTTTAATTTCCTCCTTGATGTCTTCTATAACCCATTGATCATTCAGTAACCTATTGTTCATTCTCCAAGTGATGCATTATTTTTCCTTCCTTCTTTTATCGTTGATTTTCAGTTTCATTCCATTATGATAAGATAAGATGCATGGTATTATCTCTACTCCTTTATATTGTCTAAGAGTTGCCCTGTGACATAATATATGATCTATATATTATGTGCTGCTGAGAAAAAAGTGTAACTGCTTGATGTTGGATGGTATATTCTATATATGTCAATTAAGTCTAGGTTATTAATTATGTTATTGAGTTCTATAATTTCCTTATTCAACTTTTGTTTGGAAGATCTGTCCAGTGGTGAGAGAGGTGTGTTGAAGTCTCCCATGATTATTGTATGGTGGTCTATTAGACTCTTGAACTTGAGAAGAGTTTGTTTGATGAACATAGCTGCACCATTGTTTGGGGCATATATATTTATGATTGTTATGTCTTGTTGGTGTATGGTTCCCTTGAGCAGTATGTAGTGTCCCTCTTTATCCCTTTTGATTAACTTTGGCTTGAAATCTATTTTATTTGATATGAGTATGGACACTCCTACTTGTTTCCGAAGTCCATATGAGTGATATGATTTTTCCCAACCTTTCACCTTCAGTCTATGTATGTCTTTTCCTATCAAATGCATCTCCTGTAAGCAGCATATTGTTGGATCTTGTTTTATGATCCATTCTACTAGCCTGTGTCTCTTAATTGGTGAGTTTAAGCCATTAACATTTAGGGTTATTATTGAGATATGGGTTGTTCTTCCAGCCATATTTGTTTATTTATATTACTAAACATGGTTTGTTTTCCTCTTTGATTATTTCCCCCCCCTTTACTGTACTACCTCCCACTGTTGGTTTTCATTGTTATTTTCCATTTCCTCTTCCTGTAATGTTTTGCCGAGGATTTTTTGGAGAGGTGGTTTTCTAGCTGCAAATTCTTTTAACTTTTGTTTATCGTGTAAGGTTTTAATTTCATCTTCCACCCTGAAGCTTAATTTCGCTGGATACACAATTCCTGGTTGGAACCCATTTTCTTTCAGTGTTTGAAATATGTTATTCCAGGATCTTCTAGCTTTCAGAGTCTGTGTTGAAAGATCAGCTGTTATCCTGATTGGTTTACCCCTAAATGTAAACTGCTTCCTTTCTCTTGTAGCTTCTAAAATTCTCTCCTCATTCTGTATGTTGGGCATCTTCATTATAATGTGTCTAGGTGTGGATCTCTTATGATTTTGCACATTTGGCGTCCTGTAGGCTTCTAGGATTTGGGATTCTGTCTCATTCTTCAAGTCTGGGAAGTTTTCTCGTATTATTTCATTGAATAGATTGCTCATTCCTTTGGTTTGGACCTCTATACCTTCCTGTATCCCAATGACTCTTAAGTTTGGTCTCTTTATGTTATCCCATATTTCTTGGATGTTCTGCTCATGGTTTCTTAACAGTCTTGCTGAGCTGTCTATGTTCTTTTCAAGTTGAAATACTTTGTCTTCATTGTCTGATGTTCTATCTTCTAAGTGTTCTACTCTGCTGGTAGTATTCTCAATTGAGTTTTTAAGTTGGTTTATTGCTTCCTGCATTTCTAGGATTTCTGTTTGTTTTTTATAACCTCTGTCTCCCTGTATAGTTGATCTTTTGCTTCTTGGATTTGTTTATGTAATTCATGGTCGAAGTGATCTTTCATTGTCTGATTTTGCTGTCTAATGTCTTCCTTGAGACTCAAGATCATCTGAAGCATGTATATCCTGAATTCTTTATCTGATATTCCATCTGCTGCAGATATTACCTCTTCTAACATTGAGTTGACCTGCATTGCTTGTGGTCCTTTCTTTCCTTGTCTTTTCATACTATTCGCGTTTCTTTCTGCTTGGTGAAACTGTTGTGTTATTGAATTTTCCCCCTATATATTTATATTGCTCTTGTATAGTTGCAAAGTCTCCCTCGCAGGCGCGGGCAGCGGCTCTGCCCCTCCTCCAATTGGAGCAATGTGCCTACCACGCCGGCATGCCGCTGGGCCTGTTCTGTCGGTCGGTAGCAGGTCCGCCTACCTTGCAGGCGCGGGCGCTGGCTCTGCCCCTCTGCGGGCCGCTGGGCCTGTTCTGTCGGTGGTCACAGTTCCGCCTACCTTGCAGGCGCGGGCAGCGGCTCTGCCCCTCCGCAGGCCAATGGGCCTGTTCTGCCGGTGGGTCGTAGTTCTGTCTACCTTCTATATTTATTATTTAATTCAGGCTATGAGTTGTTTGTACTTGGTTTAAAAAAAAATGTTTGTTTACATGTAATTTGTACATTTATTCTCTATCTCATTCCAGTCAAGATCAAAGCAACTTTCTTGACCTGAATACAATATGTGATGCTTATTGCATTGCACTTGTGGACCATTACCATGCTCCAAATAGCCCACGTGCGCCGTCAGCTCTAGCCCTAGCCAAAGCACCCATTACCTGCCTTTTGCACATTGGGTTTTTCTTTTCCTTCTAAAATCATCAGAAGCACAAATTAAATGTAAATTTCTGGATTGAAAAATATTTCTTTGTTTCCCTAAATGTTCCCCAGTCAGAGCCCTAAATCAGAATTCACATTCTTTATTCTCTTTTAGAATGATTGGGTGGGGGTAGAAAGAGGGACACAAGCACATCATATTCACACACGGTAACATCATCAGCAAAGAACACGGAGAAAATGTCCACACACAAATAATCAAAGTAATGCAAATTAAAACAACAATGAGGTCTAATTTTTCACCTATTAAATTAGCGATACATTTTTTAAATGATAAGGCTAACAAGGACTGTGAAACCGATAATGCATCCATTGCTGGTAGTTGGTGTAAATTGGAAATTTGGTAGAATGAATAAAAACCCTGAAAAATGTTTATATCTTTTCACCTAGTAATTTTATTCCTAGGTATTTCCATGGATGAAATAATACAAAAGAAAGAAAAACTACAATATTTATCATGGGTATTTAGAAAGTTAAAAAAAATTAGAAACAAATGTCCAATAGCAGTGGAAAATGGTTTATTAAGTTGTTGCATATCTGCTCAATGAAATATTATGCATCCATTAAAATTATTATTATAATTGTTATGTAGCACCCATGGTGATGCTTATAATATATTGAGACAAAACAGGATATAAAATTAAGCATGAGCTGTGATTGCAAGTAATTTTTAAATGTGTGTAGATACCGTGAATATGTAAAAATGAAAATAGCTGTGTAAGATAGTATGAAAGATGATTCTTTTCACTATTAAGAATTAGTTATCTTTATAATTTAATGCAAATGATTTTAGTTTCTCTAGTCCTTAAAAGTCAAAGGGCCAAGTTAGCCTTCCATTTCCTCCATCTCTCCCAGGAGGATAGGCTTGGAATGTCCCGGAGGGAGTTCCATGGCAGGCCACTTAGCTGTGGGGTATGAGGGAGCCCCCCGACACCAACCCCGGACCATACTCCTCCCCGCAGGACATCGCGGAGAACGGCTGTGCCCCCACCACAGAAGAGCAGCTGCCTAAGACTATGCCGTCCCCACTGGTGGAGGCCAAGGACCCCAAGCTCCGAGAAGACCGGAGGCCGATCACGGTCCACTTTGGGCAGGTAGGTACCTGGTCCTTTTTCAGGGTATGTTTGATTTTCCAGTTTGGGGGTTTGTTGTTTTTCTCATAGCAGAAGCTGTAGCACATGCGGCAGACGGTTCCTCATTCCAACTCTCCTTGGCAAAGCAACTCCATGGAGTTTTTCACGTCGTCAAATGTTTATTTGGTGCAAACATGTTTTGAAGGTGAATTTTCAAAAATTTCGGGGAGACAGTCTGGCTCTGGTCATCAACTAGCTCCACTGCTGAATGAAGTCATTAAATGCGGCTGCTGCCTCCCCCACTCCCAGGCATTGCCTTTAAGATCCTTGTTAGCTAAGCATCTCATTAGAACACTTTAGCATCCCAGGCCCTTCTTTGCACCTTCAAATAAAAGGCAACAAGCGAAATCTTAAAAAAAAAATCAATTAGGAGTTCTTTATTAATGTACTTCCTGAAAATCAATATCAGGAGTCTTGCTTCTCAGAGTAAACACCCTCGCTACAGTTCTGAGATCCAATTCTTTACCCAACTATTTTCAACGACTTGAGCATTTGAAAAATTGTCTACTCATTTTTTTTCCCCCTTAAGTAACACATTGTACTCTGTATAGAAACTAAAATTGTTTTTTCCATTCCTATCCATGGTCATCTTTTTGGTTGAAAAAAATCGTGTGCCCTTCCCTACTTCTCTTGACTCTGGTTAGCATAAGTCTTTTTGTTTGTTTGTGGTTTATGAGAATTGGCTCTGTTAGCAAGATATGGTTATAATAAGAATTTGCAAGATAATTTATTCTTAAATCACCTGACTTTTAGCCACTTATTAGATGAGACATGATTAAACTAGTCTTTATGAATTTTACTTTAAATGTGATTGCGGTTTCACCATATGAAGGAACTAGAATCCTACCTTTAAAATATTTTTGGTTTTGAAAGATGTTTATCAAGGGCCTATTATATACCCAGCATAGAGCTATTTAAGAAATGAAGGGAACTGATGAAACCGTAGCTGTAGCTATTATTGTAAGGTGTGAATAGGAATTGGTTGAAACATAAGAATCATTCTTCTCTAATCAATCTGTTCAGATAATACATTCATACATCTTTAACTTGGGGAGATTCACCCTCTTTTCTGATTTTACACTTAAAGGGGATATTCTGAAAATTGAAATGTAGTGCATGAAAGAAGCATGAATGGGAGGCACTCGTTTGGTTAATGATTATCTTCAAATTGCACTGGAGTCTGCACCCCAAAGAGCTGCCTCCTCCCCAGGGTCAGACCCTGTTGGAAAGATCCACACCCCAGTTCCCCGGCTGCTGAGCTTGCTAAAAGCACAGCCCCTGGTTGTCGCCAGCATGGCATTCCATAGTCAGCTTCCTGCTTTCCTTTGTCCTCATTCCTGCACACACTAACCTGCCCATGAAAGGAGCCCTTGCTGGAGTTTGGAGCCCATTACAGAGAAAGAGGGGGCGGGGGAGAGGGATTTCATGGTGTTAAACATTCCATTTTCGAAACACAAAAAAAAAGGAGGCCCTATTTGAAATGGAGAAAGACCTTCTTTCCATTTCAGCAAGAAGTAGAGATGCTTTAATGTCATTCCCAGCTAAATGCAGAATAAGAGAGTATGTGCGTGCACGCGGGTGGGGGATAAACAATTAAAAAAGCCACCCCAAACTCTGTTGAAATAAGAGCTGTCTGTGCCTTCACAGGTCTGCAAACTGGAGAGGATGAAAGTGGCTTTTTTCCCCCCCGTTTGTCACTTCCCTCACGTGGCTGCCAGCATTATGCAAGTGTACAGGAAGGCAGGATTTTTTTTAATGCATGCATGTGGATTAGGGTCAAGCCCCTAGGATCAGCCATGCAGCCGGCTCTTCCTTCCAGCTGCAGCCGCAGCGCCTACCCACAGCCGCGAGATGCCTTAATTGAGACGTGCTGTCAAAGTGACAAACACATTTGCATACAGTCTACACTCTATTTATTTTCTCTGGAAAGGTCTACAGTCTGCTGTTGGTTGAACATTCTTAATCAGTCCGCTGTAAGTGAACTGCCAGCTAGCTCACTTGTGCCGGCCCCTCTTCATTAGGTGACAGATTAGCTGTAGGGGGATGGGCCAGTGAAACTGCAGACCCCTTTCTTTTAACTCTTTCCAGCTTTGCCCCACAATAGGTTGTCCTTGAGTCCTTCCCCAACTGCCTGGTTTGATGGGCCATTGGCCACAGCAGGTGGAGCCCCTACTACTGGCAGACATGAGTTTTGTGGACTTCAGATTCTTGCAAAAGAACAGGCCTTTGAATTCCAGTTCAAAATTTTTTGCCACACTCTCCTACCATCTGTACTATTTTTTGGTGACTTGATGGTTTTCTTTAAATAGGCTCAAACCAGATGTCCATACCAACTTTCACCACGACTTGAGCAGTTGGTTAAATCATAGGTTTAACATACTGGTCTAGTTTTTTTCTGGGCATATAAAAAAAAAATTTAAATGTTCATCAGGGATCACCAAAGCCAGTCATATAGGCCCAGTGCTATAGATTGTCCTTTTGGAAAAACAACAGACCTGCTCCCCACCATATTTTCTGTCACTTTCCACCACAGCCCTTTGAAGGAATTTTTAACCCCATTTTATGGACCCAGAACTGGAACTCAGAGACATTAATGGATCTGCCCAGGCCCACAACACCAGCATGGAAACCCAGGAGAGTCTAGCTCATGCCAGCTCCCTCACCCAGCAAGGACTTCATCTGGTCAATATGTCTCTTAAAGTTGATATGTCCCAGCAAGATAACTCATCATCGCAGTCATGCTCACTAACCTGAGAAAAGTTCTTCCCTAGGTTTTCATTTTTGTGGATTTCGTTCTTTAAGAACACTCAGCTGGCAGACTGTTGATGGTTGCCTTAATCTCTACCTTGCAAAGCTGGTACCTACACAGCCTGCCAAGGGAGCTCCATGGAAACATCCCGCAGGGTGACAGGGGGTCCAACAGAGGCTGTTTGCAGAGGGCTCTGCAGAAGGGGGCTGATGAGAGAGGAATTTAGCAGTAGGGCAAGACTGGCCACTGCCAGAGAGGGAAGGTGCTCTCTTGCTTTCTACCTCAGTTTTTCCTTCAAGGCTGAGACCTTCCCTCTTTTTATGTATCCATTCATCCATAGCTGTGTATAAGACAAATAAGTCTTCAGTCTCCACCCTTGTAGGTCATAAGGATGGTGACAGACCAGCAGATGGACAGTCTCAACCTCAGTGCTAAGATGAGAGGTGAGTCCAGAATGCTGTCAAGGCCTCTCAGACGCAACCTCTTATCCCCCAGAACTACTCTACGTAGTCCCTCATTGGATCCTATGTTAAAGGATATTTTGTCAACATACCAAACTCAGTAGCAATTCATTTGTTTGCTAAAGCAGACACATGTTATACACTCGGAGCTTGTGATGAGCAAAATAGATGCGTTTTTATTTGCCTCTGCATCTTGATCATGTATGGTTTCTTCAAAGGTTCAAAAGTGGCTCCAGAATGCTATTCCAACCTTGGAAAATGCTTAGTTTAGAGAGGCTTAAAGGAACTATTTTTCCTCTTTCTCAAGTTTAGAATCAGTTAAGAAATAAGATCCAGCAGACAGGAGACAGTCAAATGAGATTAAAATGACAGCTTCCCCCTACCACCACCACCCTCGTACTAGGAATTGGACCCAACAGTGCTCTAAGCACACTCGCAGCCCTTTTCATTTTTTTAAAACTGGTTCTTGCTAAATTCCTGAGGCTTGCCTCAAATTTCTGATCCTCCTGCTTCAGCCTTACAAATCACCAGCTTTTTAAATTAAGACTAAAGGAATATTGCATTAGATCTGAGGCCAAACGATTACTAAAAGGTTGCCTCAGAATTTAAAAGACTCTTATGCCACACAAGGTAAGTAGACAATGGCTCTTCAAAGGGAGGAGCTACAGGTGCAGGGGGAGCTAGAAGAAATGACAGAGCATGCTTAGTTCCTTCCCAGACCCCAGGAGGGGGTCTTCTCCCAGGCAGGGGTGAGAATACAGGGCAGAGACAGGCTAAGGGTGCCCTCTGCTTTTGTCTCCTGGGATGGGGAATGGAAATTCCCTCCTTTCTGTGACCATAGAAGGGGTGAGGAAGCAGTGTCCTATACAAGGGCTGAGTACCCCATAGCTAGAACATCTTGCCCTGACCCCCTTCTCTTGAGAGGAGTCAATGGAGGCAGCACCCCATGGAAACTGCTGTGTACCTCCATTTAATCAGATGGCCAGGCCACTAGGTGCTTTTACATCTGTGCTCGTTGAATTACGCCTTAAGTAAGAAAAGTAAGAAAGCCTGTACAAATGAGGAAACCAGTTCAGCTCGAACAGTGTTTGCTGGAAACAGTAGCTCACTCCTGCCCCAGCAGCACCCCTGCTTCTGCCACATACAGCCCTCCCTCCTGGATATGACACTGGACTAACACTGCAGTCCAATGATGCTGGATTCTGGCCCTAATGGTGCTGCCAAGGCTGTGGGCAGGGCCAGGCCAGGCCTTCTCGAGGGCCTTATAAGGCTAGGCAGGTAGGAGAATGAGGCTCATCTGAGAACTTAATGCAAACTACTCTCAGGGCCCCCTTCCTAATGTTTCCCCAGCTGACTGATCTGCAGACTACTTACCTGCTTCCCAGGCCGTCAGGTTTGTGAGCTGAAAGATGCTTCTGTTGTTCTCCCATCTGAGCAGAGATTTAGGAACTTCTCTTATGTAAAGCTTAAAAATATGATTAAACCAGAGTCCCCATCAAGCACCACTGTGGCTTCTGGAAAGCTGTAACAGAGAAGTTGGGACACCACCTTAGGCCCAGCTCTTAGAATATAATTGTCTGCCTGTCTGTGTTTGGAGCGTTTGGGCTTTGCAGTGAGTGGTGAGCCAGTCCTTCAGTTCCAGTCTCCTGCTAGGCTGGAGACACTGCCCAGCCAGGAAATGCCTTTTCAACACCCTTGAATGAGAAACTCCTTCTGCCCCACTGAGATTGGAAGTCACACACAATTCCCTACAATTCAACTATTGATCCCAGACATCTCCAGGAGGTCACCCATGTTCTCCAGAAGACTCCAGTCCAGCCGCCCGTGTGCTGTGTGCTCCATCTCCTCCATCTCTCCCTTAGTGAGTTACGCTGCTGTCCATCCAGATCTCGGTACCACACACTACTGCCATATCCTCCCCTCTACCTCCTGACACTGCCCTGTCCCCTCCTCTCCATCAATTCTGCCACAGTCTTGGTGCAGATAGTATAATCATTTGCTCCAATCACACTCGCATCTCCACTGCAGTCATCACATAGCCTTACAGAAGGCTACCTAAATAAAGCGTGCACAGGGGCCCATGTAAGCCCTTGCTCCTAGCCTCCCATAAAGACTCCCCTTGGCATGGCCCATGAGGCCCTTCACCATCTGTCTGGTCAAACCCAGAGCAGATCCCTTTTGTAAACCCTTCCAGTCCATTTCTTGAATGTTCATCTCCTCCCTGAAAAGGTGAGACTCTCAGAAGTCCAGCACCTTCTGCAGGACCTGGCATGGAACTGGCAACCAGTAAATATCCTGGGGTTTTTTATTGCTACAGATGCTTAAATTAGGTCATAATTGATTGATTATTGTTTAAGTATTGCTGTGTCCAGTAAGTTATTTGATTTCATTTCAGTTGCTATGTTTATAATTATCTGTTCATTTGAGAAAGAAAAATGAATATTTCATTAGTGGTCAAAAACTAATTCCAAATTCACTTTCCATAAATAAGGATTAGTTTCTAAGTAGAAATAGCTTTGTATTGTAGCAACTTAGATCCTGTCTCATTTTATTTTGTGTATCTTTATGAGATTCTAAGGCCGGTCTAGATGTCCCAAGAAAGGAAGTGGGGAGGAACAAGGTAGAGGACCATCTTGAGCCCTGCACAAGTAGTCGCTGTGCAGGAGATAGGGAGGGGAGTGAGAGAAGGGAGAAGCTCTTTAGCCCTTCAATTACATAGAATAAAGCAACTGTATAAATCAGACATAAAGATTTTATCCATAAAAGAGACTAAGATAGATACATAACCAAATGCAATGCTTGGACCTAATTCAGATGGAAGAGTATATTTTCTTTTTACTTTTTTTTTTAGTTGTTTGTAGACATTTATTTTATTTATTTATTTTTATGTGGTGCTGATGACCCAGTGCCTTACATGCTAGGCAAACACTTTGCCACTGAGCCACAACCCCAGCCCTGGACCTGGAAGGATATATTTTATTTTTACTTTAAAGACATTCTTGGGAAAGATGGGAAATTTAAAGATAGACTGGGATACTAGATGATGTTAGTAGCATGGTTTTGTATGTATTCCTTATCGTTGTCCCTAGGAGATATATGCTGAAGTATATAGGGGTGAGATGGCATGATGCCAGAAAATTACTCTCAAATGGTATGACTAAGAAGTTACACACACCCATGCATACACACAGAGTATCCATTCAGAGACAGAAGGAGAAAAAAAACAAATACAGCCTCTCACCCCTGCCCCCAAACTTAACTGCTAAAAGGTGAATACCCATCAGTTGGTAAAGGTAGAGTGCATGAAGCACAGATTTTGGAAGCTGGCAGCTCTGGGCTTAAATTACAGCTCTGTCACTGACTAGCTGGTGACCTTTAGTAGGTCACTTAACCTCAGTGAAACTCAGTTTTCTTATCTTTAGACTGGGGTGATAATGTCTGAGTCATAGGTTGTTACCATGATTAAATGAAATTTGGCTTATAAGTATCTCCCTCAGTGCTGGCACCTAGGCCCAGTGGGCAGGAGCAGAGTTGGTTACCTTCCAGCCAGCCCTGTCTTCGTAGGGCTTTGTCTTCTTCTCAGGTCTTGAAACATGCCCTCCTGCCCATGCACTTATAACTGACCTGTGTCCCTGTCGCTCTCAGTAGAAAAACAAAGCTTAAGCCCAGAGGAAGCTGTCACTGAGCAGAGGGAAAGGTCCTGGTGGCTTCTCTGGGAACTGGCACTGGAGAGAACAGATGATGCTGCCTGATTCTGGCTTGGACTTGAGAGCAGAGGAGCAGGGGGCATGCCAGTGAATCCAGCTGGGAGCAGGCTGGCAAACGTCAAAGTCATTTTTCTCATTGGGACTCACCAGCCACATTCTTAGATCCTGGATGCAAAGCTCCCTATACACCATTCTTTCCAACCCTGTCACTTCCAAAGTGTGTTTCCCCTCTCCATTGCCCTTTTTTTCTGCTCTTTTCAACCAGTCTTTGTGCAAGAAAGCAGAGCACTGTGTTGGTCTCCCCACCACATTCTCTCTAGTTCCTCTGGCTCCAGTCCAGCCTTTGTGCCAGCTGTAGGGTGACTGTGACAGGGCCCCGCCTTCTGTTCTGGTAGGGTTGCTGTCCACAGTTGTTTCAACTCACTCATTGCCATTACCAAAAGCAGCATTGCCCCCAGATGGCAGCAGGTCTCTTTTTAGGGTAATAGGCTAGACCTGTCTTCGCACATGCACTCAACCTTTTATAGCCCAGGCTAACCCAGAGACAGACTTCTAAAAGGCTTAGCAAGGCTGCAGTTTGCTCCTCTGGAAAGACACATTTCATTTCAGGAGGGAAAACTTGCCAATAAACAGAGAAATCAAAATTCTGAAAATCTGTAAGGCTGAGTTGAAAATTGAGGAGATTTCTGAATGAGCATTCAATATTGCCTTCCCAGGTTGCATTCCCCTCATTGCAGGGAACCAGAGAGGCCAGGCCGCCCAGCAGTGTGGGTAGAGCTCCTAGTATGCCCTGGAAGAACTGAGAAACATCTGCAGCCAGTGAAGAGCCAGCTTAAAAATAGCAGCTTTCTTTCTAAGCCATATCACCTTCATTTCAGCACAAATGAAGGATAGCTACAGAAGGACTGGGGCCAAAGTCAGTCTCCCTCCCAGACCACCCCGCCTGGGACCTGAGCACATGTAAGTCTGTGTGAGCACCTCCTGTGTGTGAGCATGTCTCCACACAGCTGCAGGAGGGATGTGAGGCCAAGTTACTCACCCTTAGCCAGGCACACGCCCTAGAGAAACAGTGGCCCATTCCAGTAGGTTGACCCATGTAATCTGTTCAGCTCTCCTTTGGGGATCTCAGAGAAAAGGTCAGGCTCAGAGAAGATGGGGACTTAGCCAAGGGTCTGCAGCTCAAAAGTCATTGTCAGGAATGAAAGCCATATTGTTGATTCTAATACTTGGGTTCTTCACCAACTCTGCTGAGAATGTGACAGTTCTGGGTTTGTAGTGTCCGAGCCACTGCAGTGATCTGAGCAGGTAGCCCAGGATCCTAGGATGTTGGAGCATAAGTAAGGCTTTGTCCCTGGCTTCCTTAGACTCTCAGGCCCTCCTTAATGCTTCTGACCTCATTTAGCACTAATACAAGTAAGCAGGTGTCCTGTACCTGAAGAAGTGTTGCCTGTATATCAAACCGCTGGTCCCAAAGGCATGCTGGTGCTTTCCTGATATGCGTGAGGGAATAGAACACAGGATAAAAACCAAACATGTATAGAAGTTTGTATTGGTGATGCCAGGGGCAAGGGCCTATGCTGGGAGTCTACACTAATTAGGGTACCTGGAGTTGCAAGAGACATAAAACCCAAAAGAGAAACTGTTGGCTTATATTAGCTTCAAGTGCTTGATCCATGTATCAACTCATGTCAGGCCCATGTATTTTTGCCATATTTTTTGACTTTGCCTCTTCTACTAGGGCCACTCTGCAGGCCTTCTCCTAATGATGGAACAAGTACTATAGCTGCAGACCACACTTTTCTAGGGCAAGACCAACAGGAAAGTGAGTGTCACTTCCTAGAAGCTTTCTCACTGCTGATAAGTGAAGACATGGTCTTTGCTTATTAATCCAGCTATGCTCCTGTGCCTGTCTTAACAGTGTTTGTGGCCAAGGACTCTTGTGTGCTGTGGGTGAAATCCCACCTGAAGCACAGGCCTAAGAGACAAAGAAGAGGTAGTTCCTGGGAAGAAAATCAGATGGCTGCTATCCAGATAAGGGACAACAGATCAAAATAATAATATGCACAGAGACCAAACTGGAAAATTTGTCCTAGCCTCTTGTGGTATTGTCTGATGACAGAGAAAGGTTCAGACCCAGAGCTGTGGAGATCCTGAAGTCTAGAGAACATGGAGGGCTAAGTCAAGCTCAGATGTCAACCATCGTACCACATAGAGAGGGAACAGAAGAGAGATGGCAGATCAGTGCATGGTAGGCCAGGGACATAGGAGCAGGTGACCCAGCTTAAAGGGACAAGCACAGCCATTCATGGCTACCTGTTTCTGAGGGATGGAGAGCAGCAAGGTCAACTACCGTATATGTCCAGGAGTGGAGAAGGAGAGACTCCAGGAACCTTTGTCAATTGCTCAGCAAACAATCACTGATGGCTATTATGTGCTGCATGTGTGAAAACAGGGATGAGGATTACCTGAACCTAGGGAGGCCACAGAGCCATAGCCATTGTTCAACTTAATCCATCTGGTAGTTTTGAAAAGCCCAGATTTGTGCTGATGTGATGGGGCCCTGAGGCATCTCCAAGTCTCCTTTTTGCCCTTTTTATTTGCTTTAAACTCTAATGAGTTTTTTCTTTAGGGTAGGGACTGCCAGCATCCTCAGGAGTTGCCATCACCTCTGCACTGATTGTAGCAATGTTTGATCACACTCTTAGTCAGAGGGCTCACTTTACTAGGGTGGGTGGGAGCCACTTCTTCAGGCTGTGTCTCAGATACATGGGGAAGTTTCCAAAACCTGAGTGAGTGACTAAACACGGTGGTCACTCTCAGATGGGGTGGCAACTGACTTCCTGTTAAGTCCCAGATTCCCTATCCTGGCCCAGGCAGTCCTCACTTGCTTTATCCATTGGTTACAATGGGAAATTCTCACTTTTAAAGTTGTTCCTTAAGCCAGAGATGTGGTCTCCAAAAAGGTCCACCCAAAATAATACACAAGAGAAATGGAAATTGGGTTGGTGGAGCATGGCATGGCTGACTGATGTACAAAGGCCAGTCCAGCTGAGCTTTGTACCCAGGAGCTGCATTTTGTCCTTCCTTCCCATGGATGGTGCTCTTCCCATGTTCGGTCCTGCCTCTGACTCTGCACTCTGGGGAGTGTAGTGCTCTCTCTGTGGTTTCTAGTGCCATTTTTGTTCTGGCATCTTCAGTGTCCACTTCTTACCCATTCGTGCTTCATGAACTTCAGCTACTGGTGGCTTATTCTGCCCTTGGTCTTCCTAGGCATTCTTCTGTCCATTTGCACCAAGAAGTCAGCCCTCTGCACTCCTATATCCCTCAGATTTTGCATCTCCTCCACTGCTCTGTGAGGCACCAGCATGTCAGAAAGGACTATCAAGAATTGAGATAGGTCCATCAGCTCTCGGAGTGTGAGTCCCCTTCAGGATTCCCTCCCTAGTTGCTAGTTGGCCTGTATCATTAGAACATAACCAGCCTTGAGAACCCACCCTGACCATAGCTGGATTTTCTGGATTGGAGGCCCCTGTCATCCTCCACTTCTGGTCAGTTCCTGCTCACCTCCAATACTCTGTGAAGTGCCCACCCCTCACAGAGACCTTCCTTTCCTCTAGCCTCTGACACTTGTATTCATTCACTTACCAGCTCTTTATGGACATCTGCTCAAGGCCAGACCCCACATGGGGCACAGGGAGGACCCCAGGATGAATCAGCTCCTACCATCTCTACTGCCAGGAGTGTCCTTCTTCTTCTGTTCCACCAGTCCTCCAAGACCCTGTCCCACCACCCCTGCCCCACCAGTGCTCCCTGCCTTTTCCAAGCCTGGTGCTTCCTTGCTGCTCTGGGCTAGAACCGTCCCTGCTGGCTGCTTTCAGGTGGTGCACTTACGTTTAGTTCCCAGTTGGGGACAGTGTTGGGTTCATGTCTGTATCCTTGGCACCTTACAGATCCTGGCACAGACAAGCTGCCCAGTGAGAGTTTGGGGAGTGACAGAGTGGCGAGTGAGTGTGCATGAAAGAGAGCAGATCCAGGATGAGATGAGGGTGGGGTTACTACTCCTTCTGTCCTGGAGTCCTGGTCAGCTCAGCAGGGAAGAATCCAAAAAATGAGGGAGGTGGCTATTTCTCAGTAACTGTGTTCACTTTAGATTCCCTGAATTCCCAGCTGTGTTGAGTGACAGGCCTCCTGAATCCCTGAGTCTGTCCACGTTCAGCAGTGCCACAGCAGAGCCTCTTTGCCAGGGGACAGCCAGAGCCTAAAAACAGCATTTCTTTAAAGGTCTGTGTTGGAGCTGCTCATATCCAGCTCCCTGCCAGGGAGATATTGAGCCCAGCAGGACAAGAGCAGGAAATCTGACTCAGCGAGACCAGAGGAGGCATTTTCTCAGATTAGAATTTTCTGTGCCAAAGGTGGGGAGTTTATCACAGTAGGGAAGGGGAAATAGAACATAAAATATTGAAAACATATTATATCCCACAAGCAAGATCCTCCAAGAGAGTCAGCTCAGTGTCTGTGGCTGTGCAGGTAGTCCCTGCTCCATGGCCAAAGGAGTGTGTGCCAGGAGCTGCCTGTCCTATATCCCTCATCAATCCCTACCTAGCCCTGGTGGAGCCAGGCACTGCCTGCAGTCTAGGTAAATTACCAACTGCTTCTGGACCCTTGGAAAGGGATGACCAGGACTAACCAAGAGAATGGAAAGCAAGAAGGGGTCAGTTGGATGGAAGCAGTTTTCATTATGATATGAAGCCAGGCCCCTCCCAAGCATCATCTCACTCTTCTCAACAACCCTGTAAGTCCAATGCAGTCAGTATCCCCAGAGAGCTGATGCTCAGAGATGTTGGGTAACTTGCCCAAGGTCATAAAGCCGCAAAGCAAGAATTCAAAACCAGGCCTATCCAAAGCAGGAGCTGGGGCTCTCCTCAACCCCTCATCAAATCCTTTTCATCAGTTCCACCTACTTCCTGAGCCATTTGGTTTGGGCCACCAGTGGTTTAGATCACTTTTGAAATCCAGCAATGTAAATTAGGATGGCTGTGGAGGCCAAGGTCACTTTGTCCCACTTCTCTCTCACTCCTGTCTGAGACATAGATGTTATCTGGACATGACAGTTTGTTTATCCCCAGAAATAATCTAACCCAACCCCAGGTGCCTTAGCACAGGGCTGAGAACAACAGATGCTGCCCTTCTAAAAGCTTACTGTGTGCCTGGCAGGGGTAAGGGCCCAACCCTCATCCCCTGGCTGGTGGAATGGATTCAGATTCAAAGCCCTTGCTTCACCTACCTCACTGTCCTGCTGGCCAGATCCTAGGACAGCTGGCTGGTGACCATAGCTCCCTGGTAGCCAAGGCTGCATGCTAGTCTCCTGAGCAGTTTATCTGAGGTCATGCTGACCATGTCTGTAACTGGCTACCATTTTTGCCTGGTTAGTTTGGTTGACACCCTGCTTAGTTTCATGTCTTCTGGAATTTTGTATTACACTTTGTGTATACTGCCAAACACTTCAAATATAATAAAAGAATGAGTGGAGAATATACAAAAGGTACTTTTCCCAAAGGATGTCAAGTGTATCCCTCTTTCATTGGTGACTAGAAGCCAGGGTGGGGTTCTATTCAAGAGGATGGCAGCAGGGATATTCATTCTGGGACACTGTGGGAAGAGAAATAGTTTAAATAGTTGTTTAAACTGGATTCCTGGGATGTTGTTGCCATCAGCCACATGGTTCCGTAGTTATGGACTCATCTTAGCCCCCCTTGGGATGCCCCAGTCCTGAACCCCCTCTGGGTAAATCCCTGTTTTCACATCTGGAGAGATTGACTGTGAATATTTCCAGATGTGCCTTGGCAAGATGAAAGGCCACTGGGATGAAGCAGTCAGTAGAAAGCTGGAGACTGACTTTGCAGATGTGAGGATTTTTCTTTCTGCAGAGACAGAGAGGGAGAGACATAAGTGCTTGCTTGCCCGTAACTGTCTACTAAACACCTTCATTGTCCTGACCTTGGTAACTAGCAAGAATTCTTCTTCCCTTGCATTCCTCCTATCTGTGATTAGAAACTTGAAGCCTTGGATTCCCTGGCCAGGCACAACCCTGAGTTACTCTTCTGTGGCCTCATGAATCCCTTCCTTCTCTCAGTCAATACACAACAAGGTATGCCAGGTGCCAAGGCCTCATAGTCACAGGGAAATGAGACCTGTCCCTGCCTTCATGGCACTCATTGTCTGGAAGAGACAACTAACAAACATGTGGAAAGAGAAATGCTAATGGACATGAGTGTGCTGTTCAGAGTAGGTGCTGAGGAGGCCTCAACAGGTAACATTTTAGTTGGCTCTTGAAAGATGGGTTGTGTATCAAGAGAAGCCAGAGGGCATTGGACATTCCAGGTGAAGAGTGTCATATGCAGAGGAGAGGAGTGACTTTTCAGGGGAAATGGGGCCAGCATAGAGACTGAGGCCAGCAGATACAGGCCAGGAGCAACACTATAGAGGAGGCAGTGACTAGGCCTTAAGGGAGCTTGAATCTTACCCTGTGGGTGACTAGAAGCCAGGGTGGGGTTATATTCAAGAGGATGGCAACAGGGATATTTATTCTGGGACACTGTGGGAAGAGATGGGAGTAGTTGAGAGAGGTCACTAGTGATGCCATTATATTTCAGGAAAAACTTGTCTGACCAAGGACATTATTTACAGGGGTGGGAATGAGGGCAAGATGGGGAAGATGTTTAGGAGACCAAAAGGACCACACGGTGGGGCAGCTGGGCGCCCTCCATAGGAGCTCTTGAAGCTCATCATAAAATGGCACAAGACAAAACACTGTCCATATTTCTCCTCCTCCAGCCAACATGCTCTGCTGAGGCTTGAGATATAGCCCATGGTGAAGAGAGGGTCCTCAGGGCTGTGTAAAGTCAGTAAACACCTCCCTGTGTAGCCCAGGGTGATAGGTTCTGCTGAGGGGGGTGAATCAATGGCCTGCTTCAAGGAAATAGAATGTGGCTCCCTTCATGCTCTCTGTCCTGCATTTTCCCAGGGTTCCTACTGACCACCCACCTTTTTACATCCTCTGGGTCCTATAAGCCCCAAGATCTCCATAACTTGCTTCACGCTCCATCCCAGGTTATGGACACTGTAGCTCCTCCTCCCTAGATTGCCAGCTCTTCACCATGCCGGGTCATTTTGTCCAAGAATTATGTACAGCAGTAAATTATGTACAGCCAAACCAACTTTACAGGCAGCCTCTTAAAATGCAAGCCTGTGCCCATGGTGGTGGAGACCATCCAGTTGTTTAGCTAGTCACTTACGATTTGTTGCAAACCCACACACACCAAGCATAGGCAGCTTGTTAGGCCTTTCACGCCAAGGATCCCATAAATAAATAGCAGAGAGTGTCTTGGTGCATCAGAGCTGGAGTATGGAAATGGAAATGCTGTATAAATAATACATATTTACAAAATAAATATATCAATACATTAGAGTGTGCAGCCATAACCAAATCACCTGTTTAACAATCATGGGAAGCTCCAAGGGTCTGCCAAGTGATTGGCTTCCATCCATCAGTGTGCATCAGCATTAGAAATGACCACTGAATGGAGGGGGTCCTTCTGTACACTGACCTTGAGGCCTTTGAATTGAGACAAGTGGTGAGATTGCAGGTGGGCACCCTAACACACAGCTTTTCAGCCAATGTGTGACACCTACCGCGGCCGTGTGTTCCTGCAGATGTCTTAAGGTCTGCTGCGAAGCAGAAGGCTGATTAGCACCGAGTTGCAGGATGTGGTAGGTTGCATCTACAGGAAGATGGCTGGCTGGGGAAGACGGATTTTCTAATTATGCAGATTTGCTTTGGCTTGCAAGGGGAGCCAGTGAGTTCACTTCCTGAGTGACTGTTCCCAGAGCCCTATAACTTTCTGCAGTTCACCCTGAAGGTAGGGCTGGGTTTTCGGAAAGGCAGTTTCCCATCTCTGCTTCCCCCTTTGCGCTCTGACCCCCACTGGGCATCTGGCTCCAGCATCTGGAGCTCCGAAGAAGCAGCTGACAGGATGGCCGCTAAAGCAGGCGCCCCTCCCCTTGGTTGTGATGGCACAATGCTGGATTTCAGTATTTTAAATGAAAAATATATGCAGTTAGCTGTGCGCTGACAATGTCCTTGAGGATTTGACAGTGAGATTTTCCAGCAGTTGGTCTTCGTTAGGATCCTGGCGGTGTTTAATAAGGCAGTCGAACTGCTGGCACCTTGGGTTCCTGTTTGTTCTCTGAGGGCTCAGGGGCTGCTGCGGTAAGCACATCGACCAGAGCTGATCATTACAAGGGCGTACGCCACCATGAATAAAAATGTCACACGTTTTCCCATCTCACAGCGGTACAAAATGTCAGTCCTGTCAAACACACATTGCAGGGAGCTGTGTGCAGTCCGTACAAATTGGAGAGCTGCATATTCCCCCAGCCTTCTGATATTCTTCATTTGAAGCTGAAGAAAAACAGTTGTTAACCTATTAGCTAGGATTTTAAACTCTGCCAAGGCGCTGGATAGTAGACTTTGACACAGATAGAAATGTATTCCAGGGTCCAGGAATTTTAAACCAGGTTCTCCATCCATTTGTTCTGAGGGAAGAAAAAACAACCACCCCTCTGTCTAGTGAACCTGTCTTTCTTTCTTTAACAGACACACTGGGGAAATTTTGGGATATTTCACATCTAAGCTTCCCATCGCTTCAACATTTGCATTCCACTCAAAAAGTCTCTTGCTTTTAGGGATGGCCCTGGGGTTCAGCCTGTACGACTAGGGTACCTCCAGGTTGAGAGTTTTTCCTGATCAGAAGGAAACCAGAAATGTTGCCAGTCTTGTGGACAAAATAACCTGAGTGATGGGGACAGTGGCTGGTTTGCCTGGCATTTTTCAGATGCTTGGTGATAACCTGACTAAGAATTTGATGCTGGCTTCCTGCTCTTGAGCAGGTGTTTCTTTGCACTTACTTTCTACATGCCAGGCCTTGGGCCAGAGGCCAGGGTCCCTTAGCCTCCTTAGGGGAGAAAGAGCAGCAATGCCCTACTCATGGGAGCAGAAGGAGAGGGGAGACTTCTCAGGAAAGGGAATGCAGTCTTGACAAGCAGGACTCCATCAGGTGGGCAAGCCAGGGACAGGCTTACAGGACCAGCATGCATTTGTTGAAGGGCAGAGGTACACAGGGGCAGGGCTGGAAAGAAGGGGCTGTTTATGGAGGGGTGCGGGGATCATTGAGACATGGCCTGGTTTTGAACAGTCTGCTGAGGGAACAGGGATGCAACTAGTTCCCCTGGGCTGCTGGCAACAGGAAGAGCAGTGTAGAGGCCACAGGAACCGCCTGACCTGGGAGCGATCATCAAATTCTCTTTCCAGAGATATGAGGCATTCTATTTGTACCACTGTAAAATCAGGAGAAGGTTTTTATTTTAATTTCCTAGTAGCATACTGTTTCAGGTGGACATCTTTCCAGAGATGATAAATGAATCTTGGTTTTGCTGAGCTAGCCCTGGCCCTTAATGTACTGAGCAAACCCTTGCCAAGTCGGGACCCAGGCTTGGTGAGATGCACGCAACTGCCTTTGTGGTCAGGACAGAGAGCTCAAAGGATGTCACAGGGAAGCCTACTCAGGGCCAGAGAGGTGCCCTCGGGCTAAAAGGAATGCATTTCAACATCTGCCTTCTGCTTGTGCTGCTTCTCATGGAGGGAGGGCTCATGGATACATGATAAATGAATCCACGACCTGGACTCAGATCGTGGCTCTGCCACTTGTAAGCTATAAAGCCTAACCTAGGCAAGCCACTGCAATACAGCCTCAGTTTCTTCATCTGTCAAATGGAGATTTCTACTTCTTTGTGGGGTTGTTTAGATTAGAGACCTTACATGCAGAGCTCCTAGCACAGAGTGTAGTTTGTAGCAAATTCTATGAAACCGTAGCTCCTGTTGATATCAGAGAGGGATCTTCTCTGGAAGCCCCTCCTCTAGCCTCCTGAGTCATGAGTTCCCACTTACTGAGAATGTCACCCAGGCATCCTTGATGACATCCCAGATGGCCATCCCAGTGTAGGTAGCAGTGAGGCGCCTGCTTCTTGCTTCTATCTGGGCAAAGAATGGCACATGTCAGCAAAGCTCCCTGCCCCTGGCCAGCCACCGGCCACATCTGGTACCCGACCTCTGGCCGCCATTGGGATGCCACCTATTCAGACTATGCACCTGCACCAACTAAAAACAAAGGGCTCCCCTCCCCTCCCCCCCAATGCTGGCCCTCCTCCTTCCCCCACCACTGTCCCCCAAGCGGCCAGGGTCACCCGGCGTGGTGTAGCCTTCCCTCCCAGCTGCCTGGCTGCTTTTGTTCAGCATGTGAACTTCCCCGTCAGCCGCGCTCCTTGCACGGGAAGTAATCAGGGATCTTGACAAGGCTTCAAACCACAAATGCCACTACAAATTAACCAGCACCACTACAAAATACTACTCCTGTCAACATCGGGAAGAATGCGCTGCTCTTCAGGACCAGTCTGAGGCGGCTTTCAGCTCAGCACTCACGCATGGCAAAGAGGGTGCTGGGCCCTGTGGAGTGAATGGCCTGGCAAGGCTCCTCATTGAGGGAGAGGCAGGCGTCGAGTCCTGAGCATGCCCTCTCCAGAGACAACAACTTGCCTGGCCCTGGTGGCAGGTGCTGCACTATTCTCCCAGGGCCACCTTCAATCCTGAATGCTTCTCAGTCCCCTTGCAGGTGGCACCTCAGGACAGCAAGTTGTGAGGTACATGGAAAAGTTAATTGGAATTGTGACAACTAGAGATTGCAAGTATGAATGTGGGCAAAAAGCTTCCATTTCCCCGTCTGTGGAATGGGATCACACAGAGCCTCTGCCCCTAAGTTGTCAGGAGCAACTAGAGTCTTCTGAGCACCACTTGGCCTATTAAGGAGGCTCCAGCATGCAGACTCCTTCCTGTCCCATGATAAAGCCCTTTCATGTTGCCAAGTGAGTGGGCGCTCACTAGATGGACACTTCATCCTCAGTCGTGATGTCAAAGTCCCTCCCATGCAGCATCCCCCTGGATGGTAGCTCATTACCTCTGCAAATGCTCTGGTGCCAAGGGTCCCCAGCTCCCTCTGGGTGTCCTGTTGAGCAGCTCAGGCCCAGAACACATGCCATAAACACCAGGCCTCAGTCTGCTCCCGCCATCTTCACTGCAACTCTGAAGCAGAGGCAAGCATTTGATCCTCCCCAACAAGCAGGATCCCCTCAGTTGAGGCTGGATGAGGAGGACTGGAAATAATGACAGGAGTTGGGGGACAGGCAGAGCTGTGCCTGAGAGCCGGTTGGGCATTTCAAAGGAAACACTCCACAAAAATATCACTTCAATGCACTCTCTTTTAGAGGCATATCAAAAGAAGCTCTCTTTTATTTCCATACCTTGCATAATAGCAGATTTCCAGTCCCAAAGAGTAGAGGAGCCTTGCTCCCAGCCCACAGGCCCTTTGTAAAGCTGCAGCAAGCATCATCTTCCCCTCCCAACTGGGTCCCTTTCACACACAGGTCAGAGCATTGATGTGGCTACTAGCCAGGAAAATTAACCAGGTGAACTCTTCCCTCGTTAAACAGCAACAGAGCTTAATTGTGAATTTTCTTTCACCCTCTCCATTCCCAGCAGCTTATCTGGTTGATGCACATCCCCAGAACGAACAGAGAAACTCCAACTCCTATCCAGCTTCCCCACCAGGGCCTCCTTCTTTAGGGCCAGGTGGGATCTGGTGGGAAAGGAGTAATTCAGATCACAGTTCAGACACAAATCAAGGTGTGCTTTGGGACCAGTCTTAGAAGCCAGCTGTCTTGCACACCAGCCCCATTGGGCATATCCCACTTTTTTGGCCCTCAGGAAAGAACATACCTCTCAGGGAAGATTGCCTCCCTTCTCCAGCCCACCCCTGCTTGGCATGCACAGGTCCCAGCCTTCAGCAAACCTGCATGAGCCTGGTGGCCTCCAGCATCTGTCCTCTTCAACCTCCCTGTCTCTACTTGGTGGGATCTGACCTGTCCCCACCAACTGTGACATTTCACTTTCTGTGTGGCCTTACTTTCCCGGCAGTGAAATGGGGGTTCTGATTCTGACCTTGTAGAGAGGTTGAAGGGATAGGATAGTTCCAGGGATGTCCTCCATTGACAATGGAGTGAAGCCATGTACCCATTCCTAAACAGGCACTGCTCCTGGACCCCTTGCCCCAGCTGTAATTTTTTAAATTTTGTTTTAGTTTTAGATGGACACAATATTTATTTTTATGTGGTGCTGAGGATCGAATCCAGGGCCTCACACATGTTAGGCAAGTGCTCTACCACTGAGCCACAACCTCAGCCCCAGCTGTCATTAATTTGAACTGAGCTCATAGAACATCCTCCAAAGTCCTGTCATCTTTGTGACCCTGGGCAAGGCCTTGCCTTTCTTCAACTATAACATGGGGTGGCAGCCCTCGTTCCCTATAGAGAATTCCCTGAGCTAGTGAATGTGCCGTGCAGGTAGGAGGTGCCTTGGCTGTGCCCATGATACAGGCTGGCTGGCTGGCTTCCTGGTGCCGTGGACAACCCCCCCACCCCCGGCTCCCATGCATGCTGCATTCTCTGCCCCCAAGTCAGCGCCTGGCAGTTGAGCATTTCCCACCCCACAGCCCCATGTGAGGCGCCCGCTCATCCATGCCGCCCAGGTAATTAAGTTGATATTCCAACATGACTTCCCCTCCTGACCTTTTGGAAACAATGTGTTTTGCTGCATCAACAAATTAATTGCAAATCAGATGCTGTCCTCATAAATGTGGGTTTCATATCCAATGAGCATACTCACCTGGCCCACATGGCTGACAGATAAAAACGCAGAGGGCCAGGCCAAGACTGGCAAAGGCCAAAGGGTTCCTCTCTTCTCTGGGACCTCCATGTCAATCACATCTTCAGGCTTGCCTTCTCATATTCATGTTTCCCCGCAGTCATGTGGTCAGGGCTTAAAATTGGCAATATGGAGGCCTGGACAAGTCTGTGACTGGAGGGGATTGTCTGTCAGCCCACCCATCCACCCATCCATCTAATAATCCACCAAGCTTCCTCTTATTGTGTCCCTGATTATGTTTCTCCCACAGAGCTAGAAGAAATTTACACTTCTTAGCCTGACAGTCATGGTCCTCTTATCTGGCGCCTATCAACCCTTCCCAGGTCCTGGCCTGTCCCATCCTCATAGCCAATCTCATTCTACTCTTGCTAGAATACTGTGGCCCCCCTGTACCCTGCACCTGAACTCCTCACCACCCCATCCAGTAAAAGGACCCTTTCTTTACGTTTCCACAGACCTTGGCATCCCTGTATCCTGCTTGCATTGTGATCTCTCCAAGTTTTGTTCGCCTGTGGGCCCCTGTGCCTGGTACAGAGTACAATCCACTATGTATTGAATAAACAAATGAATCATCTGCCTCTTTTGGGAAATACCAGAAAGAGATGCTCAAATGAGGAAAGAAAGGGAAGACATTGATCCCTTCTAATAGTCTTTTCTCTAAGGCACAGATCCCTAATATCAGAAGGGACAAGGATTAGAAAATCATGCTGTAAAGGATTCCAGAAAACTTTGGGAATTTTAATTGACAAGGATAACACAATAGACTCAGAGTACCTATTTGTTTTCATTCTGGCTACTAGCTGTGTGACTCATACTAGTCCCATAACTTCGCTGAGCCTCCTATTTCCTATCTCTATAATGGAAATAATTCTCTAACTTGCCTCACCAGAGAATGTGAGGCTCAAAAGAAAGAAAAGGAGCAGAAATGGTTTGAAAGGAAAACGAATCATACAAACAGAAGAGATTAAAATCCAGTGTAATCCAGTGTCCTTCAAAAGAGCCTAACTGACGGCATACACCCTTGGAAAACCAAGGACCTCACATCCACAGGATTTTTCTGGGGAAAAGTGTGAGTCCAATGGGAATATAGGATTGGATGGTTCCAATTCATCCTCAGGATCCTAGGCTGAGCCTCTGCAGTCATGCTTGCAGCCTGGGAGCATCCTCACAGCAGTGCTTGTGACTTGAGGTCATTTCCTGCCCCAGGAGGGTTAACTGAGACAGAGAGAGGTTAAACATCTCACCCAAGTGGTGGAGCCAATACTGAGCCCATATCTGTCTGTGTGTGTGTCTGTCTCTCTCTCTCTCTCTCTCTCTCTCTCTCTCTCTCTCTCTCTCTCTCTCCCCCCCCCCCAATATCTTTCCAACCCAAAATATATTTTTCAGGGATTTAACCCACAAATACTTGTCTCACCTACAACAGGGGTCAAATCCCACTAGACTGTACATTCTTACCTTCTTTAAGGATAAGAGACTATGTCCTGTTCTCCTCTGAATCCCCAGGCCTTGGCCCCTAAGTTATTGTTCCATCAGCATACATGGGAGGCCTCCTTCCACTTGCCAGAGCAAATCTGCTTCCCCAGATGTGGCCTTCAGAGACAGGGGTGCTCTTCATTGATCATCGAACCCTCCATCCCTCCTCACCATCCAGCTCAGAAGGTGCCAAATAAATAGTTAACTGAACTCTTCTTAGCCAAAGATTGCCAAAGGCCCAGTCTTTTTGATCTTATATAAGAAGCAGTGGTCAGTAGCCAGGTACAATGTGCATGCCTATAATCCCAGTACTCGGGAGGCAGAAGAAGGAATATTGCAAGTTCAAGGCCAGCCTCAGCAACTTAGGCCCTAAGCAACTTAGCAAGACCCTGTCTCAAAATAAAACATTAAAAGGGCTAAGGAGGGATGGGGCTGTAGCTTAGTGGCAGAGAGCTTGCCTCAGTATGTGTGAGGCACTGAGTTTGATCCTTAGCACACATAAAAATAAATAAAGGCATTTTGTTCATCTGCAACTACAAAAAAAAAAAAATTTAAAGGGCTAAGAATGTAGTTCAGTGGTAAAACACCCCTGGGTTCAATCCCCAGTACCAAAAAGAAAGAAAGAAAAGAAACAGTGGTCAGCATCACTATATCTTGATCCGTCCAGGGTGTTGAGAATTGCACTGGATACGATTTCTAGGCAAAGGCATCAGACCTCTACTGCCCTGTTTCTGCATTAAAGTTCTTCTAGATTTGCCTTCCCCAGTGGTGGAGAGAGCATAGATTCTAAGAAGCCTGAGCTCTGCTCTGTTCCTAGTGCTATGTGGATCATTACCAGAAAGAACAGGCTCTCTGCCACTGGGGCCAAGTAGATGAACAAGCAGGGGGCCCAGCTGTGGGCCATAGTCTGTAAATGCACAGAATATTCTATGGAGCTGCAGTGTGTATGTTGGGGGTGCCTACCTGATGATGATGACATCACAGAGTCCCAGCCCACTCTGCAGTGCCTACATTCACTTTGTCCTGCGTGCAGCTTCCTGAGTGCTGGGGCTATTTTCTAGAAAAGAGTATTTTTCTGAGTTGGTCTTCCCTGGCTTCTCTCCCCATTTCCCATCCAGCTTACCACTACTCTCTGCCATGGCCTGTCCTCATTTTCCCCAGAGTTCTCAGCTCTCCTCTCACCACTGTCTTTGTCCCCAACTGGCATCTACCCCAGCATATTTGGGAAATTGCAGCCACCATGACCAGGCAGCTCTGTCACTCCCTCACTGCCAGGAGGCAGAGGCTTCCTCCTGTCCCCATGTCCACTGACTCTCTGTGAAGTACCCTAATATCCAGCATCCCTACAGTGTGGCCCTTGTGATGGTGCTCACAGATGAAGACAGTGAGGCCTGGGATTTGCCAAAGTCACCCAGCAACAAACTAAGCCTGAAGCCTGGCCTCTGGTGGGAGCAAGGGGACTCTCTACAAAGCACACATTCTAGCTTTCAAACCTAAAGCTGTTCCCCTCCATTCATGGCCTAATTCCTGCTCATCCTCCAAATGCCTACTTGTCCCCAGCCTCAACATTGGTGCCCAGGACCCACACACCCCATGACAGGGTGCCCTCATAATTACTGCAGCCATCCCCTTCCTTCCCTCAATTTGGGGGTCTTTAATGCACACCCCCCACACTAGGAGTTCACCTTTCTCCCCCTAGTGGCCACCCTGGGATGGTATCCACGTCCAGCATCAGAGAATTTGTATTAGTGAACACATCTCCTTTTCCCTGTTACCCTGGTGACTAGATCCCTCAGTGCTGATGGCCTGTAAGGAAAACCCCCCAGACATCAGATAGAGCCAGAATGGCTTCCTGTCTTGATTGCTTTTGTTAGGTTTGTTTTTTATCTATCCAGTTGCGCCAGGACATCTTACCACATTACCCTCCACGGCGTCAGTAACCCCCCAGCTTACTCCATCAGCTCCTAGGCTGCACATAGCCAAGAAGCTGCTGTCCTGTTGCCATTTATAAGTTCCATTGCAAAAGAGCCAGCACTTTCCTCAGACAATCACAGGAAATAAGTTACTTACCAAATCTGAAAAAAGTAACATTTGTTGAGTTTCTGCAGAAAGTTTAAGCAAAAGTCGTTTGCTGAGCCCCTGTGCTGTACTGAGAACTATTCTAGACTCTGGCTTGAGTAGAGAAGTGAAGGAACCAATAGTGACAATCTGTGCGCTGTGCATTGGTGGGGAAGGTCAAATGTCAGATTGTAGAGGTAGGTGGGTAGGGCTTTGAATACACAGGCCTCATTTTCCAGGAGATATTAGTGGGCATTATAGTCTGTTCAAATAAATTTGTGATACAGGACTTTTTAAAAGGTTTTTGCCTGGCTTGAATGGGGTTTTGTTGTTTTGTTTTGTTTGTTTGTTTGTTTTTCAATTGTAAGAATTGGCAGCCATGCTGTGCTAACAGGCATTATAACTCTCCAAAAGGAGTCAGACAACAGAAAGCACCTCCCAGGCCTGTCTGGCTGGGGAAGTCCCATTGTCCCTTCACACGGTATGGCTCCTGGGACAGTGTTTCTTAACAGACAACTTGGAAGATGTGGCCCTCCACTAAGGTGACTTAAGCTGGCAAGTGGCCTGATTGGGCATATTTTTTCTTTAAGTTCACTCTGGAAACAGGTGTAGAAGATACATTGGAGAGGGGAGGAAACCTGCTAATGGTGACAGTTGCTAAAGTCTAGTGATGGCACCTTGCAAGAACCTGACCTGCATCGTCTCAATGAACCTTTCTAACAGTGGGTGGGTGCCATCACCCACCATTACCTGCACTTCATAGATTATCACAGTAAGGCTCAGTGTGGTCAAATCATGGGCACAGGGTAACTCAGAATAGGTGAGGCAACTGGGGTTCCATCCAAGACTGTCTGACCTCAAAGGCTACCTCCTGAGCGCTCTATTACACTGTCACTCAGCAGGAATGAAAGTACCCCAGGCCAGAGTGTCAAGCTTTGTAACAGTGGGATTGGAAAAGATAGTTACCCAGAAGCATACTGGCCAAGTCTAAGAGAAGCAGGGGACAGTCTGGCCTGGGGGCAGCATCTTGTACATATGTGGAAGGATGAGCTCCTCTATCCCTGTCGTCTTCCTTCTGAGCAAAGTGACCTGGGGGTCCTGTCCCCTTCTGCCCCACACTTTACCTGTAAAGCCGTGGAGAGAAAGAAACATGGCAGCTGTGCCCATCTGTCTGGGAGCATCCCCTACCCACCAACTAAAGAAAGGGCCAGGTTGGGCCTCACTCCCAACTAGTGGCAGACTGGGAAGCCACAGTGTATTTCCATCCAGACACACTCCTCATGTGCTATGAGAGATCCCAATCCTCCATCAAGTCCCTCCACCAACTTTTCTCTGGGGCTACTCTGGCAGGCCCTGTGCTAGACATCAAGGATCCAGGTACACCTGTGACATGGGCCCTCCTAGGAGTTGAATTCAGAAAATGAATTCCGGAGCTGGGGATGTGGCTCAAGTGGTAGCATGCTCGCCTGGCATGCATGCAGCACGGGTTCGATCCTCAGCACCACATACAAACAAAGATGTTGTGTCCACCGAAAACTAAAAAATAAATATTAAAAATTCTCTCTCTCTCTCTCTCTCTCTCTCTCTCTCTCTCTTTAAAAAAAAGAAAATGAAGGTTTTAGTAAAGATGTTTAGGTAAAAAGAGGGGCTAGGATTGTGGCTCAGTGGTAGAGCGCTCGCGGCATGTGTGAGGCACTAGGTTTGATCCTCAGGACCACATAAAAATAAATAAATAAAATAAAGGCATTGTGTCCATCTACACCATATATATATAAATAAAGAAAAAGAAACAGGTCAGATTGGTTTTAATAATACATTTAGCCAAGTGTATTCAAAATATGATCATTTCAACATGCAATCAGTATTGAGGAGGGGAATACTAAAGACAAAACCCAGGGTGTTTTTTCAAAATACGATCGTTTCAACATGCAATCAGTACTGAGGAGGGGAATACTAAAGACAAAACCCAGGGTGTTTTGAGTGCTTTGCCACCAAGCTACTTCCCCAGGCTTTTCTGATTTTTATTTTGAGATAGGGTCTTGCTGAGGCTGGCCTTAAACTCATGATTCTCCTGTCTCAGCCTCCAAAGTCACTGGGATTACAGGTGTGTGCCCCCACACTCAGCCATAAAAAAAATTATTGAAAAATTTGATGTTTTCTCACACTAAGTCTGTGGAATCTAGTACAATGTATTGCACACTTACAGCACATTTCATTCATACTCACCACACAGGGACATGGCCCCTGTGTTGGCTCGTGCAGGCCTAGTCACTGTCAAATAATGCATCTTTGAGGATTGAGGGACTGGACAGGGACCAACTAGAAGCCAGCAGGGTTTGCCGAGGAGGAGGGTGGTCTCTGGTCTTGGCCTTGTGTAGATTTTTACTGTCCTTACTCTGCCTACCCATTTCCCACATCCATCATGGGAGGGGCTTTTGAAAAGTGTGGCTTTCAAGATGAAAAGATTTGAGGGTAGAACGGAGAAGTCTGTGTTCTGTTGCTTTGCTTTGCTTTTTTTTTTTTTTTTTTTGTGTGTGTGTGTGTATGTGTGGTATTGGGGATTGAATTTAGGGGCACTCAAACACTGAGCCACATCCATAGCCTTATTTTGCATTTTATTTATTGACAGGGTTTCACTGAGTTGCTTAGTGCCTCACCATTGCTGAGGCTGGCTTTGAACTCAAAATCCTCGTCTCAGCCTCCTTAGCCACTGGGATTACAGGTGTGTGCCACCACGCCTGGCTTTATTACTTTTGATTCAGATCCTGATTTTAAAAGCCAAGCATTTTATGCAAATTGTGTTTATCCATCAAGCAATTATTGAGCAAGTATTTCTTCCCCACATCTCATACAACCTCCTACAGGCACAGGGACAAATCCCTATGTTTAAAAAAGAGTGTGAATGTAGGGGGTGACAACCTTCACAGTAAGTCCCAAGTAGCAGGAAGCACAGAGCAGTGGGAGTCCTGGAGATACGACCTGGTCCAGGCAGAGTCTTTTTTTTTTTTTTTTTTTTTTTTTTGAGAGAGAGAGAGAGAATTTTTTAATTTTTTTTTTTTTTTTTTTTTTTTTTTTTTTTAGTTTTCAGTGGACACAACTTCTTTATTTAATTTTTATGTGGTGCTGAGGATCAAACCCAGCGCCCCATGCATGCCAAGCGAGCATGCTACCGCTAAAGCCACATCCTCAGCCTGAGGCAAAGTCTTGAAAGACAAGTTTGTGTTCACCAGACCAATCAGCACAGCGTAGGTTGTCGCACCCAAGGGGCAGGCTGGAGGGAGGCATGAGAGCCCAGTACTACTTGAGGGCCTACTTAGAGTGGGCAGGTAAAGGTTGGGGAAGTTCTATGATGTAGGGCATAGCAGCAAGTCTTGCTGGCCCAGGGCCTTGAGCTGTCACTCAAGTATAGGAGAGGCACTGAGGTTTTGAAACTGGGTGTGACATGATCATATGGCAGTTTAGAAGGTCCCCACCACCACCACAACCTAAACTGGAAATCAGAGCAAGGGGCCCTGTTAGAAGATGACCACAGTCCAGAGCAGAGACAAGTCCAGAACTAAAGAGTCAGCAGAGGGGATAGTTTCAGAAAATAGACAGTGGGGGTGAGGGGCAAGAGGCATCGTGATGGCCCTCTGGCTCTGTCTCAAGTGACAGGACACTTTCCCCAGGTCGTGTGTAAAGTGCGTCAGCCTATCTCGGTGTGTACTGATGTTTTAAGTTTCCACTTTAATACAGCCACAAAGACTCCATCCCACTCGACCTCCGCCTCCCAAGATACAGCGCTCGAGGCCCGTGAGTAGCTGGTGTTGTGCCCTCCCCACCTAACACTGCCTGAGCCTCCCCGCCTGACTAAACCCGGAGTGCGGACTCTCCTGCCTGGCAAAAGGAAACCGGGAATCGGGTTTTTCAGCTTCCTTTGCTGTGTGGCATGAATCTGAACTCGCATTTTCTGGGCTTCTCTCTCCTTTTCCTGAATCAGTTCAGCGACTTCCAGGTCGGAGCTATAGGTAGCGGGGTGCTGTGTGCATCATTTGAGCAAATGGCACAGGGCAAGGCCTGTTTCTAGCCAATGAGCTTTAAACCCTGCTCCAGATGCTTCTTCCTCACAAAGGAAGCCAAAAGTCTAGCAGCAGGGGTCTCATTTGTGCCAGCATCTGATGTCCCTCCCCTGGGGAGGAGGCTACAGCAAGAGAATGGAGCACGCTCGGATGGAGACAGGTACTGCTCCCCTGCCAGGCCTCATGGAGAGCTGCCTTCCCATGACAAGTGCCGAGTAAGTGGGGAAGAGCAAGACAAAGCGTGACAAGCCCACCAATACCTGGGAACAGGCAGGAGGGGAGAGAGGCCCATCTTCGTGTGTTAAAGAAAAATGTCATGAGATGATATATAGTGTGGGTCACATGTTGAGCACACTGGGTTGTTTTCCCTTATAGTTTCAGGCTTTGTCCGCACTGCAACACCATAGCTAACAGGTGCCATAAGATGGAAAGCTGTCAGGACCATTTGGTGGGAAGAGTTTACCATGAGAAGAGTTTCCCAGGCTGTTGTCCAGGCAGCCCCACTCCATGGCCAGGCACAAGGAGTTGGTTGCAATTAAAGTATGCCACGAACTGGGGGCCCAGCCCCTCCCACCCTTTCAATGCACATGTCTAGATCCATCCTCTGAGGGCACAGAGGCCAGGTCGTACAGATGACCAGGCCGAACCATTCGTCTTTTTAGAATTCTTGGCGTGCACACCCAGCATTCACTGAGTAGTGGCTTTCTGGGTGGGTAGGAGATGTTCTCTGGTGCTGTTTCCTCCCTTTCCTCAGTGTGTGTGGGAGTTAGTGGGTGGGGTGGAGGAATGGAATTTAGACATCTTTATATATAATAGTCGTGAGTCTACAGTTCTGGCCATGAAGGATGATGGATCCATCTTGTGCCCCCATCAAACCATGATTAGCCCAAACCCCAATCAGCACTTCTGCCAAGGGGCTAGAATGTTTCTGTTAATTGTCATTGGAAAAAAAAAAACACAAGCAACAAGAAGACCCACTATCAGGGACAGGAAGCCCCTTCTGGATCAAACCTTGTGCAATTTACTGAGCATTTCAGTACAGTCATTAACAGCATGCATTTGGACTGTAGCATAATTAGGCTGGGATGCTGAAGCTGTGTGGCTTTGGGCAAGAACTGAAGGTCTCTGAGCCTCACTTCTCTCTGTAAGAGGCCCTTATTCATGAGAGTTCTCTGTGAGAATGAATGTGGATAACATTTGTAGAGCATCCTGCATAGGGCCTGGCACAGAATGGTACATCCTACAACTTCTTTTTTTGGGAGGAAGGGTTCATAAGGATTGAATCCAGGGGTACTCTACCATTGAGCTACATCCACAGCCCTTTTTATTTATATTTTGTGCCTGGGTCTCACTGAATTGCCCAGGCTGACCTGGAACCTATGATCCTCCTGTCTCAGACTCCTGGGGGACAGGTGTGCCCCACCACACTGGACCAGGAACGACCTAGTTTTGAAAAGTCCAGGATTTAACAGCCAGCAAATCATTTTTAAGTACCTCATCCTGGTTGAGCCTCATAGTAGCTCTGTGAAGTAGGTGTTGTCACCACCCATTTTAGAGATTAGAAAACAGATGCTAAACATCCTAACTAAGTCCTTTGCAAGGGTCACCAAGCCCTAGAACCCATGCTCTTTTCTGCATCCCAAACTCACTAGAACCTTCATATCCACAGTAACCAAAATGGACTTAACTATAAAGTACAGAGGCAGGGCTTTCAACTAAGAAAAAAAATCAATAACTAGCTGGGCTTCCTGTGGGATCTTAGGGCAGCGTTATGTCCTGGCCGATACAGAGGTGAGGGGAACTTACCTTGATAGGGTGCCCTTTATTGTGCCTAGAACTACGCTAGGCATTTGCATTTTTTGTGTCTTGTCTGTCCTTATTACAGCCCACAGGAGGCACATGCCATTTCCCCAATTTGTAGCCAAGACCACAGAGATGATAGGAGGCCATACTGGCATTTGAAGCCAGGCTGGCCTCTTCTGTTCCCCTCTTGACAGCCTCCCCTGAAGCCAAAGTCAGCCGTGGGTGGCTCTCAGAATCCCTAGAGGCCCCGGCTCCAAGGCAGGCAGAGAATCAGTATGACTTAGGGCAGAAGTGCTGCCTCTGGAAAAACTCAAACATTGGAGACAGCTGTCATGGACTCTGTGTCATCTCACCAGTATGGAGACTTGCCCAGATAAGGGGGTGCCTGGCCATCTCTACTGGTAACTGAGGTCTTAGAGAATAGAGAAGCCTGAGTGGCAACTACCTCTGCCCCTGGCTTACTGAGAGAGGCACCAAGCCTGGCACTCAGGCCATCCCTTCCCTGGGTCCTGGTATGCTCAGGAAGCAGGGGCCTAGGGGGAGCAGCTCCCCCTAGAAGTCAAAGAGGCCCACCCTCACTTGAAGCACAGCATGGCTACTTCCTGACTGTGTGACCTTAGACAAGACCCTACCTGCTCAAAGCTTTGGTTGGATGATCTATAAAGTGAGTTTATCATGCCCACGTGATGAGGGTTATGAGGTCATATACTAAGGGTTCCTAACACATGGCCTGCATCAAGTGGCATATCCATCCCCCAAAACTTAATGCCTAGAGGCTGGGATTGTAGCTCAGCAGTAGAGTGCTCGCCTAGCATGTGTGAGACTCTGGGTTCGATCCTCTGCACCACATAAAAATAAATAAAATAAAGGAAAAAAAAAAAACTTAATGCCTACCAAGGCCACTGAGAGTCATAGATAAGGTCCATGCTTTCTGGGCTCCAAGATTCCAGGTTGTGGGAAGTGTTCACCCTCAATGCATTTGTGCAAATTTCCAGAGGACACCATTACCCAGTAGGTGGGAACTGGGGAGACCTGGAGTATGGAACACTTCAAGGGCCTTGAAGAAGGTTGCCTGAAACCCCCAAGTTGGGAGCCATTGGCCCCAGACAGGCTTTGTGGTATCACTTAGTTGTAAACATCCCCAGCAGAAGTGCAGCTGCTGGCCCGGGTGGTGGGAACATGGGGGGCTAGCCCTCATCCGAAATTTCTGGCAGGTGCTTTGTGGCCCAGCACCTGTAGCTGGAGTTCAGCTGTGACCACAGGATATGGGTTGCTTCTTTAAAAGAAGAAAAAACAAAGAGCAGGAAAAAAAAATGGTGCATGTAGCTAGTGGACCAAGGGCAGTGGCCTCGCTCTCCGGGCAGAGATAGGCTATGGTTGGCCCACATGCAAAGCACTTTATAAGCTCTGTATTTATTATTTCTTGCTCACCATTAAAATCAAATATACTCGGTGCTTTTGTATTCAATACACATTTAACCCTGCCGACTTAGATTTCTCAGGTTTTAAATCCAGTGGGGAATTTGGCGAGCTTCCCAACTTTCCCCTCCAGTCCCCCTTGAACCATGCTGGAAATCCCTGTTTAGCATTTTCTCCCCTGGTGCCGCTGGGATCCTGGCAGTGGTGGGGCCGCCCCGTAGTGTGTGCGTGTGGTTTTCTACTCTTTCACAGCCCCCACCCTTCCTAAGCACTCCAAGAAGAGGTATGCAGTTGCTGAAATATGACGGGAGTTGTCTGCATCGTCTAGTGATTCAGGCTTAATTAAACCATTTTGTCTGTGTGTTTCCTTGCCTGGTCGTGGTCGGCCGCTGTGTGTGTGTGTGTGTGTGTGTGTGTGTGCGCGTGCGCGCACTTGATTCCTCTGTGGGCCTTCACCCCTTGTGCATGCCTCGGTGTGTGTCTATGAGATTGTGTTTATGTTGGAGTCCTGAAGCTTCTGTGTATCTGGGTGGGTGTGAGGATAATTTTGTGTGTGGCTTTGTCCACACCAGTTAGGTGTGTGTGTGGCTCCGGTTGGGTTGTAACCACCAGGGTGACTGTCTCTGGTCCGTTGTGTCTTTCTCTCCCTCCCCCACCCCCGTCTGTTTTATCATCCCTAATGAAGCAGTCTCCTCCATCGATCCTGCTGATTGCCAACCCATTCCTTTTGTTTGTTGGCGCTGAGCCATTCAGCAGCACTCTGACAGCTCAGCTCGTCTAATTAGCTCTGTTGTTCTTTTTCCCCATGTTTCACCACGTTGCAAGTTCAGTTGAAGTTGCCACAAACTTAATCCCCCTATTTCAGCCACAAGTTCACATTCTTAACCCGCCTTTATTATAGCAAGGAGCAGCCCTGTGCAGGATGCGCCGACAGGCCTTAATGTCTGACCTTTCCTGAACCCGGTGCCCCAGGACCCCCAGGGAAGGGGCAGAGCAGCTCCTCTACCCCAGCTGCAGTCCTCCCTTTGTCAGGGGAGGTCTGGGGCATTCTTCCAGCCAGGAACCCTATTTAAAGCTGCCAGGGGAGTCTGGCCAGGGAAACTAGCTCAGAGTTAGAATGCGGGGTGGGTATACCCATTCATTTATTCAGCACATGTTGACTGAACATCTACAGGCACTATTCTGATAACAATAATAGTGACAGTATTATGTGCCTCTTAGATTCGAAGCGCCAACCTTCATATGTTTCTAAAAATCTCATTGAGCTTCCACTGTATACCAAGCACTATGCAGGATGCTAGAAAGGAAAGATAATCCTAAATTTCATCCTCTAATTCAGAGGCACCTCCCCTTATTTCTTTTGTTATTGATAAGAAGGGAATATCGAGGTCACAGCGAAGCAGGACAAGCATTTATGGAGCCCGCACTCTCCCCCATTCTTGAGTCTTCATAGCAGCCCCATGGAAGGAAACAGAGCATGTTTGGTGGAACACATTTGGTTTTTACCACATCTCTGATTTGCCAAACAAAGCTGAGATCAGATTGACCATTTCACAGGAAAAACTTTCGTTAAATGATACATGCACAGATGTGAGGGCTTGATGAGACTCTATTAAGATTCATCTTATATGCAGCTAACTTCTGTAATCTTGTTCCTTAGCCATTGTTCTGTGTCACCCACAAATTGTTGAGAGTAGAGGTGTTCAGGTAAAAGGGCAAGCAGGAAGAGGAGTGTGCACAAATTCTCCTTCTCTGTTGTCGGTGGAATTTGGCACTTATGGCATCGTGTCTACAGGGAAAGCAAGCCCCCTGCCTAGCCACAGTACTTGGCTTTATTGGTAGTGAAATTCACGGGGCACTTTCTTAGCTTGGTTCTCTCCCTGTCTCTCTGACATTGGAAATGGTCAGAGATGGTGGTTCCAAATGTATAGCCATGTAAAGTTGATTGGATTAAATGAGTCTTCTTTTGAGCAAACCTACAAACTCTCAGCCTGACCCCTACCACACGCTCTGGTGGGGGAGAGAAGCATCCTTGTTTGTTTTTGAGAGGAGCATCTTTTTCCATGGATGCTCATTTTGGCTTTCAGAGATGGCAGGTCGGGATACCCCAGCTTGTCACTTCAATGGAAACTATAGGCTTGAGAATCTGTCCACTTCCCAGTACACCCCCATCACCCTTGGGTCAGATCTGTGCTGTGAGGGTGGCCATACCTCAGCTGAGCCCCACTGGAGGGCTGGTACAGGGGTGCCCTGGGAAGCAAAAGGATGTCTTTAATTGTCTCTCCCATAGAGAGAAGAAAAGAAGCATCCTGTAATTTAGTTGTAAAATGAACAAAATACACATGTATTCCCCAGAAACAAGTCTGATGAAACATTTCTGCTTACACACTGGTTTCCGGGTAACAGGAGGGCAAGAAATTTATCAAGGATGAGGGCCTCATTGCTGGGTCCCTTATGTACATCATCTCATTGATGTACCCTCACTGCAGCCCTGCAAGGAGGCTAGTGGGACTATTCCTGTCTTGTAGATAAGGAGAACCTTTCCAAATGTATCTATCTGCTGCACTTGACACTGTGGGACTTTTATAGCCTGTACCTTAAAAATACCTACACAAATCTTCAGAATGTCCCTGTGTGGCTTTCCCAACTTATTTCTTCTTGGACTTTTCCTGTGCCCCTCCTAGGTGCGCCCACCCCGTCCACATGTTGTCAAGAGACCAAAGAGCAACATTGCCGTGGAAGGCCGGCGGACATCTGTCTCAAGCCCTGAGCAGTAAGTACCATGGCTTTCCTCCTTCTGTCTGCAAGAACCCAGTTAGAGCAGTGCTTTGGGTGCCCAAGAGTGCCACCCTGGCCTCTGAGAGGCTTCCCTGGTGCTCCAAGCAGTTGTTTCACCAAGAGGTCTATGAGAAGCAGGGCTGGGCCTTTAGTGTTAGCTTCAGTTGGTTCCTTCTGCTGCTTTCAGTTGGATCAGTGAGAGACCCCAGAGGCCAGGGAACCAAGCACCTGGGCTGGGTGAGTGAGACCCAAAGGGCACTAAGCTCCAAAGAAGGTCTAGAATTATACGCAGAAGATGTCAGGTCCACAGGTAAAGTTCAACAACCTAGGTGGCAAGGCCAACTGTTTAACAAGGCCATGCCCTCAGACATGGTGGTGCTGAAGATCTCTGTGGCTCAAATTTGTTTGCAAGTCTTCCTCACTTGGTGCTCCACCTCACCAGACCCCTTTGCTCCCCTGGGCCACAGTATTAAGATGTCATGGCTTTTCCTTGCCACCTCCCTTCAGACCACAACCCAAGGCTGGCTTGGGTTACCTGGTGAACAAGTGAGGCAGGATACAAGCCATGGCCAGAGGCTGAGTTACCTAAATTAGGTCAAAGCCAGAAGCTCCAGACAACCTGACTCCAGAGCTTTCTAGAGAAGATGCTGCTTCCCTTTGTCCACAGGGTTCACAACCCATGGGCTTTGCCCAACCACCTTAGCGGCTCCACACCAGCTTCCTGCAGTGTCTTTAGGAAGAGCATGGTCTCGTCTTGACCTGGGATTGGAGAAATCAGAAAATTTAGGCCTTTGAGTGAGAAGGGGAATGATCCTCCTGTCTGGTCTGCTTGTAGAAAAATTCCCAAAGAAGTTAGGGAGATGCCAGGTCCTGGCCCTATTTGGAACCAAAAGGAAGAAACAATTCTGAAATGTCAAGCTGTGGCCTAAACCAGGTTATGGGGCACTTCCTTTCCCAGAATTCCCTGGTTTACAATCAGATACCACTTGAGACTCCCATGTCTTTATAAAACCAACCTACCTGGATAGCCAGAGCTCAGGGATGAGAGAGTGTATATGTGAGTGTGTGTGCATGTGCATGCACACATGCATGTATGTAGATGCTTGGTTGTGTGAAATTTCCAAGAGAGGTCTCTCAAAGTTGGGTGTAGATTTAACTTATCCTCTGCACAATAGGCTGGTGGGAATGTGGAGTCTGGCTCTGGCTGTGGGCTGTGATTGCCCCCTCGTGGAGAGAATGCTGCATAGCTCTAGAGTTCCTCAGGCCCTAAAGATTTCTGAGAGGGATGAAACTAACCACTTATCCTTAAAGTCATCTCTTAAAAACCAAACTAAATCTTTTAGACACTGTGTTGGGACACAGGTTATGGGCCTGTGGATAGTGTAACCCAGGCTATCCTTATGTTGCATAAAACATCCCAGACCAACCACACTCCACATCTGTGGAAAAGCATCATCCATTTTGTGATCAGTTCCCTAGTGACCTGCATTTGCCCAAAATGATATGTTCCTCCCTGGTTACAGGTTGGACTTCCCAACCACATTTATTTATGCTGTTGCTCTTCCAAACCCAGTGAGAAGAGATGACTCTAGTGTGCACCACAGAGCCAGCATTGATGCCGTTTCCCTCAATATCACCTGCGCTGTGTCCAAATTGATTTTCGTTTCCTTTCACAATGTGCCCCATATTGGATTTCTTCTTGGGAAGTATCTGGGGTTGAAATGAACCAGTGGGAGCTGACTTGGGGATTGGCAAACTAACAGTGATACGAGACAAATGACAGGACTTCTCTGACCATGCCGCATGGCAGTTTGGGCCTATAAGGAGGTAGAGCAGTACATTGGGGGACATCATTGCAAGGGTTTCTTTTCACATTTTCTTAATGAGAAGGGGAGGCTGTGCTCTCATACTGCCAGTGACATTTCTGGTGCCACCCGGGTGTTTTCCTGCATCTCTTCCATGCTGCCACCCCCCCATAGTGCTCCTCCACTTCCAAATGCCATGTCACAACAGCACTTGGATGTGTTTTTCTCAACTGTCATCAGCTCCAGCTGGCAAGACCAACTTCTTGAAACACAGGAAGCATCCAGCGGAAAATATTTTAATAAAACAGACTCCTCATAAAATATTGTTCTTGGGGGAAGGAAACCAACTCCTCCAATCTGTCGGCATTGTGTGGAGAGAGACAAGAAGACAAGCTGGCAGGCAGGAACCAGAGCCTAATGGGCGTTCGTCAGGGCTGGTTCTGTGTGGGGTACATGGACTTGGGGCCTGGCCTTTCATCTGGCCTGGGTTTTCTTGTATGCTGGGTCTTCATCTCCACTGGGAATATCAAAGCACCTCAGAAACTTAGAGAATTGGGGCGGCACAAGAGGATGTGGGATCTTTGAAGCTGAGGGGGGAGATTCAGTCCTCCCAACTTCTTGCCCCAACCCTTCCTTCCAATGGCACATCCACATCCAGTAGTTAACTTTTCAGACAGCAAGACAGAGCTGATTAAGAACAACAGCATCCCCTGCAGCCACTGAACATATCCTGGGATCCGATGACACTCAGCAGAGAGTGTCCTACAGCTCTCTGGCCACTCCATCTATGCATTCGTGTGTCCATTCATTCAAAAAAATATCTCTGAAAATATGCTACATGCAGGCTGCATAGCACTTTTAAAAGGAGGCCTTAACTGGGAGTTCACATGGTGACTCTTCTGTTGACCTGCATTTGCCCAAAATGATATTTTCCTCCATCAAAAGTTCTTTCTGGTACTGGGGCTATAGCTCAGTGGTAGAGCGCCCACCTCACATGTGTGAGGCACTGGATTCAATCCTCAGCAGCACATAAAAATGAATAAAAATATTGTGTCCAGCTACAACTAAAAAAATATTTTTAAAAAATGTTCTTTCTGAATCAAGAATAGGTTTCTGAGCCCCATGAGGCCATTTATTAGCATTTGGAAGGATACTTCCAAAAGATTTCTGAGGAAACATTCCCTCTGTTTTTCAGTTACCTTTAGCTGATTAACATGTAGTTAATCTTTTCCTTCAAGAAATATTGGGGCTGGGGATGTGGCTCAAGCGGTAGTGCGCTCGCCTAGCATGCGTGCGGCCCGGGTTCGATCCTCAGCACCACATACAAACTAAGATGTTGTGTCTGCCAAATACTAAAAAATAAATATTAAAAAAAAAGAAATATTAGCTTCTATTATTATTCAGAGCAGGGCGGATGGGGTGTTCTCAACTGGCAGGAAAGGTCTGGGTTAGATACCAGTCAGCACAAAGTGCCCTGGAGTCCCTCAAAGTCCTAGGCCCTCTGAGGCTGGCCATTTCCCCTTCCACAGAGTGGGAGCTCAGGCTCAGAAAATGCATTTGACAGTGTTCCCAGGGTTCCCCTGTTAGAAGGTGGCAGGGCCAGGATTCAGGGTCCTGGTCTGTTTCATTCTCTGTTGTACTCTGCTGCTCTCATTGGGACAGGCTTCCAGGCCCCAAGTTATTCCCTCTTGGCTTTTCCATTTGTAGTCTGGTTTTCCCCCAAAGGGATAGCTTCATGTCCTAAGATAACTCACCCAGCTCACCACACCTCCCCTTGGCTTCCCTGGAGCCCCTCAACCCTCCTCCTTCCACACAGCAGTGTCCACAGGCACCTGAGTGTTTCTACCTGGGGAAGGAGGAAGACCTAACATTTACTAAACATCCTCAAGATTACAAAAGGCAGGTGGTGGCTTTCCCGCTTAGCAGATAGAGAAACTGAGGCTCAGGGAGAAACTTTCCAAAACTTGTCTAAGGTCTCCAGGCCAGAACAAGATACATCCTTTCTTCACCACCAGCCAGGGTTTTTGTTCACAACCTAATTATGCCTGTGTGCCACTCTGACTAGTGAGAACGTGGCTGCCGTGGTGGTGAGGGAGGCTCACAGCTCCCCTCCCGTTAGAGGTGGGCCTTGGTGGTTTCCTGCTGGAACCGACCTGCTTCCAGGCCCCAAATTTTTCCCTTTTGGCTTTTCCATATTCCAGGGAATTTCCCATTCAACTTGATGCTTAGAGCCAAGAGCCAGCTTGGAAATGCAACACTTCGATCAGAACTGCCTGCCCCCTCAGGACTAAGGCAAGGCTGGGGTGACCATGCTGCCCCCAGGTGCCTCCTTCTACCAGGCAGGCTGCCATTTGTTCCCTTCTAGGAGGTGGCAGCCAGTGTCTGAGAATATGGAGAGAGATTATTTTATGCATTTGCCAGCTGGTTAATCTTCACAACCCAGATGCAGGCTGTCCTCTGAGTCCTAGGTCAAGGCGCTTGCAGGTAGCAATGGGTCTGATGGGGACTGGGCATGACACCTGCCCAGCTGAGCTTGTTTGACTACACACCTTGTCTCCTAATGAGTGGGACTAATGAGTCTGCCTGACCCTGTGCCCCATATTAGATCTTTAGATTGTTTCCAGGTTTTCATTCATATGATAAATGCCAGGATAAATATCTAATCCTCCAAGCTTTCTCTCATTTTATATCATTATAAGAAATGGAATTAACAACTACCTTTAGCTGTGAACCATGTGCTAAGCACTTTACATATACCATTTCATTTAGTCCTTACAGGAAATCTTGGGAGCCAGGTATTATGAGCTCTATTTTATAGAACTAGCTGAGACTCCAAGAAGTTGTCACTGCCCTTGGTCACACAGCTAGTTATTAGCAGAGCTGAACTTCAAACACGTCTCTCTAATGCAGGAACCGATGCTCTTAACCAGTCATGTAAAAAGATGTCTGCCCTGTATTGCTAAAGAACTTTCTAAAAGAATTGTTCTACTTTATACACCCACCCAAACTGGAATCCCCCGGAAATCTGGGGAGCTGGCATTAGACGTCCTCTGAACAAGGAAATGCCCCACAGGCATATAGCTGCATACAGCTGGTCAGATCTATACACCAAATGGCCAATCAATGCTGCTGACGACCCCAAGTATCTGACCAGCTGAGTTATACCACGTGACCCAACCCCGGGACCCAGAAGATTAGAAGAAGCTGCCAGAAGCATTTAGTGAGTACTCTGCCCAAAGCCCAGGTCTCAGAACACTTGGCATACATCTCTCTTGACCAGTTGCTAGCAAAAAAATGACATGCTTCTTTGGCACGGCAGACATACCTCACTTTCCTCCATGCCAGTTGTTCCGGCTGTTCTTCACAACAGGACAGAGCCCCTTTCCCTCCTGCACAGCCCAGAGCTGCCCTGAGGGTGTGGGTCAGTCATTTGGATGGTGTCCTGGTACATGGGCAGGGCTTTGGCATCCAACACTCCCAGGACATCCCGCCACCAACCACCAGCCCTGAGGCTTTGGGCTCCTTGCCGTCTGCTTTTAACACTATGAACATCCCAAGAAGTGTGGTTTGGGAAACTGCCACAGGAGCCATAGTCACATCCTGAGTTAGCAAAGCACATGGCCTCCCCTCCTGCCTCATCTCTGCAGCTACTGCTGTGGCCTCAGCACTCTGCCCCAACACTCCCCCTCCCATGTCCACAATCTCCCAAGATGCTCCAGATGTAGCACTGACCTACCCTGCTGCAGTTTCCCTTTGCATCTCATGCCTGCACATACACCAGTGGTCTGCCAGGTCCTCCAAGGCAGGAGCTGTGTGTCCTTTAGCTTTGACTCTCCCACTCCCAAACCAGAACCCAGCCTGGACCTCTGCTCAGAGATGTTTCCTGAATGAATGAGCAAAGGAATTAATAAAGGAAAGTTCCACTTTTAGCACAGCACCCTGGCAAGGGGCAACTGTCAATTAACAGCCACAAATATGTAAAGAGCACCTACCATGTGCCAGATATAATCAGCACTTGAATATTAAACTGCCAATACCTTGCCTTCCCTGGCCCCATAAGAACCAGGAACTGTGCTCAGCCCCAGGAGCAAATCTCTATGATGCCAGCTGAGCCCTGGGCCCCAGCAGGGAAGGGGCAGCTGTCCTGATGCTACCCACTGGCAGGCTGCCAGGACCCACTGCCTGAGTGGCCAGGAGTCCAAACACCCAAGCAGAAGGTCACATACCAATTAGCAGGGCAAGAGGCTTCCAACCTGGTTCACACCCCCACTCCACACCAGTGGATTCTAGGCCTTGGAGACAAAGCCAGCCTGAAGCCAGACATGGAGCCTGAGCCAGAATGGAAAAGCAAGAACTGCCAAGGAACCCACTCCCCATCTCAAAGCTCCCGTGATCCACAGCAACCCAAGAAAACGCAGAACCCTCTGGTTTCCATTACTTCTCCTTGACCTTGTGGAGGAAAGGACTTTTCCCAGGACCTGTCACCACAGGGAAAGTTCTTTACTGCTGGAAAACTGAGCCTTAAGGATGCTGTAGAAAAGGGCCCTTGCCTCAAGAAGATTTTAGTTGTCTCTGAAAAGCTTTGCCACCCCTACCGAGACCCCAACCTCTCACAGATTCCATGTCACCATTTCTGAAGGGCACTTGGTTAACTTCCCTGCACTCTGCCCAAAATACCTTTACCACCAGCTCATTGTTAGCTCCACTCAACTACAAGGGAGCCAGAGCTGTAGCAGGTAGGACAGTACATCCTGAAGCAGGTTGTGCACCCAGGGCTGCCAAATCCCACGTGCACTGCTCTGTCACTGCTACCGCTTACCATGGTCCCCAGAGTTGAAGGACAGTTTTTATGCACAGTCCACAAATGTCTCTTCTTAGTCAAGGAAAGCACCCCAAAGGTGTCCCCATCCCTGCCTTCCTTCCAGCACAGCCTAGAGTATGGTCAGAGGAGCAGAACCCACATGCTGTGCTCAGACCTCTCCCTGTGTGACTGTCCACCCGTGGCTTGGAAGTACTTCTCAAGACATGTTGGGGCATAGATCTGGAACTGCAAGATGGGCATTAGTGACTATTGTTGAATGAATGAACATATAAGGGAGAAATAATTCATCAGATGCACCAGTGAAAGTTCAAAAGGCAGAACCCAGGACATCCGGCCAGCATGGCTTTCTGCTCAACTGCCTGCCACCCTGAGGCCTCATGTCACCCAGGCTTGCCCAGGGCTCTCAGTCCTTGTGCCAATCCAAGGCCCCCACCACCTGCCCTTCCAACCCATCCAGCCTCTTCTCTGAACTGTCCAGCCTGACATCACCTCCCTTGCTGCTCCTCATAGCCACCTCTGGGCCATTGGGCAGCTACTACATGCTCAGGATGAAAAGCTCAGCACCCACACTGCCTTCCTGGGGAGCCTGGGCCAAGATCCCCTGCACAAAAGCCCCAACTCTTACACTGGGCCACTCAGAACGGAGCTTTAGGTCCCAGTCCAGAGCTTCCTCTGGGTCCTGAGCCATGCTGGTTCCTCCAAAGACCTTCAGTATTACTTCAGAGCCTTTTTCTATTCTTTTACTTGCCACTAAGGGTGTGGTCTGGAGCACCAGCCCTGTATCACAGTCCTGGAAAAAAGCCAACAGAATCTCCAGGCAAGGCTTCACAGATAATTGCCATGTGCTGATGTGCCCAGCTGAGGACAAACTTGCCCTGGAAGGCAGGGACCACCTTCTTTGACCCTGCACAGTACCCAGCATCCGTTGGTTAGCAGGTAAACATGTCACATGGGTGGAAAGTGAGTGTTTGCTTTGCACGAAGCACTCTGCTAGGCCCTCAGCAAGTATTTTCATTTGACTTTTACAGTTCATCTTTCAAAAGAGCCGAAAACTCCATTTCACAGAGAAGCAATTGGGGTCCAGGAAGGTAATGTGACTTTTCCAAGGTACCCTGGATAAGAAGGAGTGAAAAGTGGACAGGCTGGCATTGGCTGGGCAGACAGAACCTGGCCTCATCCTATGGCCTGTCCCTGCTCATCACCCCACCAGGGCCATGTCACCAAGGGGTGATGAGTGGCCAAGCCATTTACAACATGAAGACACTTTGTGCTGGAGTGAAATGATCCTTTAAAAAGTGATCACCAGCTCCCCTTCATTACCTCCAGAGACCGAGTCCTGGCTGATTTCTTCCCATCTTTATCTCAAGTACATTTAAATGTCAATTAAATTTGAAATATCTACATTTGTCAGCATTTCATTTTGGGCCAGCGTGACGTGCTGCTGATTTGTCCACGCGATGTGACACATGAAAAAAACTCTCGAGATGCAGATCTTCCTCATTAAAAAATAAGCCAGTGCAATCCGGGTGCAGCAGAGAGCACAGAGCGCCTCCCCGCTTCCTGACGCCGTGTCTCTGACATGGTATTTAAAAAGGAACAGCCTCGCCTGTCACCACTGTCACACGCGCGTGCTAACTGGCGACACGTTAAACCAAACATTAGAAAGGGCTCAGGAGTCATCTGCATGGGAACTGTGCGCCAGCGCTGTGGGCAGAGGCGGGAGCAGCTGTGGGGGCTGCTGGGGTCCGAGCGCTGATGGACAGCGGGCTTTTCTTTTGCACTGAGACATCGGCAGCCCTCGCTGGGGAGCCGAGTTCACCGCGACCTGCCTTTTCACAGAAGCCCTTTGTGTGTAATAAAATCCAGGCAAGTGGTGGGTGGCAGCCTGCGCGGTAGTAGCTGAATTGGGTTAATGAGGAAAGAGGTACACTTTTTTTTTCCATATTCTGCCTTAAGCTAATAAAAAATTTAAACCTGGACGTTTTCAATGGTTCATCCTTTATCTCTGACAAATATCTGACTGTATGTTTCAGGGGGGAACATGAGCAGCTGAATTTAAATAAGTTTATTTTGAAATCTTGCCTTTCATTAAAAGTAGAAGGGGAAATACCCTACCTCTCACTGCATTGTTTCAGATCTGGGAAACTGAAGAGGTAGGAAGACCCCACAGTGGTTTAGAGTCAAGCAAATCCAGATTCACTTCCCAACTCTGCCTTCAGCTGCTGTGTGACTCCAATAAGGAGCTCCCCATCTCTGGGCCTTGACTTCTTTGTCATAAGTAGTTAGTGAAAAATTGTGTGCATAGCATTTGGCTTATGAATTCTTCTAGGGTCAATGTGGTCATCCATGTATCCTGGACATGACAAAGCTCTGACCTTTCCACATCACATGGTCAGGTTCATCCAGGTGCCTTGTTGCTCTTGAGAGAGTAGTCTCCTCCAGAGACACCTTGAGCCACTTGTCAAAGCCACTGCCCCACCAGCCTGGCCCAGCAAGAAAGCCAGCTGCAGGAAGAAGCTGCTTAGTGGGCTGGAAAGCGAGGCTCCCTCTCCTCCTGCTCCTCACTCATACCTGTGCCAGAGACACCAGATCTTGACTATGACCTACACAGCAGCAGCCTGACTTAACAGTGTCACCAAGACCCGTCCAGCACAAAGGACTTTGCTCTTCTGTGAATCCAGAAATTCCTGGCAGGTTTAGTGGCATTCAGCTGACATACCAGTCTGTGATCTGTGCTTTCCTGTCAAAGCCAGAGGAGGGGCCTTGCTCAGGTGGGTGTTAGAAAGGCATTCACAGTGGATTCAAGGGCCACCTGAGAACCTCATTCCATTTGACCCAGAATTACTGGAGATGAAATACTATCTATGAAGCACCAAGATGCCAGCCAGGGAGAACTAACTCTGTCCAGGGAGAAAACTCAGCTGGGAACTCCAGGGAGCTTCCATTTGGGCTGAGTCTTCAAGATGGAAGATCAGTGCACCATGTGGAGACAGAAGGGCCTCGTGACAAAGGGCACATGACTCAGAAATGGGAAGTCAGTTGAAGTATGCTGGGAGGGCAGAGGGGGCCACAGGGATGGGCAGGGCCACATGCACTGACCTCCCCTGCACGGAGCCAGGACTTGGCACTGCCTAAGGCAGCCCTCATCCACATACACCCAGCACCTTCCACAAGCCACCCAGAGTGAGGATGCCTGCTTCCCCCTTCCCCTCACCTGCCCAGGGGCAGTGCCATATGGGGAGAAAGAATGGGTCCCCTAATTTTTAAACAGAGCATCCTGCAAATGTCTGAATATTTTCATTCAATGAATTTACCACATAACTCATTACAGCAAAATTGTAGTTCAGAATGGCAGATTTGCAGGTTTCTGAGAAAGAGAGAGATACAGGGACAGGTCTGCAATTCACAGCGGCAGCCTGTTCATACTTCTGCCAGCCAGGTCCTCCTCCTGCCCTCTCCACTGAGACCACAGCAAAGCACTCTCCCAGGTGATACCCACTATAGTCTAGGAATGGCCAATGTGTGTCCCATCCCTGTCAGCCATGGAGTGGCCTGGGAGCTTAGGGGAGTCGAACAGTGTGATCTGCCCCTTCCTGGTGTCAGACCCTGGGCTAGTAGCTTCCCTTGTTAAGCCTCAACCTCCACTGCAGTTTAAAGACAAAACTCTACCCAGCCAGCCTGCAGGGGTGATAAGAAGAAATGAGGGCACAGAGCTGAAAGGCTTGGTGGTTTTGAATGACAACCAGATTAGCACCAGCGATGGTGGGTCGCAGCACAGCCCAGTCCCAGCACTCGCCTGGACAGCTACCGCCCCTCCTTTACCCTCCGGCTGTAGTTCTCACATACTTGTCTTAGACAGGTTACCCTTCCTGAAATAAAATCTTAAAGGGACCCATGCCATCATGTAAAGTGCAAGAAGACACTGCTTTGGCTGGAGTGAAGGAAGAGCTGCTCAGCACCCTCTCTCCACGCATCCCAAACTTCACCATCACCTCCCAGGGATCCTCCGAGCAAGCCCAGCCCACAGAGTGGGGCAGACCTGGAACATGGAGCCCCGACACATGGCTAGAGCAGCAGCCATGGCAGGATGGGGTTTGAACCTCGGTCCTCCAGGTCCCGCTCCCCTTTCCCAGCACCCGCCTCTCTTGGGCCTGGTCAGTATATAATTCATAGGAGCCCGGTGTGGCATTTCTCTGGGCTGCGCGTGTGTTTGTTTATAGAGGTAGAGCTCACAGGTGGCTGACAAGGGAGATGTATTTTTTATAACGATGAATATTTAATTTCCACATCACAGATGAAAAAGACTCTCTGAAGAAGCATCCGAGGGAGACTCCAGAGAGCGGCGCTAATCAGAAAAGGGCCTTCTCTAGAGGGCTCTTCCGCATGGCTCACTTTTTTCTTTTCACTTCTTTTTTTATTTTTCACTTTTCCCTGATTATTGAAGTAGATATGCTCATTGTAAAAAAATAAAATAAAATAAGAAGCAGGAGGGGGATCACCCATAATCCCACAAGCTATTATTGACACTTAAGCACTTACCTCTCCAGTCTGTTTTCTGTGCATTTTTCCATAAGGAGATGAGAGAGGACGCAGTACAGCCGTCCCTCGGTGTCCTCTGGGAATTGGTTCCAGATACCAAAACCCAGAGATGCTCAAGTTCCTTAAACGAAATGGCGTAATGTTCACATAGAGCCTGTCCAACCCTCCCCTGTGCTAGAGTATTTACTATATCCAATCTAGTGTAAATGTTAGGCAAGTAGTTGTTACACCATATTGTTTAGGGAATAATATGACAAGAAAAAAAAGTTGTGTATATTCAGTACAGACAGGGTTTTTTGTTTTTTTTTTCCCAAATTCTTGTAGCTGCAGTTGGTTGAATCTGCTGATGTGGAACCTACAGATAATGTAGGGCCATCCATAAAAATTGCAACATTAAGTTTAATAGGAGGAAGATGTTAAGCCAACTGTTCCAGATTCCTATTGTGGAGAATTTGGGGGCTTTCATGTTTTCATATTATAAACAGAGCAGTGGTGACCATGTTGGGTGAAATTCTTTGTTACATTTCAGGTTACCTCAGCAGAAGTGGGATGACTTGGTCACAGATGACTGATCACAAGTTAAGGCTCTTGACACATATGGGAAACCCAGTTTCTTTTTTGCTTGGGACCAGCCTCCTCACCTTGGTGCCTGTCGGGCCCCATGCCCCTGGCCTTTTCTTTTCACCTGCCACATGGAGTTCTAACTTGTCCCTAACTGCCTGTTCTCTTCTCTCTTGTCTTCCTCTGCCCCAGCCTGGTAAAGCCCTTGCGACACTATGCGGTCTTCCTCTCCGAGGACTCCTCTGACGATGAATGCCAGCGGGAAGAGGCCCCAAGCGCTGGCTTCACCGAAAGCTTTTTCTTCTCTGCTCCCTTTGAATGGTCTCTCCTTCCTTCTTCCAGTTCCCCAGGCTCAGCTTGGTGACTCTTGGGGCTGCATGGGGTCGTAGGGGGACTGTTGTGCTTGCTCTTGTGTGGGGGGAGGGGGGCTTGGAGCTGCCACGTGCCAACTGCTCCAGGGCCAACTTACAGAGTGGGCGCCACTTCCATGGGTCTCTTCTCAGGGCATCCATTCTGCCAGCCCCACTGGGACTGTGACAGCGGAAGGAGGCATCAGGTAATGCAGGAACATCCCCATTCCTTATAAGGGGAAAATGAAATTGCTTGTTAATGAAACTGGTGGTCACAATGAGCCTGGTTGCTGATCCCTGAGTCTTCCTTATCTCAGCACATCTTGAAAAGCCATGGAGATAGGAAGTCAGATTTTAAGTTTCAAACAAAAGTAAATAATATGAAATGCATATATAAATACCAGCATATCCAAATGTTGATCCACCTTTTTTTTTTTTTTCCATACTGGGGATGGCACCTAGGACCTGCTACACAAGTACTAAACCACACCCTCTACCTGACTTTTTAAAGACATTTTTAACATTATTGTTTATAACATAAATATCATACTAATTACAAATAGCTTTTTTTGTAAAATCTACCTTTAAAAACTAAGATAAAACAAGAGCCAGGTGCATGATGCACTCCTGTAATCCCAGCTGCTCGGGAGGCTGAGGCAGGAGGATCACAAGTTTGAAGCCAGCCTGGGCAACTTATGAGACCCTCAGTAACTTAGCGAGATCCTGTCTCAAAATTTAAAAAGTGGGCTGGGGATGTAGCTCAGTGGTAGAGTATCTCTGAATTCAATTCCAGAAAGAAAGAAAGAGAGAGAGAAAGAGAGAGTTCAGAAGGTTCATCTACCCTCAAATTAATTTTTTTGTAGTGCCCCTTTTGCCATTTCTTGTCCCTCCACCCACAAGAGCTGGGACTGAGCATAGTGATGTCCATTGTCTGTTTTATTTAACAAGGTTGTATGAGTGTTTTCATTGGGAGCTTTTAAGGGATGGGAATGGCCTTTACTGTGTGTCCACGTGTCCACAGCCTTCCAGGGAGTGGGCTGCTTGGCCATTTTACAAAGTGGGCCTTTTCTCCCTCCATCCCCCTCACTGCCCCTTTTCCCAAACCCTAGCTGAAGTCCCCAGTGTCAAGTCCTTCCCCCCGGGCTGGGCCTGTGGATTATTCAGGGACTTTAAAGTGCCTCCTGCCACTGCCCCATAGAGTAGGTGCCTTGAACCTTTCCAGTCACCAACTCACCTGTGATCACAGGCAGAACAACTTCTTCCAGAGTCCTCACTTAGAAAGGGGCCACCTGAGTCAGTATTGCCCAAACTTCACAGACCACCTTTTCTGTACATGAATCTTTTTTAAAATTTTTCTTCTAAATGCCTTAAGAATTAGCCTTGTCTTAAACAATATCTATAATAACATAGGCTATTATTTCTAATGCTAATTTGAATCAAGAAAGAACCATTGGAATAGGAAATGTTCATCCAGGTATCAACTTTAAAATCGCCTTGGAGGGGTCTGGGGATACAGCTCAGTTGGTAGAGTGCTTGCCACACATGTACAAGGCCCTGGGTTCAATCCCCAGCACCACACACACACACACACACACACACACACACACAAAATTATTTGGAGGAGAAGGCGGCCCGCCTGGGAACGACCCAGGGGCTCTCCCACCACCTGTCCAGCATGTTGAGTCATGTCCTACTCCATCACATTCTCTTTAATGCCAACATTATTGAAATAATGGTTAATGATCATTTCTTTACCCCATGACTTCAGGTCAGTACAGGCCTTTGTGTGTGTGTTTAAAAAGGAATTAGCTCATCCTAACTCAAAACAAAATATTGGTCAAAAAGACACTATTTCTTCAAGTTTAGGAAGCACATGGACTTTCCTTTATCCTTTTCACTGTGTCCAAACTTGATTAGAGAGTCTGTAATTCCTTGATCAGATGACTTGGCCTGAGTGAGGGAAGGACTTTTGGAGTTTCTCAAACTTGGCTTCCCTTTCTACCTCTGGCTTGGTGCTATGAGATACAGTGAGTTATTTCACTTCTCTAAGCTTCCATTCCCTCATCTCCAGGGTGGGGGTGTAAGTCCTGCTTCATGGGTTGCTTCATTGAGTTAGTGAGGGCTTACAATCTGATGGGATCCCTGCCAACAGTTGGGTCTATTTGTTGAGCCCTCCGGGGACTGTCTCTGCCTGGCTTCTTCTTTGAACCTACTCTTGACCAGCAGGTGGCGCCCTCCTCCCACTTGATCATCTGAGCCCAGTCCTGCCTAACCAAGGGCCTCAGTTAGCCCCCGCCTTGTAGTTAGAGGAGGCAGGACATTGCTCTGGCCAGGGGTACTAAGTAAAGGTTTACCCATGTGCTGACTTCTAGTGTACCCACTGATGCCCTGGGATCAGATCATGGGAAAGAAGATGAAAGGAACCTGGTTGCTTGCAACTTCCAATGTGCAAGTATACAGAAAGCTGTCAGCACAAGCCCTGGTGATAGCAGCACTCACTGGTGGGTTGTCACCAGCTTCTGCATAGCTGCTATATGCCAGGCACTGCATTTGCATGTAGTCACCACTACCACCTGAGAAGATGAGGCTCAGAATGTTTAAGTGACTTGCCCAACTTCCCACAAGAGATGGCATGACCAGGACTGGAACTGAGCCCAATACAAGCCAAGGCCCAGATAGTCCCTCTGAGGATCCCAGGACAGTGTAGACAGCTGCCCTCTTGAGTTTCTCCAGGTCTGCTCCCCATTATCCATTCACAGCCAATTCTGTAGCTACTTGTCAGTCACCAAATGAAGGAGCAGGATGGGGAACCTACAGATTCCTCTTCCAGTCCTGCCCTTTTCATCTAGCCCAATATATGAAAACACACAGGGAGAACTAAGTGGACCTCTGCTGTGCAAGGAGAGCCAGGCCACAGAGCAAGCAGCAGAGCCAAATTTACCCCCAGGTGGCTCAGACCACAAGCTTGCCCCCTTGCTGCTGCCTGGCCCAAGCCCACATGGAGCCCCAAGACTCTCCTATCCCAGTGGTTCCCAGGCATGGTCCTGCAGGCCTCGGTGCTTTTAGGGTCTGAGAACTGACTGATCTTCCCATGGACACCCTGGGTGGGAGAGGAAGAGTCCAGCCCACTCTGTCTCCTTTCAGGCCACAGCCATATCGGACACTCAAGGAGTCAGACAGTGCAGGAGATGAGGCAGAGAGTCCAGAACAGCCAGCACGGGAACTCAGGGGTCCTGTCCCAGCTCCACCTGACCGGGCTGCCAGCATCGACCTCCTGGAAGACGTCTTCAACAACCTGGACATGGAGGCCCCCCTGCAGCCACTGGGCCAGGCCAAGAGCTTGGAGGATCTTCGGGCCCCCAAAGACCTGCGGGAGCAGCCAGGAACTTTTGACTATCAGGTATGGTACAAATAGGGCAGGGTATCCACCAGGTACCTTCCGCACATAGGACAGACCCCCGCCCCCTCAAGTCACAGTAGATGAGACAAGAAACAAACTGATTTTCCTGAGGACCTCAGCCAATGCGCAGACTATGATTCCAAACCCTGCCTGGTGCACCAGTAGCCACATCACCCTGACAGTGAGCCTGAAGAAGATGCTAGCTCACTTCCTTTGGTGTATCAAAGCAATGGGCTGGTGCTCCAGGTTTGGCCCCCACCCCCAGTGGAACTAGAATTGATTCCATCCCCACCATGTCTCCTTGGAAGAGCCTAATGGATCAGATTCTTCTATTTCTGTGTGATCACTGATCTCCCATTGTGACTTCCAATCCATTGCATTCCTTCTCTGTGCTAATTTTGTAATTACTGGGTCACACTGTGGAGTTCACAAGTTCCCACATGTCCCATAATTCATGTGTGCTCCCCTCTGGACATGAGGTAGCTGAGGCCAAGAGAAGGAGAGTGAGCTGTCCAAGTCAAGTAGCTTGGAAATGGCAGAGCCAGGACTGGAATCTAGTCCTCCTGCTTCCTCCCCTACTATGTACCTTCAACCAGGCCCCAAGACTTATTTGCCCTCTCAGGTATGATCAAAGTGCCACATGCTCTGAAAAGTTAAAAAGACCAGGCCAGCCAGGCACAATGGCATACACCTGTAATCCCATTAACTTGGGAGGCTAAAGCAGGAGGATCAGAAGTTCCAAGATCAGCCTTGGCAATTTAGCAAGACCCTCAGCAACTCAATGAGACCTTGTCTCAAAATAAAAAATGGTCTGGGGCTGTACCTCAGTAGAATAGCACCCCTAGGTTCAATTCCCAATACCAAAAAAGTGAGGGGGAAGGCCAGGCCAGTGGGTGGTCAGTAGAGGTAATCATTTTCCCAAGACCAATTGACAACCACTAGTATAAAAGGACAAGAGCTACCTCTCAAGTCCCTTTGTGCCACAGTGAGAGACCTGGGCTCTCTGCTGGTTACCTGGGATGAGCCCCTGACTGACCCAGGTCCCAGGAGCTAATTGGACACATGCCTAGCAGCACCATTCCAGTGCCCGCTCAGCACTCAGGAGGGATGGGAATGGGCATGCATTTCTCCTGTCTTCCCTGGGCCAGTCTGTGGTCACCACCTCCCTTCTTCCCTCCCAACAGAGGCTTGACCTGGGCAGGAGCGAAAGGAGCCTTGGGATGGCAGTAGCCTTGAAGCTTGCCCACCCATACAACAAGCTCTGGAGCCTGGGCCAGGATGACATGGCCATCCCCAGCAAGCCCCCTGCTGCCTCCCCTGAGAAGCCCTCAGCCCTGCTTGGGAGCTCCCCAGCCCCGCCTCACAGGCCCCAGACCCAGGACAACAACCTGAACCCCAGCAACAAGGAGGAGGCTCCCACCCCGACTTCAGGCAGTATCACCATTCCCCGGCCACAGGGCAGGAAGACCCCAGAGCTGGGCATTGTGCCTCCACCACCCACTGCCCGCCTGGCCAAGCTTCAGGCTGCCAGTGGCACCCTCGGGGACTTTTCTGCAGAGCGACTACAGACAGATCGGGAAAAGCGAGCTGCCCCAAGCCCAGCCCTGTTCCCAGGGCTTCTCCCCAGTGTTGGCCCCCAAGGCCCCACAGAACTCCTGCAGCCACTCAGCCCAGCCCCAGGGGCTCCAGGCACAGGTAGCGATGCCCTGCTCGCCCTCCTGGACCCCCTTAACACAGCCTGGTCAGGCAGCACTGTCCCGCCACACCCTGCTGCCCCAAATATGGCCACCCCATTCACCCCACAGTTCAGCTTCCCCCCCATGGGGACCCCTACCCCTTTCCCACAGCCACCGCTCAACCCCTTTGTCCCATCTGTGCCAGCAGTACCACCCACCCTGCCTTTGAGTTCTACACCTTCCAGGCCTTTCGGGGCCCCTCCAGCTTCTCTGGGGCCGGCTTTTGCACCCAGCCTACTACTGTCCAATTCTGGCTTCTGTGCCCCTCATAGGTCTCAGCCAAACCTGTCTGCCCTCTCCATGCCCAATCTCTTTGGCCAGGTGCCCGTGGGCGCCCACACCAGTCCCCTGCAGCCACTCGGCCCTCCAGTAGTTGCCCCATCAAGGATTCGAACATTGCCCCTGGCCCGCTCAAGTGCCAGGTCTGCTGAGGCCAAGCAAGGGCTAACTCTGAGACATGGAGACCCCCCACTCCTGCCTCCTAGACCCTGTCAGGGCCTGGAGCCAGCACTGCAGCCCTCTGCTCCTCCAAAGGCCAGAGACCCCTTTGAGGATTTGTTACGGAAAACCAAGCAAGATGTGAGCCCAGCCCCAGCCCCAGCCCCAGCCCCAGCCCCAGCCCCAGCCCCAGGCTCCGTGGAGCAGCTCAGGAAGCAGTGGGAGACATTTGAATGAGAGATCCTGAGGGTTAGGGCCAGCTGGGCCCAAGTGCTGCCATCCAGTGTGCGGCTTCCCTCTGCCCAGGTTCTGCTGGTGGGAAGGGATGGGACCTACTCTCTACCCTCCCCCTCCATACTACCCATCTCTGAGGTCCAGCCCTGGGGAACGGTGCCAGTCGCAGCCTGGGAACTATCCCAGCTCCTAGGCGCCCGTCCTACCTTACTCCCATCCTCCTCAGCACCCTGCTTGGGTTTTGCACTAGAGAGGTCAACAGGGTGGCCACTGCCCAGACCCCTCCTGCCCACTGTCTCTTCAGAGACACCCATGCAGCCATGAGGTTCAAGGCTGCTTCTCTGGAGCCCAGAACTCCTGTCTGTCCTTTGACCATCCCAGCACCCCCAACAGGCACAGGTGTCAGTGTCACCCAGCTTGTCTGCATCAGCATAGATGGCTTCAGGGCTGGAAGTCAGGGCCCCTCCTGGACTGGAGGAAATCCCTGGTGGTCATCTCCAAACCCCTTCTAGCAATACTGCTTTCTTGAGTCTGCCCCAAGCCCAAACGTCGGTTGTTTCCACGAGCCAAGGGAACTCGGGGCCACTTTTGATGGCCAAACCCAGCCCCAACCAGCTCAGCAGGGGGTCTGGGAGCACCAGCAACTCTGATTCGTAGAAGAAAAAGAGAAGCCCACAAATCCAAGTATCAGAAGTCAGCTGTCATCCCCATACCTCTGAATTCTCCTTTGTCTCCAATCACTGTTAAAGCTGGGACTTGGCTGGGTCTCCTAACACTTGGGGCTTCGAGGGCAGAGTTGAGCAGCAGCAACCCATGCCACAGACAGATGCCTGGGCTTCCTGGAGCAGGGAAGCCCCTTGAAGGACTCTCATGGAATGGACAAACGTGCCCCTCTTAGCCTGGGGCAGGAGGAGGCCTAGAAACCAGCCCCTCCCACCTGCCTCAAGCTTCGCGCCAGCACAGAAATTCCTAAGGCCAAAGTTAAATTGAAATATTTTGTTATTGTTTCTTTTATCTTTCTTTTCTTTTTTACTTTATTGATTTGATAAATCTTGAAAATTGACTCCTTTCAATAAACCAAGTTAAAATAAGACCCAACCATTTAAGAAAACAACCATCTGAGACATACAGGAAATTGTGAGCATTTTGACCTGATTTCTCATTTCCTATTTGTGAATGGTCAGACACAGTCCCTCTCCCCTCTGCCTGGGGGTGTCTGACAGGGTCAAAGGGGTCCCTGGAGGTCCCCATCACTCCAGGGAGCTTCCTCTACATCCGAGAGGTGGGAGGCCACTGCCACTGCTCATAAATCAGTGATGCCTGGCCTCCTGTGTCATTTGACCCAAGAATAACAAGTCTCTCCTATCTTGGTAATGTTCTGTGGTTGCTGGGGAGCCAGGTCTCACCTGGGCCACATGGGTCCCTCCTTCAGGCACTCAGGTGTATCGGCACAAGTCCCAGTTCCACTCTTCTGCCCTGGGCAGACTCCAGGCCCCATTAAGGACAGGGAAGCCCCCCACAGAGGGGGCAGAAGATGAACAGAGGCACTGGGTAGCCCAGGAAGCAGAAGGCACCCCGCAGTCCCCCTGGTTGGGTTGGGTGGCTGCTGTCATGTGCTCCCTATTCACATGAGCACCGATGTCTTCTTTGCTGGCTGGACGGAATTTACAAACCCAAGGATGAACTTTGTGTGAATTCAATAAAGTCTTGGGGAAAAGGCTGGAATACTTGTATCCTTGAAGGAAGCTCTGGGGGAGGGGAAGCCCCCTGAGCAGGCCCTTAGCCATCTTCTCCATCCCTCATACAAAGGTAGAGGCCAGGTAAGGGGCAGGATTTGCCCTTGGCCAACTCCAACACCTGTGCCCATGGAGCTCTGAGCCAGTGACTCACTTCCCTCCAGGCAGAGCATGGTATGGGCTGGTTGACAGTCCACACAGTCCTGATGGGACCACGAAGCAGGGATAACAGCCACCAACAGTGCCAAGGGCACCCAGGCTTCAGGACAGAACAAGTTCAAAGAGACCCCTGGAAAGTCACCCCCACAGATCTCTCACCAGCAAGGGCAGAGCCTTGGATTGGACAGTACCCTAGTTGGGCACTAAAGTTTGGAGGAGAGATCTAGACCAGTCACCCACAGTGGCCAATGTCACCAAAATTAAGTTGAAATGTGATTTGTCTATATGTTGGCATTCCACATAAAGTGTCTCTTCTAAGAAGTCTGCAGCTAGCACAGGTTTCAAATCTAGGACTTTGGTAACCCATCTGAGGAGCCAACTTGCCCTCTCCTCTCCCAGGGTCATACAAAGACCTGGGGAAAGGCAGCCCCACCTCCTACAGGATAAGGCCAAACAGCCTGGTGTTCAGGGCTCTCAGCTTCAACTGAGCCTCGAGTGCCCCCAATCCTATGCCTTCTAGAGATGGCTGAGACCTCAAGGGGCGCCAGGTAAAGTCAGCCTCCAACTTGGAAGCGTAAAATATGTGGTCTGGCCTTGGCACTTGGAGCCCACAATCACAGAAGGTGCTAGCCTGGGAAACAAGGACGAAAGAGCACATCTCCAGGTCGCGGGGGGACTCCATGAGGTTCAGAGGAAGCCAGGCCCTCAGGAGGGTGTCCACTCTGATCCAAGGTCACAATGTGCTGAGCCATGACAGGATGTAGCAAATTCTTCATGAGTCCGCCTCTGAGGGCCCAGCCCCAACACAGTCTGAACTGACGTTTGCAAACTTTGAGGGCTTCCTTCCAGTCCTTTCCCTGAGTCATCCCAACAGCCAGACACTTAGGAGACTGGCCTGCAGGCATAAGAACAGCCAGGGTTGAAGATCTAGGTAGGTTTGTGAGGGCTGGGGAGAAGGGGACACTGCTCCTTCCTCTCAGTGCCCCTCTGGCCTCCTTGCCAGGCCCCTTGCTCTAGTTAGGGGAGACAACACCTCCTGATACCTAAAAGGAAACCCAGACAGTCCTTCACATCAGATGGCAGTTTAACAACTTTCCGAATTCTTTCCCCCTTACTAGCCCCTCGATCCTCACAACAGCCCTTGTGAGGTAGGCAGGGGGCCCTCCTGTTTCTACAAATGACCACAGTCAGGCGGGAGAGCTCAGGACTCGGGTCCTCTGCTTCAGCTGGCCTGCCCTGCACAGACGTTGGGTCCAGGGGTCTGTGCTTCCCTTGTGGGACTGGCTCTGGCACCAGACAGAGACGGATCTGTCTAAAGGATCTTGATCGGCCTCCATGAACTCCCTCCACCCCCACCCAGTCTCCCAGCTGTCTCCAGGGCACGGGCTGCCCTTGGAGGTGAGAGAAGGGGCCAGAATTAAAGATTTGATGCTTGGGCAAGCCCTGACTGACTTCTGCAAAACATGTAGCCTTGGCTGCCCCTGCCCCAGAGCTATCCAGGGTATCCACACCCCCAGAGCAGCCACCACCCCCCATGGGATTATCTGCTCCCACTACAGTCACAATCACATATATAAGAGGCGGTGGACACATCCGTGACCTCGTCAGAGCACTCACAATGGAGTCTGTGGGGCTGCATGTCCCCCCACACACACTCCTGGCACACCATGGGCACTCATTGGTGCCCTCCCACTCACAGCTGAGCATCTGCCAAGGCAAATCCCGGCAGGTCAGGTGGCAAAGCTCACACCTCACAGGCCCCTCTCTGCTTCCCTGAGTTGCTCCCCTGTTCCTCAGTCCATGATGGGGCAGAGGCAGGAGCTGCCAGCTATGGGACACTCCCAGTGGTTGTCTGGGCCCTGTAGTGGCCTCCTTGGGTCACCAGGTAGAAATCCTGCAGGATCTCTGGGGCCTGGCATGAGCAGCCAGGCTGGTCTAGATAAGTCTCTCTTCGGGTGGCACCTTGAGAACACTGTCCATCTCCAGCCGGGCCCCAGCCACCTCCTGCTGGCTTGGGCTATAGGTGCCTTCTGACTGTCGGCGTTTTCTGGCAGCCAAGATCCCTGAGAGGAGGCCCAGGAGGAGGAGGAGGAGGCAGGCACAGGCAGCAGGCACAGCTACCTCCAGCAGTGGGAATGGCAGTGGCAGAGGCAGGCCTTTCTGCAAGACAGAGAAGGCACAAGAACTTGCTCAGAGAACACCTGGCAGGAGAACTGTTTTCCCAGGAAATGGTGAGAGACCCAACCCAGGGCTAGGCAAGCAGGGGCCAGCAAGCCACCTGTCAGAACCACCACAAGGGGGCGCTGCAAAACTGAGGGGCTGTGGCTGGAAGGACAGAAAACACACTCATTGAACGCTCAGCACAAGGGCAGCACTGACCCTACAATGGTCTGATGAAGCAGGAGGGGGAGCAGGGACAGGTAGCTGATGGCAAGGTCAGAATCCACCAGGGCCTGCCAGTCCAAGGGGGCTCCTCTGACAGTTTGTCCCTGGGAGAAGCAGGCCAGGTTCTAGGGACCAGCAAACCTCCTCCCCATCTCCAATCACAGATCCCCCCAGGATGTTCCTATTTAGATTCTACAGGCCTGGAATTCTGAAGTCCCAGGAATCATAGGATTCCAGAGCCTCAGAGTCTCAGTCCTGCCTCTATACCTTGAGGCGTCTCAGCCCATTGTGACCTGGATCTCCAAAGCCAGCACCCAGCCCTGAAGAAGCTGCCCCAAAACTATAAAATTCATGCCAGTCCTGGGAGGACCTCTCAGACCTCCACCCAGGCAGGCCCTTCGGGGACAGCTGTAAAGACATTTCCTCCCCACTGCCTGGGAGGAGGGTGAATAGGTAGGGTCGCTAGAGGCTATAAAAGTTCAACTTGAAAGGGACCATTCCCCATAAGCAAAGCGATCTGCAGTTTATGACCCGGGCTGCCAGAAGCCTGTGGAGATCAAGGCTGCACCTCAGACTGAGCTTCCTGAGCCCCCTCCCAGCAGCCCCCATGGTGGGCCCACTGCTCCTCCAGTGCCTGTTCTACCCCAGGGCTGGGATGCTGGGCACCTTCTCAGTTGGGCCTCACTGGGGTCAGGGACATACACTTTTATAGTGGCCAAACCTCTCTGGTTCAGAATCCTGGGCTCCTCAAATCGTCCTGGATCAGAAACCCACTAAGATTACAGGCTCTAAGATTCTGTGGGCCCTAAATTCTCATCCCAAATTGGACCTGGCAGACCCCAATGTTCCCACTGTCATTCCCCTAGGCACCGTGCCTGGCCAGGAGCCTCGTTGACAGATGATGGGCCCCCAAGAATCTCTTAGATGAAACCACCTCCTGCGAGCAGCATGGAAAGGGCCTGAATCCCCTAGCCTGTTCCTTCTCAGCCATGACAAGGTTGGCCCAGAAACAACCCTACAAATGTCCTATACACTCTGCCCCCAACAGCATGGCACTGAAGTTCAGACAAGCCTGTCAGGGCACTCCTGCACCCTGGGCATCACTCACCACCACTTCGCAGAACTGGCCGGAGAATCTGGTGCTGCAGACGCATTCATATGCCCCATCCACTTTCCGGCAGGTGCCCCCATTCAAGCAAGGATTGGCTTCACAGGGCGGTGTGGGGTTCTGACACCTGGAGAGGGAGGAGTGCTGAGCGTCCCTACCCCCAGGGCAGCCCCATGTCTTCCAGCTGCTCTAGCACACTCCCCAACCATCAAAGCTCATCCATCACCTGTCCCCAAGCATTTTCTTGCTCAGCTGAACCCTGCGTATTTCTATGGTCACCCACTTGGACCTAGCGCTCATGACCCAAAAGGACTCTGACTCTGTGAAAATGACAGGAGATCGTGTGGAAGGACAGGTGCCCAGGGACACCGACCCCACCTTCTGGAGGCCCAAAATCTGCGCTTCTGCTGTCCCCACCTGACACCGGAAGGGGGGGGCGCCCTGAGGACTGAGCTCACAAAAGCCAGCAGATCACTACTGCCCAACAGGCCTCGGCTGAAAGGATGGTCTGGGAAGCCCAGAAGGAAAGGACTCCGGTTACAGTGGTGGGATGCCTGGCACAGTGACACAGCCAGTGAGGGAGGAAGTGGTGAGTGATCATCCCCACTTCCCCTACCTGGGCTGCAGGGACCCAGTGGCCACCATGCCCAGCTCTCCACACCTGAGTCCACCTCCCAGTCTCCCAACCTCCACACACACCTCTGGCCAGCAAAGCCCTTCTGACAGCTGCAGTTGGTGCCTGGGGGTCCGCCCTCACAGGTGTCACCATCAAGGCAGGTGAGGTTGAAGCTGCATTTCTCCAGCAAGAGAGGTGTCCTGGGGAGAAAGTGCGAGGCTGCACCCTGGCCCTCTGGCCCTCTGCGCTGGCCCAGCTAAGCATGGTGCTCTCATCTTTGGAATTCAGCCCTCCACGTGGGTCAGGGAAGTCGTGTGGGTCAGGGAAGCCATGTCTGGGTGGGAGGGAGGGGACCCAGGGCTGCCATTCTGCTGCTCAGGCCCCACCCACAACACCTACACAACGTGTGGGCAGGGCAGAACATTTCCTGAGTCTCAGAGGCCTTTAAGAAGCCCAGTGGGAAGGACTTGCAGGGGTGACAAAAGTCCTACCCCCAGGGCAGCCCCATGTCCTCCAGCTGCTTTAGCCTGCTCTCCAACCATCAAAGCTCATCCATCCCCTGTCCCCAAGCATTTTCTTGCTCAGCTGAGCCCTGCGGATGTCCATGGTCCTGGCCCTCTGGCAGAATGCACCTCTCTCTGCTCCCGACCTGGGAGACCAGGAGGCTGTGAATGTCACTGCCCCCTGGAGATCATAGGCTCCCGACTGCAGCCCCCCAGACAGCAGCATTATTTGAAATTCAAATTTAGCTGGACATATCTTAACCTCTGTTTGATCCTTCAGTGCAGCCAACTGAACTATCACCCCATTTCACAGATAAGGGCGAGGAGGCTCAGATAAGGAAGGAGATGCTCCCCCCGCCCCCCACTGGGCAAATCTGCTGCCTCTTTGGAGGCTCTTCTGCCCCTCCCATCGCTCCAGGGGTTCTGCCCTCACCCAACCCGACCCAGGTGAACCTTCGGTGCCCTCGGGCACAGGTCTCCAGGCTTTCCGCACCTGCAGCGCGGGCCCGCGAAGCCCGGTGGGCAGCGACACTCAAAGTGGCCGTTTGGGCGCGCGTGACATCGTCCGCGGGCACAAGGCGCGGAGCGACAAGGGTCGGCTGGAGCCTCGCAGCGCGGACCCTCCCAGCCCGGGCCACAGGCGCAGGCGAAGGCGTCAAAGAGGTCGCGGCAGGCGCCGCCATGCAGGCAGGGAGAGGATGCACACACCGGCGCGCCGAGGCAGCCAAGGCGCGGAGCAGGCGACCCTGGCCAGACCGCGAAGTGCTCTCGGGGACCTGGGGACACGCCGGGCCGCGGTCCTGCCAGAGGCAATGGGAGGCCGCCAATCGCCACCCGGCCCAAGCAGCCGGTGAAGTTCTCGGCCAACAGGACGCGCGCAGCGTCTAGGCCCTGCAGGAAGTCCAGGTGACCCGCCTGGCCACGCAGCGCCACAGGTGTCGCGGCGCTGTCCAGCCACAGCAGCCAGCGAGAGGCGGCGGCCGCGGGTTGTTCCATGGCCAGGCGCACTCGGTGCCAAGCGCCATCGGCCACCCGCGGCCCGGGAGCCGGCAGTACTGCGCCCGACATGCCGCGGCCACTGCGCACGCTAGCAGCCAGCGAGCCGTTGCGCACCGCCAGCCAGAGGCCAGCCTGGGCGCCAGCTGAGGCGCGCAGCAGCCCGGCCTCGGTGTCACGCGTACGGAAGGCAAGCGCAAGCCCGCTGAGCCGGTGCCCCGACGACATGTTGTGCCCACTGAACGCAGCCGGGGGGCCCTCCTGGAACGTGGCCTCAGCCACACCTGCAGAGAGAGGAAGAGAGCTGGGGAAACGACTCAAGCGACCTTCTCCAGAGATTCCATCTCTCCCCCCAGCATGCAGGTGGTACTGTCTGATGCCCCATTTCAGGGCCATAGTGGGGGCTGGGCACACCCACCCACCTACCCACCTACCATCGGTCCAGGAAACTACAGTGGTCCCCTACCCTATCCTGTGCACTCCCTACCTCTGGGGTATCAGTTCTGGAACAATGCTGAGAAGACAAACCAAGATGCAACCCTGCCCTTGAGGTCACAGGCCCAATAATATTACCTGCCCTTCCCTCTCCCTGAAGCTCCTCTGTTTCATCAAGGAGGCTCCCTTTGGCAGACAGTTATACATGGGCACAATATCTTTATTTTGTTTATTTATTTTTATGTGTTGAGGATCAAACCCAGGGTCTCACACATTTGAGGTGAGCGCTCTACCACTGAGCCACAACCCCAGCCCAGCCAGGCATCTTTTTAAAGTACCTACTTAAAACCTCCAGTGACTCCCTACTGCCATTAGGACTTGCCATGCCTAGAATTCAAAGGGTCGGGAACTTCACCCCATTTCCTGTTGCACCCCTCCGTCCTTGCCTTTCAAAGGTTCTGGTAGACCTCAGGATCTTTCCTCTCCCTGAAATGTCCTTCCCTGAGGCTCCTCAGAGTTTGCCCTGGAAAACCCAGCACCTGCTTGCCTCCTCCAGAGAGCTAGCCCACCACCATGGGCTGGGGTTGGCATTCCTGGTCCATGGTGCAGCATCCCCTCCCCAAAAAGATATAACCAGCGCAAGTACCCAACACTGCCCAGAGCACAAACTCACAGACAAAGCCATCCGGGACTTCCTCACAGGTGGCAGGCGGGAGGCAGGGCTGGCTGGGGCACCATAACTGCTGGGCACATGTAGGCCCCGTGAAATTGCCAGGGCAGGTGCAGTGAAAGTCATTCCAGGTGACAAGGCAAGTTCCACCATTGAAACAGGGATCAGGCTGTGGGAGAGTGGAGGGAGAGGCAGCTCAGGCCCGCAGTTGGCACCATCCCCATAACCATCATAGAAGCAGTTCTTCATTGAGCATCTACTAAGACACATGACCTCCTCACAGACACACAGAGAGAGCCAGGCACAGCAGCATGTGCACCTTCAGTCCCAGCCACTCAGGAGGCTAAGGCAGAAGGATCACTTGAGCCCAGAAGTTTGAGACTAGCCTGGGCAATATATCGAGACCCCATCTCAAATAGGAAAGAAAAAAAAGTCACCATCATCCCCCATTTTACAGATGAGGCTCAGAAAGGCGAAGCCACTTCCTGAGTCACCCAGCCCATTAACTAGAAGTGGAGTTCACACCCAGTCTATTCAATTCCAGAGCTGGTACTTTGTTCACAAACACAGAGGGTCCCCTTCCTCCATCTCAGACAGCCTCTGTCTAGGTCAGGGTGACTGTCTCACACAGGGACTGGGTAGGGGAGGCACAGGGACCACCAAAGAGTAGGAGCAGCAGGGTGGAGGGAGGTGAACGCAAACCTTGCTCTGCCACTACAGCACTGGGATCATGGGCAGGTCACTTCCAGTCTACTTCCTCCTTAGCAAAAGGACAAGCCAGCCCCCAGGGACACAGAACAGGTCCAGAGTAAAGAACCCACACCCGGGCACTCACACTGCACATGTCCTCAGAGACGCAGCCCCGGGTGAGGTTCTGGGCCTGGCCGCCCAGCTCACTGAGCTGACTGGAGTTCTCCGGCCGCAGAGGAAAGAAGGGGAGGTGGAGGCCATTGAGTCGTAGGTCCTGGAGACAGCCTCGGAAGGGCCCACCCCAGGGCTGGATGTCAGCAGGGAGCGGCCTCCCCCCCACGTGCACCTGCTGGCCCACGTCCTGCAGTTGGTCAGGCCCGAAGCTGAGTGTCACCAGATGACGGAGCCCGTCATCCCAGCGCCCAGGCAGCGGCACAGCAGGACTGCCCAGTGCCTCTGCCCAGACCTGGCCCTCCCTCAAGAAGACCGTCAGGCCGGCGGCCGAGGCATTGGCAAACTGGAGCAGCAGGCCGGCAGGCTCCCGAGTGCGCAGCAGGAAGGACACGGTGAGGTTGGGGCCTGGCAGCTCAGGGAGCAGGAAGGAGGCCGCGCTCGGGGTGCCCCCCAGGCCAAAGGTGGCAGCCGGAATCTCTGCAGGGAGACAGGGCTGGCGTGAGGCCGGCAGGCCGGAGCCCGGTGTTAGGCACTGCCTTTCCACCTGGGTCTTTCCTCACCGTCAGCACACGTGGGTCCGCTATGAGGCCGGGGGCAGTCGCAATGGAAGTGAGTCCACAGATCCACGCAGGTGCCTCCATGGGCACAGGGCAGAGGCTGGCACTGCTCCTGGCGCTCACAGCCCAAGAAGACATTGTCACTGAGATGCTCAGGCAGCAGAAGGTGCCCGTCCACATACACATCTTGGAGGCAGCCAGCAAAGGCCGAGCTACCCAGCTGCGTAGAGCAAGGCCCAGGAGGCCGGGGGGCCACTGAAGCTGTGGGACTTGGGACCACAGGACCAGAGGCCACACAGAGATGGGAAGGGCAGCCCTCATGCCACAGTCGCAGCTCCAGGTTCCCCAGGCGCAGTGCCACCTCCACCTGGTGCCAGTGGCCATCGTTCAGGGTGAGGTCTGGCAGACTCAGGACAAGTGCATGGGTACCATGGCTCAGTGTGACTTGAAGTGTGGCCCCCACTAGTGCCAGCTCCAAGCTGCCCTGGGTGTCAGTGCGAGTAGCCAGGGCCCCAGCAGGCAGTGTGGTACAAAATCTCAGTGCCAGACCCAGGGGGCCACCAGCTGGCACTGATGCCCACACGGGGCTTCCAGCTACCACAGAGAAGGTGGTATTCTGGTCACAGAAAGGCCCATGGGTACCAGGGGGACAGTGGCAGACATAACTGTGGACCCCAGACTTGAAGGTAGGAATGCAGGTGGCAGCGGGTGGGCAGGTGTGGCCCAGGCAGCCAGTGAGCTGCACAGAACAGTCATGTCCACCCCAGGGCTCTGGGCACTGGCAGATGTAGCCTGCCACAGCATCGTCGCAGGTTCCACCATGGAGACAGGGCCCTGACAGGCATTCGTCCACATCTTCCTGACACGTCAGGCCTTCAGGAGAGACCAGGCCAAGACTCAGTAGCGCCCAGGGCCAGAACCACATTCTCAACCCAGAATGTGCGTGCCTCTTGTGGTGTGAACCCCCATCCCTACCAACCAAACCACTTCCCAAAGGATCTCTTTTCGTCCCTGCAGTCCTTTATGGCCCAAATCCAAGATTCCCCTACCCTTGCCATGTCTGGTGAGTCCCCCTACCCTTGATCCCTTAAACATCCTCCATACCCTCTTCCCCCACCTCATGTCTCCTGCCTGGCCGGCTTCCTGGGACACAGTCCAGCAGCCTCCAGCTCGCCTGCCTCAGAAGCCCCTCTCCCATCTGCCCCAACCAGAGATCTACTCCCGAAATAGCACCCGGGAGCTCCCTCTGCTTCTTCAAGTTCAATTGCTCACCCTGGCATTCATGCACCCAGAGTCTATGGGCTAGGCCCTACCAGGATCTCAAGCCTCAACTCTGCTCCCTAAAAGCCTTGAATTTCCACTTCCTCCAAGCATTTCCCGGAAATTCCTGCCTCGGGAGCTTTGCTTATTCCATTCCCTCATCCTCCATTACTCTTCTTTTCAAATTTCTACTAACCCTGCAAAACTCAACTCAGAGGGCCCAGGGCCTTTCCAACCCAAACAACTCTGTCACTCCCCACTCCCAGAGACAACTCCCCAGAACCCTGTAGGCAAAGTTTTCTGTTTACAGGGACCTGAATGTCTTTGGTGCCAGTAAAGGGCATTACTTTTGTGGGTAGCGTGAAAAAATGGAAGGGTGGGGTTTGATTTATGCACCTGGGGCACGTTGGGCCATCCCCAGGCTTGTCCCCTCAGTTCCTCTTTTCCAGTGTCCCCTGCTGGCTGTATGGGACCACATCATCCTCTTCTCCAGCCTCCCCACAGGTACACTGGCCCAGCTTGAATCAGGAGGCCATAGCCCAATGCCAGCTTAGTCAGCCCCACAGAACAAACCCAGACAAGCCCTGCCCCAAACCCAGCTGGAGGAATCCACATCCAAAGCAGCCACCAGGATTCGGGGCCCAGCCCCAGTCAGCCTGAAACACCACAGCCACCTCCTGGGAACCACCAGCCACCTGCCCCAGCTTCCCCCTGGCCCCAGTCCTCCATACCTGCCAGGAGCCACAGACCCCCCAAGAAGGGGTGCAGAACCCACAGCCACATTGCAGTACCCCACAGATGGGCTGAGAGTGGTGGCAGGTGCCGAGGCTCGGGAGCAGAGCTCCCTGCCTGGCTGCCTGCCTCCTCCTGAGTCTGCTCAGGAATGCCAGGCGCTGGCCTCCCCCACACACAGAGCTGCCGAAAGGGAGGATGGGCCAGGATGCCAGCCCCACAGCCAGGACCTCCTGCGAAACTCTGACCTAGAGATCTGCCCTCCCAGTCCCTGGTCAGCTGAGCTCAACTGGGAAGGAGTTGGGTTCCCACTGACACTGGTGAACCTGGCGGTCCTGGGCCTCTCTAACCTCTGTTGCCTCCTCTGTGAGATGGGGACTCTAAAGCCTCCCTCACTGGGCTGTGGCAGAGAGAAGCAGGATGCCCAGAAAATGCTTTCCAGAGTCCTGGCATGCAGTGGGTCACCCACTCCTAGAGGACTCAGGGGACCTCAGCCAATGGGAGCTGCAGATGGGCTTGCAGGGCTCTCAGAGCACTGGCCACTAGAAAGGGACACTGAGCCCCAACATCTTTGGTGAGTGAGGGCAGGAGGAATGGTCGTGATCACCACCTCCTTCCTCAGGTCAGGGGAGCCCAGGAACCTTCCAGGGAGAGAAGGCAGTTTGCCTAGAAGGAATGCAGGAGGTGTGGGGGAGGCGCACACATTCCAGACGGGGTGGGGACACTGGGAGTGTGTGCCATTCCTCAGGTTCACGCGTGTCCATGTGTCTGCATCTGCATGGACCCAAGGCAGGGAGAGAGGTTTGTGCCTAACAGGCCCTAGTCCCAGAGGAAAAGCTTCCTCTGTTGGCCCCAACTCTCTGCACTCACCCACCTTTCCTCCTCTATCCTCCTTGGAAACCTCTGGGCCTCAGCCCAGTCCTTTGTAGTTTCAGTCTCATCACTCTTCATGATGCCCCAGACAGCCTCAGTCCTGACCCCCTGCCTATGGATCCACACCTACCCCTCTCCTGGCCCCCAGCCCCCGGACCACCAGCCCCGGCGCACTCCAGAGACTGGATGACTCTGAGTTCAAGACTGAACTCACCTTCCTCCAGTCAGTTCCCCCAGGGCACCTCCAGTCAGGGTCCCCAGTCAGTGTCTCCCAGGGCACTGGCAGAAGCTCACTAGAGTCCTTGACACCTCCCATTCATGAGGACCTATAGCTATCCCTTCTAAATTCTTCTCAAGTGGACCAGCTCCCTCCCCTCCCACTTCCAAAGCCTGATGGGGCTCAGCCCCCCTCAGCTGTCTGTCACCTGGGCAACTACACCCACCTTCTCCCTCATTTCCTGTCTGTCCCCATCAATCCATACATCAGACAAAAGGGACCTTCTCATCCAGGCCCGACAACTCTAACCCTGCCCGCCCCCAGTGCCCACCCCACCCCAGTACCTGCATAGCCATCCCCACAGTGGCACTGGAAGCCGTTGGGCAAGTCCTGGCAGTGGCCTCCGTTGAGGCATGGCCATGAGGAACACTCGTCCACGTCCACACTGCAGTCGTCCCCTGCAAGAGGCTCGGCTGAGGCCCCCTGCACCCTCCGAGCCAGACCAGATCTAAAAGGGTCCATTCTTTGGCAAGGGAGCCTGAGGTCCAGAGGGAGGGCTGTTTCAGGCAGGGTGGCACAAGACCACCTGGTGGCAGGGCCGTGGGCGGACTGGGGATCCCTCCCTGGAAGTCTGGACACTGGCTGACTGCTCACCCTCAAAGCCTGGAGGGCAGCGGCACAGGAAGCCAGCAGCGTGGCGGAAGCTGAAAGTGCCCGGGAAGGCAGCCTGGGCATCCCCGTAGAGGGCTGGGTCTGAGCGCTGCAGGCACAGGCCACCGTTGAGGCACGGCCCAGCAGCACACTCGTCCTCATCCACTTCGCACAGCTCTCCGGTGAAACCTGAGGGTGCATACGTAGGCATCAAGTCACGTGAGAGGTCATCAGGCATCTCCCCTCCACTGCCACTAAGCCAGCCCATGGCCAGACAGGGACAACAGCTCTGGATGCAATCAACAGTGAGGGTCGCTTTGAGGGGGTGGAAATGACCATGGAGACCTGCAGCAGCACATCATTCCTACTATCTTGTATTACCAAGCATGTCGTTGGTGCCAGGTACTCCACCGCCATTACACCTTCGTCCTCCTCACTGCAAACCCAGGAGTGGGTGCTATTTTCAGCCCCATTTTGCAGATCAGTAAACTGAGGCTCAGGCAGATTGCAGTCTCTCTCACACACAGGTCCAGAGAGCCCAGATGGCACTGCACGCACCCCCCGCCCACCTTCGCACCCACAGCCTACAGCCACACCTAGGGAGCACGCATGGACACACCTGGCCAGCAGAGGCAGCGGAAACTTCCGAGGCCCTCGAGGCAAGATGCGTTATTGGCGCAGGGGTCCGATGTGCACTCCAGCACCTCCTCCTCGCAGCGCGCGCCCTCGTAGCCCGTGCCTGAGCAGTCACACCGGAACCTGGGGTGAACCGGCCTAAGTGAGTGACAGCTCTGCACCCCCCCACACACGCCCCCCTGCCCAAGGCACCCGACGCCAATCGCTCACCCGCTGACCAGGTCGTGGCACACGCCCCCATGCGCGCACGGCTGGCTCTGGCACTCATCGATGTCCAGCTGGCAGCTGGCGCCTGCGTAGCCCGGCGCGCACACGCAGCGGTAGGAGCCCACGCCGTCCAGGCACGAGCCCCCATGTAGGCAGGGCGCAGAGGCGCACTCGTCCACCTCGGCCTCGCAGGTGACTCCTGGACAGGGGCCGGAGACACAGAGACCCAGAGCTGCTTACCCGAGGGGCAAAAGAGTCCAAGCCGGGCACCTGGGGCATCTCCAGTTACAAGGAGCCACCTATGAGGCTCTAAAGGGAAGCGCATTTGGCTTGTCGTCCACAGTCCGAGCTGCTGTGGGGAACCCAGGCAGTGGGTAGAATCAGGGAACCTCCCTGCCCTCTGGAGCTCCCAGCAGGCTGGGCCGGGAGAGCAGAACTCAGTCAATACGTTAGGACTGGCTTTCAATAGGGTTAACTCAATAAGGGAACCTGATCCTGTGAAAGCAAGATCCGGGGTCTGGTCCGGGATGCGGGGAGGCAGGGAAGGCTTTTGGGAGTTGGAGGATTGAGGCAGAGGACTATGGTGAGCAGTTGGACACCAGAAAGAGACTGCAGTTAGTCACCCTGTGCTTGCGTCAGGGGCCTGATACCCAGGGAGGGTGTGCCCCAGGAGCCATGGGGAGCTATGGGTCAGGAGCTATGGGAAGAGTGGAGCAGGTGAGGCAGGAGTGGGGGTGTTGGGACCTGGGCCAGGTAACAGGCTCTGGGCTCATCCTAGAAGCTGTAAGCAGATACATGACAGTCCTATCTACATTTTAGAAGGCTCTGGTGGCTTTGAGAAAAGTGTTAGGAAGGGACCCCACAGAGGAGGGATACTGGGAAAAAAAAAAAAAAGGCTGGAAAGGCTGAAGTAGGGTGAACAATTTCTGCACAGTTTTTGCTGTAAAACTCCCTAGTCCCAGGAAACCCGCTCACCTGCACAAACCGGAGCAGCTGGGTGCCCTCCACCAGGTGAGGGCGGAGATGGAGAAACATGGAAACCTTATGGTTTGGATAGTCACCCTAGGGTTCAGGGGTCACTGCAGACTCCAGTGGGAGCTGTCCCCTAAGTGAGCTTGCTCATGGGGGCCAGGGACCCAGCTGATTCCTGCTGGAACCCTCCCCTTTCTCAGCTCAGTGAGCACAAATACACCTTCTCCTTCCCATGACCCTCCAGCCCTACTCCCACCCCCGTGCCAGGGGGAGCCAGGCCCAGGCTGCCTGGAATCCCAACCTCCCCCACCCAGCTCAGAACCGGAAGAAGAAAAATGAGTCACTACAGACACTGCCCCCTCACATTCACCACTCACCCAGAAAGTTACCCAGAGCACCGCACATCTGGGTCACAGGCACCTGCTGGCACCCACACACGTACACTTTCACATGAAAGTATTCAGAGAGCCCAGACACCCGCAGATAATGGAAGATGCACAGAATTCTTTTATGGACACAAACAGAACTTCAAAGAGTAGACACACAGACAAATGTGACTCACACATCTACACAGCGAATACGTGCAGACGCTGAGACATCCAAACGGCAAGAAAGATTCAGGGAGCCAGTGTCCCAAAGCCATCTTCACCCGCGGGCCACTCTTCACTATATGCTCCTTCCCCTGGAACTCAGACCCCCCAGTCTGTCTCCCTTGCTCTGAAGTGACTTCAAAACTACCACCTGCCCTTAAAGCCTGAACTCAGGGTTGACCTAGTTCACGTGTCTACACAGTGGACTACAGAAGGCCCGAGACTGGGCCTCACTGGAAGACCTCCTTCCCAACTTCAGGCCACTCCAAGAAGCAAAATGCTCTCACCTGGGAGCTGGGAAGGGCCTGGGGCCCCCCCACCAACACCACCATTCTGGAGGAAGGAACTATGTGTTCTCAATGTCAGCCATTTTCTGAGCACTTGTATGTACATTATCCCACTTAAGGCAGCAGGGACCCCTGGGGCCACACCTGCATCACAACTGGAACAAGACCAGGAGGGGGTCTCTATGCTAGGTCTTTGCAAGGGGTCCACATTCCATCCTAAACTGTGCAGGATGTTCTCACTCTAGGACCCTCAAGTGGTGTCTACAGGACAATTCGATACAGGTCTGGAGTGAGAAAATGCTGGCACTACTGGCCAGGGCGTCCTGTTAAAGCCAAACCGGGCAGATCTGCCTGTCTGCTCAGAGTTGCCAGAGATGCCTGAGGGGTCTCCACCCCCTAAGCCAAACTCAGCTCTGGAGAAGGGACAAAAATGTTTGTCCAATGCCCCATACAGGCCAGGCGCTGTGCCAGACCTCAAACACACAGACTCTCACCCCCAGCTGCCAGGTTGGCCTGAGAAGTGTCAATTCTGTGCTAAGTCCAGGAGTGGACACCCGGCACTGCCGATGCCTGGGGCAGCTGTAGACTCAAGTCAGAATTGAGTCTGTGATGCTTTCCCTGCAAGCCACAGACGGGAGGAGGGACAGGGGCAGACCTCCCCGCAGGGCAGCATACACCATTACCTGCATAGCCAAGGGGGCACTGGCACTCATAGCGATCTGCCAGGTTGTGGCAGGTGGCCCCATGGTGGCAGGGCCGGGATGCACACTCATCGATGTCCAGCTCACAGTGCGGGCCCTGGAAACCAGGCACGCAGTAGCAGCGGAAGCCATTAGGATCTGGACCCTGGGGCACACACAGAGCACCATGGTGGCATGGCTGAGTGGCGCAGCCTTGAGGCTTCACAGGCCCACAGGTATAGCCACCACTCTCTGTGGCCTGGCACTGGGTCCCTGGAGCACACGGGTCTGAGGCACAGTCACCCCGGATCTCTGAAGGCACCGTCCCTGCGGAAAGAGGAGATTGGATGGGTGGGGCCTGTGCAGACGCTCCCCTCCCCGTACTCAGCCCAACCCAGACCCAGGAAGCAACACGGGCGTCCACACTCCAGAGCAGGCACGGAGGCCAGCACACCCAGAGCGCGCAGGGTCCCAAGCTGCAGTCGCTCTATTCGGGAACTGGGAATGGCTTTAGGAGTGCCTGCAGAGCAGAGAAACAGGACCAGGGTGTCTGGCTCCGGCAGGATTAAGCGGCAGACACTAACCCTGTGAGCTGCCCACCCGTCGTCTCACTGGTCCCTGCAGCCCCCTGGGCAGGGACCTGGTGCCCATGTTATGAGTGAGGCTCCAGAAAGGAAGCAAAGGCTGGCCGAGGTCACGCAGCGAGTTAGCTTCAATGTGGGGTGCTTGAGCCACAATGTGGGGGTCCCCTCTGGGCTTCCTCTCTGCAGGCTGCTCCCTACAGGAGCCCAGGAGGGGGAGGGAAGCAGCCCAGGAGAGGCAGCGCCCCGCCCCCTCCGGCCTGCTGGGGGCTGGTAACTCCGTTGGCGGAAACCTGAGCTCTGAGACCTCAAGCTGGAAGGGAGCAGCGTGGCCACTTCAAAGCAGGGGAGTGGGCTCCGCCCGCACACCCCCCCACACCCGCTGTCCGCCTGGGGAGCTCTGGAGGAGCCCTGGCCCTCTTTTCATCCCCCAACGGCAAGCCCACCTGCGCCTGCGCAGTGAACACCTGAGCCCGCCACCGCGGGGTTTCTGCACTTGGAGCCCCTCTGTTGAGGGTGGCATCCAGTTTGGAAGCCAAGCCCAGCAGAATCCAGCCCCCTCCATTCCCTCCTTCCTCCCCACTGGAAAGCCTGTCGCGAACAGGTTCTAATCCCATCTGAGAAAACTACTAGCTGTGGGACTTTGGACAAGTCATTTCTCCTACTGAGTCTGTTTCCCAGTGTGAAAAGAAACAAAATAGTACGTCCCCGGGGACGTGGGAGGTCGGAGGATTCAGAACCTCAGGTCCAGAGCCTGCTCCACCGCAGGGACTCAGCAAGTGGGGGGAAGGGCTTCTAGCAGGAGGCACCCTCCCCCACCCAGGTTGTCATCCAGACACTGGCCAGGCCCCACGGCCCATCAGGCCCTGCACCCTCCCCTCCCCCACTCCAGCCAAGACCCCCAGATAAGGCTGGCAGCCTCTGGGGCGTCATCCACATTCCAGCAGGCAGGGTTGTTCACTGCCAGACCCCCACGCTCTGCAGCAGGCCCAAGCAGGATGGGGACAGTGCAATGGAGAAACACACAGAGGCATTGGGAGACAACTGGCTGTCCAGTCCCACCCTCCAGAGCCCAGAGCACCTGGTGCAACTCAACACGGGGCCCCGTTCACACTGGGGAGCCCTAGCAGCCCCCCAGGGCCAGACACGTGGCAGGGCAGATCTAAAACACTTTCAGGGGAAAAGGGGCCTTCTACCCACACTTTCCCCTTCCAGCTCAGGGCAGGGGCATCATTCCCAGCCCTTTCTCCCAGGCCTGGTCACATGTGTAAGGGCAGGGGCTCCTGGGCATCTCTGAGAGACTCGTGAATAGTTGGTCATTTTCCTGTTCCTTTTCCTTTTCCTGCTTCTGTGACCAAGCAGTTGATAGGTTCCCCAAGGCTGGATGCCTGGGGAGGGGTGATCACCTGGGGCTGGGAAGATGGTCCTGTGGGGGTGGGAGTGGACCCTGCTCCCTTAGGAAAATGCACAGGTTTTACGCATCAGACAGGCCCAGGTAGTATCCAGAGTGCCCCCAAGTGGCACCCCAAAGTGACGTGTGAAGCCCAGGCACCTGGGGACCCTCTGCAAGGGGCTATGGTCTTGATGTTCAGAGCCTGTCAGCCTGGTACAGTTCTGGAGCAGGACAGGCATCATAATTCCATTGTGAAGGACCTGGCTGCTGGATCCTGTGCCACCAGGCCCCCATTTTAATTCAAACAGGACAATACCCTCATTTTGTGACCCAGGGACACCCCACCCTGGTCTGCAGGAGCTTGCCTCCTGGGCCAAGCGCTGCCTGTTAGGACAGTGGGGACCGCTTCCTGTTAGGACAGTGTGGACCGGTGGGTGTTTCTGACAGTCTGCCCTCCCCTAGGGTCCTCCCAGGTCAGGGACAGAGGGCTGTTACTATAAATGAGAAAGCCCTGGAGGCAGAGTCCAGCCCCAAGGGAGGAAGGAGCTTTAGTCAGAACCAGGCAGGGAGGGAGGAGGCTGCTCATCAAGACAGCCACCTCGCCTGCGCCATCTCCGTCCATCTGAGCGGCTGCGTAGGAGGTGGACAGTGCCCTTCTTCCTTTTTGCAGTTGAGGAAAGGCTGGCTCAGAGCTGACGCCACTTTCCAATCCCATAGCCACCAGGGGCTGAAATCCAAACCCAATTCTCCCTGCTCCAGGGCCTCCACTCCAGGCGGTTCAGAACCACCCAGGACCTGAATGCAGATTCTTGGGGCTCACTCTAGACCTAGAAATTCAGAACCAACCGGCCCACAGCCCAGAATCTGCATTGGATTCCAATCCCTGGAGATCTCTTTGCACATTGAGGAATGCCAACCCCTGTGCTCAGGGTCTCCAGCTTCCTGGAGTTAGCCCAGGAGGCCAGGCTAGCCCAGGGCAAAGAGGAAGACCAGGCTAGGCTGGGGCAGAGAGGTTGGGAGGGCAGCTTGGCAGGAGAGAGGCTGTCCCCAGGGTCAGACTGGAGGGGCGGGGCCTGTTGCCACAGCAACTAGGGGCCTGTGCTTATCTTTACAAATCCCTGCTGACCTCTGGGCTGCCTGGGCTGACCTGGCAGGGGAGGGATTAACGGCCACTGCCCCGCCCCTTGAACCTGCCACCTCCCTTGGGAAGGGCAAGGCGGACAATTCATTTACAGAGTATTTACTATGTGCTCCAGGCTGTGTATCTATTATTATTACAATGTTACACCAGAGGAGTGGGGGGGTACCTGTTAAGGAATCTGCTTTCCTTAACTCAAAGCAGGTTGATTAAAAAAAAAAAAAAGTTGATAAACTTGCCCAGGATCATTGTTCCTCCAAAAACTAAGATGTCTTCAGATTTCCGAGAGTCCACATCTGCCAATACATATGAAATCGCCACAAACGTATTGTCCTCTTAGTGCATTCCCACAGTCTCACCCTAGTGTGGAGAGTCTCTAAAGGTTTTTTTTTTAAATATTTTTTTAAGGTGGACACAATATCTTTATTTATTTTTATGTGGTGCTGAGGATTGAACCCAGTGCCTTGAGCATGCCAGGCCAGCGTGCTACCACTTGAGCCATATCCCCAGCCCTAAAAGTTTTTCTTAAGAACAGTGGCCCTTGGGCTGGGGATACAGCTCAGTTGGTAGAGTGCTTGCCTCTATGCACAAGGCCCTGGGTTCAATCCCCAGCACCACACACAAAAAAAGAATAGTGGTCCCAGGAATGGGGTGTAGCTCAGGAACAGGACTTGCTTAGCATGCAAGAGGCCCTGTGCTTGATTCCCAATACAAAAGAGAGAGAGAGAAGGACAAAAGGAAAGAAGAGCCTCTTGGGAAGAGCCAGTACTTGGTAGCAGGCCTCACCCAGCCTAGTAACTCCCATTTTTTGCCCTCACCTGTTACAGATTGAGTTATAACCGCCATCGTGAGATGTGCTGGATAAAACTGTTCCCCTGCTATTGCTGGGCCTGGCTATGGCTATCAGAAAGGGCAAAAATACTCTAAAAAGACAGCAAAGTGTGGAATACTCTTTATCAAAAATGTTCACCTCCCAGCGTAAAAGCCATCATTCAATAACTAATTGCAACATGGCCGTGGACGATGGAGCATTGCTCTGGGCCTGGCCTTGCACGTCCCCATGTTTCCAAACTGTGTCTCAAAGTACAGAGGGGAAGGTACCTCCTGGAGCAAGGGGAGGTACCTGTACAGTCCACTTTGAACTACTGACCATAAACTATTATGTGTTTCTGTCTGAAACTGGGGTTCCCTGCCAAAACCAAGTTGGAAAACCACTACATTGTCCCACTGAAGTTTTGTGATGGCCCTGGGAGTGTGGTTATCCCCATCTTACAAGGGCAGAGAGAGGATGTGACTGTAAGGAGGCTTTATGTGAGCCCGCTGTGAAATCTTGGCCCTGCCACCCACTAGCTGTGTGATTCTGGGCAAGTTACTGATCCTCTCTGGGCCTATTTACCTCCTCTGTGGGTCTCAGAGCTGATCTCACAGTCTGTTGGGGAGATTGGATTTGATTGTGTTGCCACGAGGCACCTGATGACTGATTGACAAACCCTAGATTGTGGCAGACCCAACTCTCCCAGGTCCTGAGGCTGGGTTGACTGTGTGTGGCTTCCCCTCCCACAATCCCTGCCTCTGTCCCTCAGGCCCCCACCTCCTCTTGTTGGAGGAGGGGCTGAAGGGTAGGGGCCAAACCCTTTGTGATGGGTCCCAGAGTGCTGGGGGGAGGGGGAGATGTGAGAGCCCTATGCCCCATTGTACTCCAAGATGCTTGGTCCTCTCCATAGCAACCGCGGGCCTCTGTGGCAGAGTGGCCCAGGATGAAGGGGCCCAGCTTAGGGCCTGGCAGGGATGGGCAGCAGAGCCCGGGGCCAGGGCCTTCAGAAACCCCCACCTCGTCTGGGATACAAATCAGCTTCCAAGTGACACAGTTCCCAGTGCCTCCCTCAGGTAGTCAGGTCTTGGGTACTGGCATCCAGAGATGGTGGTGCAGTGCCCCCACCCCAGGTTTCAGGGATCCCCAGGGCTGGGGCAGCTGACAGATGTTGCAAGGGGAGGCTGCCCCAGAAGCCCCCGTAGGGCTGTAGGGTGAGTGTGTACCTCAGGGACCTTGCCTTCTATGTCCCATCTGGTCCACCTGCCCACCTCAGGTATGTGGGTGCACATTTAAGTGTAAACGCACACAACATCAACATGCATGCATTGGTGTGTGTGTGTGTGCATGGCAGTGTGCTGTGCACGACCTGCTCATATGGCATGTGTGCCCTGTGCACACCCCAAAAGTGTGCACACGTGCCTAGGTACCTAGGCATCTCCTCTAGGAGCCCCAGGGAGCCCAGCTCACAAGTCTCTGTCCCTCCATGATCCTTCCTTCCCCCAAAACTGGGGTCCTCATTCACCCTGGCAGCCCCCAGGAGGGCATCAGGAACAGGTGTTCCCCTAACTGCAGAGGAGCCCAGACAGGCCCTCCTTGGCTCCCTCTCTCAGCCAGTGGTGACAGGGCTAGGGACTTCCCAGGCCTGTCCCTGTAGCTATAGTGACTAAGACAAAGCCGCCCCTAGACCCCCCAGTAGGAATTCCAGGCTCTGTGCGGGAATCCACTTGAACAAAAGCAGAAACCCCTTGGTGAACAGGGGTCCGGCTTCAGAGAGCCCTTCCAACTTGGTCTGGGAATGCCAGAGAGGGCACAACAGGGGACAAAAATGTTCCCAAATCTCCAGCCACCAGCTAAGGACCCAGAGCAACCCGACCTCCTCCTTAAAGTGCAGGCAGGAATCCACACAAACAGAGGGAGCGCAGGACAGGCAGGGAGCCTGCTCCCTGAGGTCTCCTTCCCTCTTTCCAGCCAATTCACCAGGCTGGGGTCTGCTGCTTCCCACCAGGACCCACATGTCCCTTGCAAAGACCCACTGGACAAGTTATACCCCCGTGCAGCTCTGGCCCTCAGTTCCCCACACCCAATCACCTGGACACAGCTCATGGGACACCTGTAGCAACTCACAACTTTCACCCCCAACTGCACCCGGCCCAGCACGTGACTCGAGCAGACTCTGGGGTAGGCCGTCTCCCAGCAAGTCCCCAGCCCTGCTCCACAGACCCACCTCAGCACCCTTCCCAACGGCCACAAGGCTCCAGGATCCAGTTTCCCCAGACGCACTCACACCCAACCCAACCCAGGTCCCCAGGCCACTCCTGAAAGCCCCCTCCACACGAAACAGCCCCAGGTCCCTGCAACTCCGGCCTGGCACCACGCGGAGCAGCGGCCCCCCGCCCCGCGGCAGGCCTGGGGTCCGCCTGGGGAACAGACCCCCGCCCCCGGGCCCGGCCCCACTCACCAGCCAGGAGGGCGAGCGCAGGGTCCCAGGGCGGCAGCAGCAGCAGCAGCAGCAGGAGGGGGGCCAGGGGCCTGCAGTCCCGGGTCCCAGGCCCGGCCAGCGCCATGGCAGCGCCGCTCTGCCCGCCGCTGTGGGAGCCGGCGGCCGGCAGCTCGGCACCCCCCGGGTCCCTGGAGCAGCACTAATGCGGTGGACAGAGGCCCGGCCCCGCCCCGCCCCGCCCCGCCCGGCCGGGGGGAGGGTCTGGCCGCTCCTTCCACGCCAGCCCCAGCCGCAGGAGCAGAGCGTCCGCGGCCCAGGCCCTGACCTTGTCTCCAGGCACCACTCTCCCGAGGGGCCCTCTTCTCTCCAGGTGGTGCCAGCCACACCCAAGCCCTCCGCGGACAGCGGCCCCAGCCCTCCCACTTGGCTTGACCCCCCACCGGGCCCAGGCGCCTCTCCTACTTTCAGTCACCGGCCAGCTCCAGGCCGGCCATCCCCTCAATGTCTCTAGAGCCCCTTTCCACTCCCTCTGCCCCAACCTGCCACCCAGCCCCTCTCCCTGCGGCCCTGTGGGATCAAATCTAGCACAGAGCCCTGCACCATGTGGCCCCCTTTTAGGAGCCAAATGGAAACTTTTCCATCTCTTCGTTTGGTCTTGATCTTGCCTCTCTGTTTGCCACTCCAGAAACCTCACTGCAACCCAAGGCAGCTCATTCTACTGACGGACAGCTTTAAGCAAACTTTCCTTTGCCCCTGCTAGGCAAGCGCTCTACCACTAAGTCACCTCCCCAGCCCCTGGGAAGTCCTTCCTGTCGTCTAACCTCACAGTCTCTAGCTGCAGCAGATGTTTGCTTGTTCCAGGCTGGCCTCTAGACTGGAGAAGGGAATGTTGTTTGCATGCAGAGGGGTTCTTATGGGGACCTGGGTCCAAGAATCCAGGTCATCTCAAAGACACTACAACACAAAGCATCCCACTGCCCTCAGCTCCAGCCTAGGGAAAATCCCCTTGCTTAAGGGACTTTCCTGAAATGAGCCTCTGGTGTCTGCCAAGGCATCCCGGGCTGGCCCAGTTCAGTAGCCGTGGACTGGGCCCACGCCGGCCCTGGACTCTGAGTTAGAGGCAGCGCTATGGAGGGTTCCAGGATGTTTAGAGGGATGGGTGAGGGTGTGCAGGGGGGGAGCCGCCTTCATGCTGTTTCCAACTCAGAAGGGCCAATACCCCTGGTCCCCGGGGGCCTCGGAGAGGGGACTAAAGCCTAGGTGGCCCTAGTCCACCTATTCCGTGCCGTCCTTATTCTCTTCTGCTCCCCAGGGTGGGTGCTCCGTGGTTTCCGCGCACCCCCTTCACCTTTAACCACCCCCCAGCTCTCTCCTGCACCAGGATCCCCTCCCGCCCGCGTGACGCCCCTCCCCTCCAGGGCACAGACCCCACTAGGGATCCGCGTTTGAGCCCAGGGGCGTCAGCTCAGCACGTGGCTTCCTTGTCGGGCCTAAAACGCGGGGAACAGCAGCGCCCCCCTGGCGAGAGTTTAAAGGGCCGACAGGGCAGCGACTCGGGGTTCCCAGAGACCCAGACGGGCCCAAGGGGAGCAGATAGGAGAACCACAGCCCCGGGGTCTCTGGACACCAACACCCTGGCGTTGACCCGGAGCTCGGAGATCAGCTGGGCGCTGGGTCCCCGCGCCTGTCCCCGTCCCGCCCCCAGCGCTGGATCTGCGGCCGCCATGCGCCACCCTGTGGCCAAATCAGGGAGCGTCCTGCGCGGGCTGCGGGACACCTAGGGTCCGACCGCATCTGGAAAAGGCGGCGCCGAGGTCCCGCGGGCAGATGGCCTCGCACCTCCCGAGTCCGAACGCGGAGAAGGCAGAGTGGGCGGGGCCTTTGGGGACGGGCCCTCGGGAGGGTCCACTCCCCACCTGCTCGGAATCTCTCGGCATCAGTGGGGCGGGATTGGAACTCGGGTCGCCTTCTAGAGACTCTGACTCCCGCCACCTCAGGGGTCTGGGGACACCACTGCGGGGCAGGTTCTTGTGCGTCTGATTTTCCCTTCTGAACCTTAGTCCCCCTGCCCGTGAGGGGAATGACAGCAATGTCCACCTTCGAGTGTTTGGAGAAGTGGCTGCGGCTGCCAGGGCCCACTGGCGGAGGGAACGTGGCCAGCCTCAGCTGCTCCCCGCCACGGAGTCACCGGAGACCCTAGCAGCACCAAGCTCCTACCAGGCCCGCGCCTCCCTTCTCACAGCCCAGCCGGTTCCCACCCATCCCCTGCCAACGCGCCCTGCAGACCCCGGAGGCTGAATCACAGCTGGCTGCCTGCTTCTGGCTTCCAGGAGGTGGGCCAAAAGCAAGCAGGAGGTGGGAGGAGGAAAGGGGAGAAAGAAGTGGGGGTGGGGAGGAGGGAGGGTTCTGGGAACCTCCATTCTCTCCCTGAATTGGGGTCTGGGGTGAGATTCTGGCTCCAGCTCCAGCGAAGGCCCCTGGGTGGCTTCAGCTCTCACAGGCTCTGCCACACTGCTCCCTTGCCAGACGGCTATCCCAGTCCTCTCCACAGCCATCTCCCAACCCCTGGGAACTCTCCTGGTTCCCTTCCTGCCTTCAGGTCGTTCACTCTTGTCCTCCCAGAATGCAGGGTGTGCCAAGGTCTGCTCCAGCCCCCTGCACTCTTACACCACCGGTCCCGTAGGTGGACCAGGGCAGATCTCAGGGGCCAGCCCTCCACTGCCTCACAGTCCCACCGCTTAATAACAAATCTCTTGTATCACCCTTTATGACCTGGAAATGCAAAAATGAAATGCATATGCACATAAATTCCAAAGAAAATCATTGTGATGCTGGACCTGAAATACCAGAGGGAGCCAATAAGGCTACTGGTGAGACCAATGGATTCCAGTTCAAATCCTCCACCTCCCAGCTGTGTGACCTTGGGCAAGTTGCTTGACCTCTGTGAACCTCAGGTAGCTTACAAGTAAAACGGCTAAAAATGCCACTTTACTGTATAGATTATTTTGAGACTTAAATGAATAACTATTCACAAATCACTTAGAACAGGGTCTGGCCGGTGTTAAACATTAAATGAGTGTTGGTTAAATTAACCGATAGAAAAATAATTTAACACGTGAATTTCAAAGTAGAGATTCAAAGTTGGATATGGTGGTGCGTGCCTATAATCCCAGATCCTAGGGAGGCTGAGGCAGGAGGATCGCAAGTTCAAGACCAGCCTGGACAATTTAGCAAGACACTGTCTTAAAACAAAAATGATGAGCTGGGGTATCCCTCGGTAGTTGAAAGCCCTGGGCTCAATCCCCAGTATTGAAAAAAAAAAAAAAATCTGAATCTGCTTGTGGAGGACAGGACAGAATAGTGAGAAGTTTGTGCCCATAGAACCCAGATGAGTGTGAGAGCCCCGCAGACTCGGGCCATCCAGACCCGTTGGCGGCTCTAGCTCAACAAACGCATTGGAAGCAGGTATGCAATTTTCTGAAATGGTGACAACTTGGTGAGGCTCTGAACATGATAAGGAGCAATCTTACGTGGCAGCTATATTTCTGGGAAATTCAGTGCATGTTAACAATTGTGTAAACTGCTATCTGTTCCACGCCTGCCAGACCCCGGGGCTCTAGGCAGTGACCATGGCAAATACATGTTTCCCTCTGTATCACTGTAGGACAGGACACTCAAGTCAAGTGGCAGGTGGGACAGCTCTTCAAGGTGTGCACCGTCCTACAAATCCCAGGACATCCAGTGTCTGGGGCCACACCCACTAACTTCCAGGGGTGCCCCCACTTGAAATCACCCTCAAATTCCTCAAACAGACCTCCAGCTGCCAGAGGGATTTTGCCAAGGGTCCCAATTCCTGAGTCCACTACCCAGAGTCCTCCATAAGCCAGCTCCCTTTGCCTCCCCACAAACGCAGAACCGTCCCAGCGGTACCCCCGGGACCCCCACGTCCACTCTACAGGCTCCTCCTCCCCAATGAACACCGCCCTCTCCAGGTGACTCTGGGGGCCGCTCGGAGGCCCCACCCACCACCTGGTGGAATACCTGCCGACCCCAGGCTGATCCTTAAGACTCAGTTCTGGTCCCCACCCCACCCCTTCTGGCCTTCCCTCAAAGACCCCAGCACTGACCCCAGCCCTAGACCCCAGCCCTAGTCAGCAGCAAGGCCATCTGTACCCATCCTGAGTCAGAATCGCAGAGCCCTTGTCCTGGGGAAGCTCGCGCCTAGCGGAAGCTTGGGACCCAGTCGGGAAGGTGCTGGCGCAGAGCCTGCTGGGACCCGAGGACCGAGAAACCCGCCGCCAAAGGGCAGCATCCAGGGGAGCGGGGACCCCGGAGCGGAGAGCAGGCGGCAGGCACACCTGGCTGACACCCAGGGGCGGGCAAAGGTCCGAGGTGAGACCCCGGGGCTCGGGCAGCTCAGAGTGATTAAGCCGAGGCTGGTGGCCGCAGGGGACAGTTGGTGCAGAGCTTGTAAGGTACCGGGGAGGCTGCACTTTGTCCTGGGAGGAATGCGGAGCCATGGCAGAGATTAAAGAAAGGGAGGGACGTGGCCAGGTCTGCACGTGGCAGAGTTCCCCTGGAGAAGACGTGGAAGATGTGCAGCCCGAGAGCAAGAAGAGAATGGTCCCAGGAAAAGTCTGGATTCGGGTTGGGGTGGGAGCAGGGCGGGAGTTGAGCCGCGGAAACAAGAGAGCTTGGTTTCCGCCGAGGCTGAGAAGACGGAGAAGGCCCGAGCGCAGCCCGGATCTCAGCCTAGTGGACCGTCCGGGATGCGGGAGGACGCGGCTGGCTGGCTGGCTTGCGGAGGGCCCCCAGGACCTACCCAATCCGCCCCTGGCAGAAGGACCGGCTGCAGGCCCCTCTGGGGACACTAGAGGGAGCTCCAGGACAGATTCAAGCTCCACTCTGCCTCAGTCACCCCGCCACCCCTCCCTGAGGAGAACAGGACCCACCCCATGCTCAGATCCAGGCTCGGTGTCCTGCTGGGGCTTGGTTGACCTCTAGTGGCTCCAAGGTCTCAGGGCCACCTTACCACCTGATATGCATTGGGGAGGGGTCTTGGGGTGTGGACTGGCGGGGCACAGGTAGAGGGCTGCAGGTGAGAAGTGCTATAGCTTTTCCTAGGGAGGAGGGCGTGACTCCCTAGGTCACATCACTGTCCGGCAGAGCTGATCCCAGCCAGAACTGCTGCCCCAGCTGGGGAGGAAGGGACAGAATGGGCTCTCAAACTGCAGGAAGGTCAAGGGCCTTCCTGACCCTTCCCGGAAAACCTAGGTGAGAGGAGTCTCCCATGAGCCACCTCCACACACCCTGAGGAATGCTCTAGGAATGTTCTAGGTCCTGGTGTGGTGGTGGTTTGGGGAATGGGGCCGTGTGTATACAGCTGCTGGGTCTGCATGGTGCTCTGTATGTCCTGGAGGTGCTCCAGCTCAGTGGGAGGCTGAGGCCCCTGCCAGTGGAGCTCAGCCTCTCCTCCGTTTGGGGTCAAAGCTGGCGGGATGGGATTGGGACTTCAGCTGGGGCTGCAGCCAGGGCTGTCTGAGCGCAGGATCATGAATCAGTCTCTCCCTAGGATCAGGGTTCAGGCTGGTGTCCTGCCTAAACTGAGCCTGGCTCCTGGTGAAGGTGCTGCTGAGGTCTCCCTGTGGGAGTCGGGTCTTCACTGCTGCAGGAGCCAAGGCACCCACACATCACTCACCCAGCAGGAGGGCCAACAGGCACGGGAGGGGCTGGGGCTCCAAGGAAGAACCTGCTTCCCCCAGGGCTGGCCGGCTCAGTCCCGAAGGGAAGCAGACATTGAGCAGTGAATTGCAGGGGATCCAGATCCAGCCATGGATGCCCCCCTCCCCCGCATTCCAGGCAGAGTTTGCATCCCAGGCCAGGGAGGAGGGAGGCGGAGGCTGGCTCAGCATCCAGGAATGGGACATGTGCCTGAGCACAGAGCTATAACGTGGCTCCCAGGCAGTTGGAGAGAAGGGGGACCTCTGGAGGTCCCGATGCGTCAGGGAGTGGGGTGAGCCTCGGGAGACCTCCTGCGGGCCCGTGGCAGAGTGGAGCAGTTTGACAGTCCAGCGGAGGAGGGAGGAGTGGCGGGAGACCAATTTTTTGGAAAAGTGATTGAAGTCTCTGCCTGAGTCTAAATGGCACACTCTTAAAATTTTATGAAAACAAAAAATGAGTAACAAATGGAGACTGGGAAATAGGAACCCCTTTCCTATTAAACCAGATGGGAAGAGCAGGCCCAGGCCCAGCTAGGCCAAGAGGACTTGACTAACCAGAAGGCCCACAGCGCTGCTGAAAGCCGACTCCCAGCTGACCTGAGCCCCCCGGATCTGAGGCCCCCTTGGACGCCAGTTCCCATTGCCCAGGAGGAAAACTGAGGCTCAGGGAGTGACAGGGAAGGACCCAGGGTCACCTGGCAAAGCTGGAACTGGAAAAAGGAGTCCTGACTGCCCAGTGTGGCCTCTGTCTGCACAGTCCCTGCAGGTCCACCGCCACACACTCACCAGACACGCACACAGACGCACGCACGAGCTCGTGGGTACACGCAGCAGACCCCACAGCCCCAGTGCACGTGGTCTGAGCAGAGCAGCCCCAGTCCGTGCCTGCACTGGGCACTGTGGCACCGGTCAGCAAGAGGGTCCTGCAGCGGGAGCCCAGCCTTGCCTCTGTGGGGGGATCCCAGACCACCCAGTGCTGCCCCCTGTGCCAGGCCACGGCCACTGGAGCCCAGGAGGAGCCAGGGTTGGTTGGTTCCTAGCGTGCGCCCAGGCAGCTCACAGGGGCCAGCTGCCACTGTCCTCGCTCCCCAGGGGTGTGTGTGTGTGTGTGTGTGTGTGTGTGTGTGTGTGTGTTGCTGAGGAGCAGGGCAGTAGTGTAGGGCCCACATCAAGACAGAAGGCGAGGGTTCCACGGCTCAGTGGTTCCGGGCGCCCGTCCTCTGCTGTCTAATAAGGACCTTTTGTGAATCAGACAAAACAAGACACAGCCTCTGCCCTCTGGAAGTGCAGTCCCGGGTTGAGCTGTCACCGCACACACGTGACTGTGGCTGGAGGCCTCAGAGAGGCAGCTTCCTTTCTGGCTGTGGGATGGTGACTGATTCATGGCCTTCTCTGAGCCTCAGTTTCCTCATCTGGAAAGAGGGGCCATCCTCTCCCCAACCACCGGTTGGATTTGCTTTTAGGATTACATACGATGCTGGATGTGCAATGTTTGGGGAAGAAAAGGGAACATGTGAGTTAGATCAGAGTCAGGCGTCAATGTTCCTGATGCTCGGAGGCCCGTGGTAGAGGGGTGTGGATGAGTTCACAGGCCTCGTCAGAGAGGCCTGGCTGGGTTTAAATTCCTGCTGTGCCAGGATAGCTGTTGGAGATGGAGCAGGCTATTGAAGCTCTCTGGGCCTCTGTCTTCGAGTCTGTAATAGGAACATAATAATAACACACGTTACATGGGATGTGCTGCAGGATAGTGTATGTAAAGCTTTTAACTGGGCCTGCCACAAAGTACATGCTCAGTTTAGTCAGTTCCTACTATTATTTCTAAGTTTTCAGTTATTCATTCAATGAATGCTTACTGAGCATTTACTATGAGCCAGGCACAATTCTAGGCACTCTCCAAATTCTCTCAATCCTTCTAACGACTCTATTATTATCCCCATTTTACAACCATATAAACTGAGGCACAGTGAGGTCCAGTCACTTATTCCAGATCACACAGCTGGTAGGAATTGGAACCTAGGTCTGTTGGCCTCTTTAAATCCAGCTTTGAGTCATGTACTTCCCCTTTATAGTTCAAAGTCCTCCCCTCTCCCCAGCAGCAGCCCCTGTTAAATAAATCATTCAGTAACGGTTTCTAATTCCCAGACTTGGTTGCAAATGAATTATTCACATTGTAAGGCCTGCAAACCGCAAACTGGGCCTCATTACCCAAGAAGGCCGCCTGCCCACAAGATGCCGCTCCCTCCCCTGGGCTCCGGTCCTGGCGGGCCAGTCAGAAGTTGCCAGAGTTGGCGGGCAGGCGCCGGGGGCCCAGTGCCTGAGCCCTGCTCCGGGAACTGAGAGGAGGGGTTTCCCTCCCCATTTCCCAGCCTTTGCTTTCTAACAAGCTCCTAGTCTTAGGTTAAGAGAAGACCTGGGTTCTAGTCCCAGCTCTGCCCTGAGCAGCTGCATGACCTCAAGCAGGTGGCTTACCCTCTCTGAGCCTCCAAGGGAGGCTAAGCTTGCCCTCATTGGGGCACAGGGTCCCACTTGACACATTCTCTTTTATCTGTGGGCTGAGGCTGGTGCCACCTGGCCAGGCCCTGTCCTGGATGCTGAGGACAAACTTCTGTCCAGCATGTGAATGAAACTGTGGCCTGAGCCAGAGCCCAGGCCCATCCTAGAGGGTGCTGTCTCCAGAGATCCTCTTCAGGGCACAGCTGCTGCCACTGTTGACTGCTGGTTCCTCCTGGGGTTGTGCCCTACTGCCTGGGGCAACCCTTGGCCAGGGACTGACCAGTGTCGGGTGCTACAGACACCTGCCTCCACCGGAACGATTCTGAAGGACCAGCCACTCCCAGGATCCCCGCAGGGGCCTCTGTTGCGCTGCATCTCCCCACTCCTTCCCGGTGGATCTGCTGGGGGCACAGCCCAGGAAACCTGTGTGCAAGTCTCCGGCTCAGAGGCTGTTTCCAGGAACCACCCTCGTCACACACAGGGCCAGTCCTGGCACTCAATGAGACCCGATCCAAATCACCAGCAGATTCCCAACTCCCAGGCCGACTGAGCCTAGTTTCTGCCTCAGCCAGGCTCAGATCCCAGTCCCAGGTTGAGCCCTGACGTCAGTCACAGGCTGAATCCAGATGCTAACTGATCCCTAATCTTATCGCAGACTAAGCCCTGATCTCGATCCCAGGCTGATCTCCAGTCCTGTTCCAGGTTCTGATCCTGATCAGATTGAGCCCGGCATTCACAGAAAGCAGGGGACCTATGGAGACCCATGGAGACGGGACCGAGGGTGGTAAGTGGGAGACAGGAGGAGCCTGGAGTCCAGCTTAGACTGAGAACAGAACCAGACTAACAGCCCGCCAGCCAGAAGACCAGAGGCCTACAACTTCAGTTCACAGAGAGGCCTTCTCCAAAAACACCCAAACGGCTTTCCTCTTGGTGGAAGAACCAAAATCTGAACCAAGGATGGTAAGAAGGATCCTCAGAGCTGCCATTCTGGAGCAGGGTGGGTGTCCCATGCACCAAGCCCCCATGGTATCCCTCTGGGTCCCCAGTGCCTCTCAGAATAATCCTCTGGATTTAATTATTTCCCATTTTACAGAAAAGAGAGCTGAGGCTTGAGAAGCAAATGACCTGCCTCTTGCCTCGATCGTGGGAGAATCAGCACTCGGGCCCTTGACCTCCCTGTACTTTGGTGGGGTCTAGGTGCAGGCGGTTACAGTCTCCTGAAGAGAGGCCTGGGGCTTGCAGTCCCTCTGCCACCCGACATAGCTGTTGGCTAAGTCCTGAGCCTGCCTAGGGCAGGAGAGGAGCCAGGGAAGAGCAAAGGTTGGTCCCTGAGACTGTTGATGTGGCTAGTTCTGGCCCCAGCCCCAGGCAGGGCCTCCCACTCATATAAAGTGGTTCCATCCCCTTCTCCCCCGGCAGGCGCTGGCTAGCATGGCAGGTGAGGAAACTGAGGTCCAGAAGGGGATCCCACTTGTCGGGCTCACAGAGCTGAGACCTGCCCCCACAAACCCCGATGCTCGGCCTCCCCCCTGTGTTCCTTCACCTGCACAGGAGAATGAAGGCCGTCCATCATCCCTCATCCATCCATCATCCACCCATCCGCCCCCCGGCCAGCAGCCGTCTGTAGCATCCTCCATGTGCCAGGTCTGGGCGGATTCCGCAGGCGAGTGGAGACCTGAGGCAGAGCCCGTGGACTCTCAGGGGACCCACAGATTAAACAAACATGCCGCAGAAAGAGACGCATCGCTGAGTGCAGGGAGAGCCGCCCAGGGTGGAACGAGCCTCTCCCTCTCGGGGTGCTCTCGGCCCCAGGGAGCTGCGGGCAGAAACCCTGCAGAGACAGCGCCCAGGACTTGGCCTCAGGGGACAGGGGCTTCGAGAAAAGCAGGAGTACTCCCCCAGGGAGTCAGGCAGCTTGGTGAGGCTGCAGCCAGGCCACCTGACCGCTGGACCGCTGGACCACTGCGAGGAGAAGCCCTCCAGGGGGCCTTGTCTGCAGCAGGAGGGGAGAGAGGGAGAGACAGTGTGCGTGTGGGGTCTTTGGCAAGCCTGCCCCTGGATTCACTTTGTGAGCCATCCAGCTGGTGCCGGAAGCCTCCAGGAACCGCATGGGAGCTTGAGGAGAAATAATGAGAGTGGTTATTTCAGGAGGAGGAACAGCGTGAGCAGACGGGTGGAGGTGGGGAACAGCAGGCAGACCCAGGAAGGCGGAGCGAGGACACAAAACAGAGGAGAGCCCCGAGTCCAGCCCGTGGGGACATCACGGCACCCTGGGGAGGCTCTGCTCCCACCACACACCAGTGTGGATATCTGCTGCCCCTCACAAGCTGACTGTGTGCCCAGAGAGGCTCACGTGTGTGCCCTCGATCCAGGAAGAGCATTACTGTTAGAGCCCATTTTATGGACAGGAAAATCGAGGTCAGGAGAAGTTAGAATCTGCCTCCCAGGAAGGTGTGAAGTGAAGGATACAGCCCCATGGCCTCGGCCACACTGCCCACCCCCTTCACTCCCCTGCGTGCCCACAAGACAGCCAGAGGAGATCTGCACAGGCGTCAGCAAGTCCTGTGCAGCTCCACCTGTGTCTCTCTCCCACTAAACCCAGAGCTCATTTGCCTCTGTCATCCCGGGCTCTGGCACAGGCCCTAAATCGGTGCTGAGGACATCTTGGGGGTAAACCATCAACATGGGGCCCCTGCGTGGTTGATACTGCCTTATTCCCATTGCACAGGTGGGAAAATGGAGTCCCAGAGAGCAACGGGGGAGCTGTAATTCACCAGGCTGTGAGCATCTAAATCAATGAACTAATTAATGAGTAAACGAGCGTGAGTAATGACGAATGGCTGACCTAGTGGGTAGGAGGGGAGGCCATTGGAGGAGTGAGAGACTGCAGGGGCACAGCGGGTGACCGGGAGAGTGAGGTCCTCCTTCCTCCCCTCCTTACCTTGGTCCACCTCCAGCTTCCAGGAAAAAGGCCCCTTTGCTCTCCTCTCGGGGAGAATTCCAGATTCTCTGCCAGGCTGTTGCCTAGCAACAGTGCCCTGCCTGGCCAGCCCCGCCCTCTCAGACGTCCAGGGCCGGGGTGCGCAGCCAACCCCGGGGCCTGGCCACTGGCAGGCAGGGAACGGGGGACCCGGGCTCCCAAGCTGAGGACAAGGATGTCAGAGATCGAGGAGGAGGCCGGGTGGGCTCTGAGGCCGGGGAAGGACCCCCAAGGAAAGACCACGTGGAGCAGCTGTGACTCTGGCCTGGGTCCCGGAATAGGGAGGGCGGATGCAGGATCCCACAGGCCTCGAGTCTGAAGTCCTGGGTTGGAGTGGACCTTGGAGCAGTCACTTCCCTTCCCGGACCTGCTTCCTCATCTGCAGGAGGGAGACACGGTGCCACTCGCCAAGGGCCAAGGGCCGGCGTGAGGAGGGAAGGCGCGCAGCGGGCTTGGAGCAAGCAGGCTGCTTTCAAAAGCAACGAGGGGACAGAAGCCCTGGGTCTGCAGGGCCCCTGAGGAGCAGCCCCTGAAGGACTTCTCCAGGTGGAAATGGGGTGGGGAGAGGGGCAATTCCTGGCGGAGGGAACAGCGAAGGATGGAAGCCTGAAGCTGAAGTGCATCTCATAATAGCTCATGTTCGCCAATGGCCAGGCACATTTGCATTGAACCCTCACCGCCGGCCACGAGGCTGGAACGCGTGGTGCTCCCATTTTGCAGGAAAGGGAGTGTGGGCTCAGAGACCAGAAGGGGTCCTGGAGGCCACACTGCAGGTGAACCAACTCCAGCTGCCTCTCCCCTGAATTCCTCACCTAGGGGGAGCAAGAGCGAGAAGTGTGGCCACACCGTGTGCAGGGACCCCTTGTGTGCGACTGGAAGCACAGTGAATTTCGAAATCTGGGCAGGGGCAGTGGGGAGCCATTGATGGTTTCTGAGCTGGGAGAGGATGGCCCAGGCCAGGTCCTCAGGTCCCTCGGTGCTGCCCCGGGCCATCTGTCTCCACCTCCTACACTCTGCCACTCTTTGCATCCATGTCCCCCACCCTCCGCCCCCACTGCCTCTCAGCCACTGTGAGGAACCATGTGTGACGGTGGAGAATGTAAAAATATACGGAAAACAACAACGGCGACTGCACCCGGCTATAAATACCCTGACAGCGGAAGCGCTCCCCCAGCCCCCTTCCTGCTGCCTGAGGAGCGGGGGCTTGGTGTTGGGCAGGTGGAGAGGGGGACTCAGGAAGGGAGGAAGGAACGGGAATGACCACTTGCAGACCTACTTTGTGCCAAGCACTTTGCAAGCCTACGTCACCGAGTCCTCACGAAACCCTGACAGTGACTCACTCCTGATCCCCTCTTTACAGATAAGGAAACTGAAGCACAAGAAGTAGGTCATCTGGCCAAGGCCACTCAGTCACACGGCCTGGGAGGGAGCAGGGCAGCTGGAGCTCCTGCAAGCTCCGCCTGGCGGGAGAGGCCAAGGCGGCCTCCGGCCAGCTCTGCAAGCAGAGGAGGCCGCCTGGGGTCCCTCCAAGGCTTCCACCCCTTCCATGGCTCCCCATCACCCTGGGCCACAGGACATGCTCCTGGGTGCGGCCTGGGGTGCTGTGGTCTGCCCTCTGCCCACGTCCCTGTGGGTGCTCTGAGCCACGGCCATGTGGACCCTCTAAGGGAGCTTTACAGGACTGAGCCTCTCTCTGCCGGTCCTTGCCACTTCATTTTCCAGGGCTACTGTCACCCTTGGTGCCACCTCCTCAGGGAAGCCACAGGCTTCCTCCACCTGCCCTGAGGGCCCTCCCTCCAGGACCCCAGGCGCGGTCACAGTCTTGAGGGCTTCTCGGTGGCCAGGGGAGGAAGGTGCCTCCTCTGGTGAGTGGCCAGGGCTGCGGTGGCAGCAGTGTGACCTGGCCTTGGAGACAGGCTGGAGTGTGGGGTGCAGGGCCCTGGAGGGGAGTCAGCCTTGGGGCTCCGGGAAGAGGAAAGAAAACGGAGGCGGGAGGGATGGGGAGGGACTCCCGGGGCCCCTGCTGGGGGACGCACAGGGTGCTGACCGAGGTCAGAAATGAACTGGCTCCATCTCTGGGCCTTCATCCTGCTCCCAGTCAGCTTCCGGGTCAGCGCGGCCCCTTCCCCCTCTGGCCAGGGGGGCTGAAAGGCGAGGGGGGAGGTTGTCCCCTTCAGGCCGCCCCCCCACCCCGCAGGCCAGCGCAGCCCCCGGAAAGACCACGGGAGCCGCTGGAGCAAGTTGGAACTTTGACTTTCCAGGAGTCCCTTCTTAAAAAAATGAAGGAAAAGCAAATCCAAGTTACTTAACCCAATATGCTCCAAATATGCTTTCTATATATGATCAAGATAAAGAATTATTGAGACGTGTTCCTTTCTTTTTTTTTTTAATACTACGTCTTCCAGATCCAGTGTGTGTTTTACACTGACCACCCTCAGTGTGGAACAGCTGTGGGTCCACTGCCCAGTAGCCACGTGGCCAGCAGCTGCTGTACTGGACTGCACGGCTCTGGATGTGAAGCCCCTGAGAGTCAGGACTGTGATGAGACCCACCATTATGATCTCCAGGGTCTGGTGCGTAGGGGATGCTCAGGAGGTTTGTTGATTGACTGATTGACTGACTGAATGAATAAATGTCCAAGACCTTAAAGGACCTAAAGGGAGGCTCCCAGCTCCGGCCACGGGAAGGGCGTGGAGATATAAGTCTAGTCTCCAATTCTCTGAGTCCCTCCCCTCCCCAGACCACAGTTCCCCCATCTGGGTTGGATGTGGTGACTTCTCCGAGCTCTCTCTAGGGGAATGTCCCCTCCGTGTGGCTCCCTGCCCTGCTCCACCTCACAACCCTGTCCTCCCTCTCCCTGTGTATGAGACGGGGTCTCTGGAAAGGCCCCGGTGACCTTCTATACAGAGGGGACCAGACCCCACAGGGGGAAGCTGAGGAAGAGCAGCTGCCACACACGGCCTGGGCACAGGGAGCGAGGACCTGTGGGTGCTGACACCTCCGTCACCCCACACCTCACAGGGGTCCAGAGCCGGGAGGAGAGTGGGGCCGGCTGGTCGCTCTGATCCTACAGGGTGAACAGGAGGGCCAGGGGGCCGGCAAGCAGGCCCCGGGGCAGGAAAGGACTGACCCACTGCCTGGGAGCCCTGTCTTCCTCCTGCGAAGGAGGGGTACAAAACCTGGCCTCTTCCTGTCCAGGTCCCTCTACCTGACAGCCCAGTGGCCTTGGGAAGACGCTTTACTTAGTCTCAGGGGCCTTATTTATTGAAGGGATCGTAATCTCAGCAACCACACGGGCCTCTGAGCCCTTGAAACTGTCCCCACACAGGAGCCCACGGAGTGCCACGTGACTGACAGGTGCTGTCCTGGCCTTCATGGCAGAGTGCTCCGCAGCGCACCTGAGGTGAGGGGACGGGCTGCTGGCTCTGAAGTCCTCTCTGGAGCCGGGCACCTGGAGGCCGTGAACTCAGAGTCGCGTTGGTTGGCGGCGGCAGGACGACTGTGTGGATCCGCCTTTTCTGATCTGAAGAGCTCTTCAGAATCCCAGGTGGCTTCGGAGACCATGAAGCTCTCTGTGAGGACTTTGGAGACTGTTGAGAGCCGTGCACGTCGGGGACCAAGTGGCCTTTCAAAGACGTGGGCGAGAAGCGGGGTGGGTGAGGGGAGAGGGGACGCAGCCCCTCCCTGTGCCCTGTCCCCTCCCAGGCCCAGAGATTCTGCAGATTCCTGCGATTCTGCTCCGGGCCAGAGCGGCCTCTGCGCTGACTCAGCGCGGCCCGGGATGGCGATGGCCGGAGCTGCCCGGCTTCCTCGCACTCACGCCTGGTTTTCTTTCTGCCACAAAAGCCATGAACTTGACATCCTTTGAAGATTTCCTTACTGGGCTGAGGGGGTGGGGAGCTCCAGGCCTCTGGTGACCTTGGGGCTGCTCTGGGGACCTCCCCACCAAGGACGGATCGCAGGGTGCCAGGGCTGAGGGCAGGTGGGGGCCACTGCCTCGGAGCCACTATGGGGCCAGCGCAGGGAAGGCCCGGCTTCCAACGCCACCTTCTCATCCGTGACCAGGGGCCAGTTCTTTTCCCTCTCTAAGCCTGAGTCCCTCGACTGTCACATGGGGTCAGTGATGCTCATCTTGTGTTTGCGTCATTCAGGGCTTGGTATGCAGGCAAGTTCTGTCCCTGTGTCCTCCCACAGGCCTGAGGGCCTTCTAATAAGGGAGAGGTGAAGGGCAAGGCAGCTCCCGCAGGGTAGGGATTATGAGCACGGGTTTCCGAATCAGGAAGATCTGAGTTTGAATCTTGCCTCTGCCACATACCAGCTGTGTGTTTTTAGGCAAGTCACATTCCCTCTCTGAGCCTCAATATCCTCTGCTATAAAACTGGCACAATAATATAGTCTCTACCTCATCAAATGTTGGCAGGAGGACTGGGGATGTGGCTCAATGGTAGAGTGCTTGCCTGGCATGTGCAAGGCCCTGGGCCCAGTTCCCAGCACCACAAACAGAACAAAACCAGAAATGTCTGCAAGGGTCCAGAGACATGGTCCTATGGCAGGTGGGACAGGAAGCCTGGGAGCTGCTCAAGGAGTGGCGCCCACTCCCCTCCCCAAACTGCAGCCCTGGGTGCCCCGGTGCCTGGTCACATTTGCAGTGTTAGATAAAAGCGTCTGGGCCAGTCGGCACCCTGCACCCGGGGCCTCTTCCACCCCCCTGAACTTCTCTGGTACAGTCCCCCTCCTTGTCCCTGCCCGGCCCATGTCTCTGTGTGCTGATGATCCCGCTCCTGTTGGGACTCAGCTCCTTTGAGCCCCTCCTTATAACCATGCACAAGCACCCTTTTCACAGGGAGGAGAGTCTACACTGTAGGCACACAAGTGAGTTGAACAAGCCCCGTCAGGATTGTCACTGCTGTGCAGTCTGCCTGCCCTCTGAGCGCATCCCTGGCTTGCTCCGTCCTACCATCACTAGTCCATAGATTCCCTGGGGGCCAGGGCTATGGCCTTCATTCACTGTGTCCCAGCACCCAGCACAGTACCTGGCCCACAGTGGGTAGCTCGGAACTACCAAACACAGGGTGAGTAAATGAATAAATGAGAGGGAAAGAGATCACTGAGGCAGGAGTGGACTGCATGGCTGTCCAGCACCCTCAGCTGTCAAAGGTCAGTTGTGGGCCATGGGAACTATATGAGTCAGCTTCTTGTTACTGTAATGGAATGCCTGAGGCAGTCTAACTTTACAAAGAATAAAGGTCTATTTGGCTTCCAGTTCTGGACAGTCATGGGCATCATGATGGCATCAGCTCAGCTCTGGTGTGGACTCTCTTAGCTTGTGTCACATTGTAGCAGATGGCAGTGGTGGCAGCAAGGGATCACATCTCAACCAGGAAAGCAGAGCAAGTGAAGTGGGGCCAGATGCAGGCCAGGTAACAGCCCTTGGGCAAGAAGGACTTTATGCCCTCCAAGGGTAGGGTCTCCAGTGACCTCTCACCAGGCCCCACCTCTTTAAGTTACCACCTCCACATCACCACCCAGCACCCAGCTCCCAGCACCCAGCTCCCAGCACACGGACACCCCAGCCATGGCAGAGATGGACCAGCTCCCTCCTACGTACAGTCAGGATGTGACATGACACTCAAGTGTCACCTCTGGGACCCCAGAAATAACTCCCTGCCTAATATATTCGTGGTCTCTTTCAGGGACAAGTGAATGTTAGCACTTGGGGATCTTCCTTGCCTTTGGGTCTGATTCTTTGTCACCAAAGATTGTCACCAAGAGTGACAAAGTGGGCTGGGGATGTGGCTCAAGCGGTAGCGTGCTCGCCTCGCATGCGTGCGGCCCGGGTTCGATCCTCAGTACCACATACCAACAAAGATGTTGTGTCCGCCGAGAACTAAAAAATAAAATATTAAAAATTCTCTCTCTCTCTCTCCCCCTCCCTCCTCTCTCACTCTCTCTAAAAAAAAAAAAAAAAAAAAAAAAAAAAAAGAGTGACAAAGTCCCAGGGCGGTGGCTCCTAGAACCGCTGCATGTCAGAAACCTTGGAAAGCCCGAACACCAGAGCCTCTTGGGCCTGAGGCTGTATTATGTTTGTTAAATTCTAGGAGATTCCAGCGTACAACTGGGCTTTTCTTTGAATGCTTGTGGGGCAGGCTGTCCTGGGTGGGTGCAGGCCTGGCCGGAGGGTGGGGAGGAACATGTGTGGGCTTGGGAGCCATTGCAGACCTGGGTTTGAACCCCAGTCTCCCAGCCCTGGATTTTGGGAAAGTCACTTAATGGGCAATCGAATTCCTCCCCCAGGGGCTGGCTGGGGGGAGTCAGTGAGAGAATGTGGTAGAATTACCGGGTCCAGGGCCTGGCCGAGGTGTGGTCTTCCTGAATGAGCTTGGGGTAGGAGTGGGGACAGGTGTGGCCCCACCGCTGCCCTGAGCTCCTGATGGGAAGAGCACTGGGCGGGGAGAAAGGAGGCAGGTAGCCTTGGCCAAGTCACTCCCACCACGAAGCCTCCTTGACCTCCCTTGGGCTCAATCCTGGGAGGTAGTTAATGGTGCGCTCTGCTGGGAGCAGAGAGACCTGGCTCAGCCAATTATGTAAGGCAAGGCACCCAACCTCTCCGAGCCTCAGTTTCCTCCTCTGTAAGACAAACATCCATCGGTGCACATGACTCCTCCCAATTCTGCATTCAGAACTTAAAATAGCTTAAAATCAGCCACAGTGGGAGAATTTACACCGAGGTCATCAGCGAGCCTTGGAAATCAGCATGCACTGGTGACAGTCCGTTCCCCAGGGTACTCCAGGACTCAGATAATGGTAACTTCCACCCTGGGTGCTGGGAGAGTCAGTCATTCTCCACTTTTCCGAGCATGTCGCACAACCCCTAGGGCCCAGTGGATCAGCGCACGCTGGTCAAACTCCGCTAACATTCGTCACCATCGCTTCGTCCCTGGCCTGCTGTGAGATGCTCATGTCTGTCATCTCGTACAACTTCACAGCTCTAGGAGGTCCCCAGAGAAGGACATTCGGGCTTAGACAGGCTTGCTAACTTCCAATGCCATTAGCTATTGCTGGCCTACTGTGTGCTGAATTATCATTTTACATCCCTCTCATTTCGGCCTCACGATACTCTCTCTCATGGCAGATGAAGAATCAAAGGCCCAGGGCGGGCAAGTGACCTGCCCAAGGTCACCCATTTCCTCTGAGCCTTGGTATGGGTCTTGAACGTGTGTCTGCCAGGCACCCTCCCACCCCACCCCGCGGCATCTCCCTCTGGAGGAGGGCAGGCTTTGCTGACATGCTCTCTCTGGTCCTCTCTGGCCCTTTCAGCTCCGACAGCCTCGGTATTTAAATCAGCACATGAATATTTCACAAGCATCCTGAGCGAAAATAACCCCCCGCCTGGTTATGTCAGGCTGCAGCCCTGGTCGCTGGGCCGCCGCTCTCTTGCTATTTACGAGACTTGCTATTCCGCGAGGCCTCCAGCAGCAGCCCACGGAATCGATAGTCTTTAAATAAGTAATCAGAGGAACTGAAGACGAAGGACCAGGGAGGGGGGTGGGGGCGGAGATCGACACAGACTCCGCCAGGTTTGCAGGTTTGCAGGGCCCTGCAGCCTGGGGTAGGGCGAGAGACAGGGAAGGGCAGGGAAGAGGGGGAGAAGAGGAAGGAGACCCTAGTTGGCCCTTGCCCTGTGTCCTGCTTTGTCTCACTACTGCCATATCCAACATCCTAAAGTCATTGAAGCTCAGAGAGGGGAGGTCAGTGGCCTAGCACCACACAGCCAGCAAGTAGCCGAGGTGGCAGATCCGTCTGGCGGGGTGGCGCTGTGGAGGTTGGGAGTAGCCCCATCACTGCAGGGTGGTTCACCAGCTGCCCTGGCCTCAGGCCAGGTGCCAGCTGCACATCCTCCCCACTGAGACAACAAAAAATATATCTTCAGACGTCATTTCCCAATGTCCTCTGGGAGCTAAAGTCACCCTGGTTGAGGACCACAGCGGTGTTGCCGCTCCCTCCTCTGCGTCTGGGATAAGAACTAAAGTCCTTCTCTTCATCTAGCGAGGCAGCTCGGGAGCCAAAGCTAACTTGGACGCTAACTTGGCTCCTCACTGGCTGTGCCATCGTGAGCTGAGTTCTCAACCTTTCTGTGCCTTAACATCCTTCTCTGTAAAATGGAGTCCTCCCAAAGGGTCAAGCATCAGGTTTAACCCAGTCAGTGGGCACAAAGCATCTGGAACAGCACCTGGCCGCCCTGTTGGGGTCCCAGGGGCCGCATGACCAAGCCCCAGAGGCTTTCTGCGGCTTCCCTGAGGCACAGCCCCTCCTACCGGCCCCAGAGCAGGTGGGAAAGCAGCCCGGGAGGCCTTTGGTCCCAGAGGATCCCGGGGTAATAGGCAGCAGAGCTGCGCTTCCTCGCTCCTGGCCATCCTGTGCCAGGGAAGGAGCAGGCACTGCCCGGGGTCACCATCGCGGCCCACCCAGAGGTCTACCTCGTGCACAGCACCGCCTGCAGGCCCCTCGCAGGGTGGAGCGAGCTGACCGGGCTCACTGGACAGCGAGTCCAGCCCCGCCTGCCTGCGGACCCCAGTGTCACCCAGGGCTGTGCGAAGGCCCCATATCGTGGCTCCTTCCTCTCCTGCAGTGCATGTTCCTGGTCGGTGGCCGAGCCTCCCTGGGGGGTGACTCGGGAACCCAGGCTCCCTCCCGCCATGGCGCACCCTCCCCAGAGCCTCCAAGTGGACTGTTCATGCAGGACAGGGACAGGCGGAGGGACAGGGACGGGAGGTTTTTATGGGCCAGGCCTGGAAGTGGCCCAGGTCACTTCTGTCCATGTTCCAGGGGCCAAACCTAAGTCACATGCCACACCTACCCTTGGGGGAGGCTGGGAAAGGTAGCCTGACTGAGTCCAGGAGGAAGAGACAGACAGGTGGCCAGCGGCCAGGTCTTGGTGCCTGGGCTGAAGGCTACAGGGGCAGAAAGGCCCAAGACAGGGGACCTGGCCTCATAGAGTCTGGGTCTAATGGCAGGTGAGGGGTGAGGGGGCCACAGAATAGACGGGAACTATGGCCCGGCTGGCCCTTCTAGCCATGGATCACCAGAGCCATTTACATCCCCTAGGCCCCCCACCGTCCTTGCTAGCTCAGTCCCGCCGAGTCAGCAACTGGAAGTTCTGCTCTGCCTCAGGCCTGCGGTCTTCCCTTTTGGGGAGAAAGGAGGGGGCTGCTCTCCTTAGGGGTGCACGTCCCTGGACGCCACCGCAAGCCTGTGCTCGCATCAGAGCAGCACTAGCCTGGCCACCTGCCGACCCTCCAGAACCGGCTACCGCAGGCCCTCCCCGCTGCGGTCAGCCAGCACCCACCTGGGGGCGTCCCCCTCTTAGGGCAGCTGAGTGGGAGGTGCTCTGCAGTCCCAGAGGCTAGACCATGGACATGTGGCCTGCAGCGTGGCCAAGTGGACACACCCTCCCAGGACTCGAAGCTCTAGAGTGACGCCAGGACACAGGTCAGTCAGACACTCAGAAACTGGCGCCCAGCAGTGGGCATGTGGCGCGTCATCTTTGTGTCTGGAGGCGCCAGCAGGGGCACAGTGACCAGCTGGCAGGAAGCAGCCTCCCGCCTGGCACCTTGGCAGGCTCACCTCTCTGGGTTCCCGTCAGGCCTGTCCCTCCAGTTTCCCTGTCAATTGTAGAAGCCACCTGATCCCTTTCCAAACAACTCCTTAGGTGACCTCGAGCAGTCTTTGCTTCCGGCCAAGCACCCTGGCTGACTCAGTCTCAGCACTGCCCCTGGGTTACCAGAGCTCCCTCCTGCCGGCCTCCCCCAGGCCCAGCTTCAGCACCTTCCACCGGAGGCCGAGGCACCCAGCTCTTTCCTCCAGAGATCCCGAGCAGGTCTCTGGCTATCCCGTCTCCCCCCACCGCCAACACGCGCAGGCCTCGGGAGGGCTGTGCAGACCCGCCGTCACCGGTTCACTCCGTCATCCCACATATTCTATTTTATGCATCTAAAACCACGTTTCTGCTGGGCCTGTGGCACACGCCTGGCATCCCAATGACTCGGGAGGCTGAGGCAGGAGGATCACAAATTCCAGGCCAGCCTAGGCAACTTGGTGAGACCCCGCCTCAAAATAAAAAGGGCTGGGGATGTGGTCTCGTGGTAGAGTGGCCCTCGGTTCAAGCCCCGGTACCAGAAAAAATAAAAATAATCTAAAAAATGAAAGACACACAATTCTGAGGAAGGGTTTAAAGGCTTCACCTGATGCCACGGGGTCCAGGACACTGAGGAGGCGGGCGTCACTCTGGACTGTGGCTTCCACATCGCAGAAGCACCTCGAGTTCTTCCGTGGCCTGGACCCCTCTTGCCTCGGGTTTGAGGGAAGCCCATTCTCCCTCTCCGTTCCTTCTGGAAAGACCCCCCTTCTTGGGACAAGCTCCTCTCCCACGCTCTCTAGGTGGGTGGTCTGGGCACTTGCCGTGTTGTCCCAGCCCCTTCTCCCCGGCCCTGGCTGACTGGTGAAGGGGGTCCTGACCCAAGCCAAGCAGCCAGACCCTTGCCTGAAATTTCCTTTTTAACAAAAACCTGGAACTGGGGGCGACAGCTGTGCTGTGGCTGGGGAGGACTCGGAGCCGAGGCCAGGATTCTTTCCCACAAAGCAGAAGAGGCCGATCTGAGTGGAGAGGGCGGCTGGACAGGGAGAGTGGGACGGCGGCTGCCGGAGAGCCGGTGGTGGCCCTGCTCCCTGCCACCAGGTTCCTCTCGGCCTCCTTGAGCTCCCACCTAACGGTGGGGACAGCTTGTCTCTCTGCCTCCTGCTGGGTCCCCGGACTGCCCCAGGGCCAGGGTGAACCTGTGGACACCAGCGACTGTCCAATCATGCAAACCAAGAAAGGAAGTGCGGGCCTCAGGGACGGGCCCCCGCTCCCGGGGAGGGGGGCGTGGGTGCTGCTGTGGGGGGAAGTGGGTCCAAGCTGGGGAGTTCTCTGGGGAAAGAGCAGGCGGCCGGAGGCTGCAGAGACAGCGGGGCTGGGCTGCCTGTCAAAACGGGAACTCGGACAAGCAGGGGCTATGCTAGGTCCAGAGCCCAGCATGATGGCCAGGGCTCCATCCAGGTGTCATCCAGGGCAGTGCCACAGGCCCCCGTTGTCCCTGTCTCAGGGACTCCCAACAAGGAGCCCAGGCTCTCCTCAATCCCCCAACTTCCCTCCCAGGGCCACCCCTGGTCCCACCTGTGGCTAGACCCAGTGGCTCCTCTGTCACTTCCCACCTTCTCCCCCTGCCCCACGCCGTGGCTCCCAGCGGCTCTCTCCATCTCTCCCAGGGTCTCCTCCTCCTGCATCCATGGCCCCTGAGAAGTGGGTGGCCTCCCAGTGCCTCTGCTGGGTCCTTTTGTGTCTGAATGTCCTCCCTGGTCAACTTCATCCCTTCCTGTGGTTTTAGGGACCACTTAGAGCTAGGGGGTCCCAAAAGCCCACATCCCATCAGCTCTGGACCCAATCATCCAATGGCTGGACCTTCTCCTCCGGGCTCCCCAGGGGCACCGCAGAACAGAGACATCTCAAAGGCACTCCTCCACCCCCTACAGCTGGCGCCCTCATTAGGATTGATATGGCACTTCCTGCTCGGCACCCTGCGAGGAATGGATTCTTAACCTTCAAAGACAGAAGGAAATAGGCTCGGAGCCAGGCAGGACCGAGCTGCCCCGGGGTCCACCTGCCTCCAAGGTGGCACCACTTGATCAGGACGCAGGAGGGGGCGACGCATCTCACCTCTGACCCTTGGGCCTCCCGGGGCTCGGGCAGTAAATGTTGACCAGATCGATTGGCACCATGCTTGGAAGTCAGCGGTCAGCTGCTGACCACACCGTCAATTATTCAGACTCCCTGGGATTCCACCAAGAGCCGCGGTGTAACTAACACACGGCTCCATTGTCCTCACACTCCATCCTTCCCCAGAGGCCTGGGCAGGGGTGGACAGCCGGCCTGCGCTGAGCACGTCGGCAGGCAGCCGCATGGACCCCACTCCCGCCCCTCCACCAATCAGTCAGCACCTGGGAGCTTCTGGTCTTCAGATCTCCTGGAGGCTTCCTGGCTGAGGGGCGTAGGCCCCCAGGGAAGGACTGGAACCAGTTTCAGTTCAGTTCCATGGGACACAGAGTTTCCTTGTCACCAAAGACACACAGACTCTGGGAGTGTGCGAGTCTCTAGTTCACCTGGGTTTAGGCCGTCCACAGGGCATGGTCATAAGGAAGGAGAACCCGGGGCTGTCAACGAGTAACAACTAGAATTTAAATGTGCTTTCAAGTTCATTGTCATGCTTCATCTCGTGGCCTCAAGCCTCTTTTGGAACCAGACGGCACATAAACAAAAACACGTCCATCCACTTTGCTAGGTGCTACAGAGATGGAGAACATCCGTCCATCACTGCCCTCGAGTAACAGTACTGAGCAACAGCAAGAGGCCGGAGGCGAGTCGGGAGGGTTCTGAACGTTTCTTGTGCTTCAACGCACAGGGCCCTCAACAACCACGAAGGGTGGCTCCAGCCCTCAGGCAAGGGAAGATTTTACAGATAGGCACAGAGAGGTACAAAATGTGCCTCACACAGCCTAAATGGAAATGAAGGAACAGAACTGGAACCCAGGCATGTGATTTGAAGTCCCTCCCTCACCTCTCTGCTCAGTCCTTTGAGGGAGGTGGACAATAGGTAAAAGACCACATAAGTAATGAGCTAAGGACAGAGCTGTGGGGGAAAGACCAGAGGGGGCATGACAGGAAGGACCAATCAGTCTACTTAGGACCAGTGATGGGGGACGGGTGACAGTCAGAAGGCTTCTAGAAGTTTCTTTTATGCTGACTCCTTCAGGAAGAGGAGTTCACTGGAAGAAGGGCCCAGGGAAGCCCATTCCAAATGAGAAGGCCCTGAGCTTCAGCCCCCTCACCAGGACCCCTCACCCTGGCAGGGGAACGGGCAGAGCAGGAATGGCTGGGCCTCCGCACCCCTGCCCCCTCCAAGGGCCAACTTCCTCTTTGTATTTTTAGATCTCTCACTTTCTGATGGCACAGCGGGAGGGCAGGCCTGGGCCTTCTGCGGTCAGATTGTTTATACCCCCTGCCATGGGCGTCTGTCTCAGCCCCTCGCCTCAGAGACTGGCACAGCAGGGCCACCGGAGCCCCCTGGGAGCCGCGGCTCCTCCTCTGATGTAGCTGGCCACCTGGCCAGGCCTCCCCCCTCTGTCGTCTCCTCTCCTTCCCACTCCACTCCATTGACAGCTCTCCGTGCCAGACACTGGTCAGACACCTACCTACAAGTGACACAGGGGCCTTTAGCACCATGTGCACTAGCGTCCTGGTGAGTGTGCCTAGTCACAGTGCCCACGGGGACCTGTCTGGAAGGGTCTAACAAGTACTAACGATTGATTTGTCCAGGGCCATGGTGCAAGCCCAGACAAAGAGGTGCCTGGTCATCTAAGTTCCACAGAAGGATGAAAAGATGAGCAGGAGAGCTGGAGGGCTTCCTGCAGGACTGGCAGGTCCCTGCGAGTATGTGGCGAGTTTGGGGAAGACTGTGGAGTCCATACTGACGATGACCACGTACACGGGGTCCCGTTCTCCAATCCTGGCCAAGGGGAGTGGAGGGGAAGTCCAGGTGAGAAAACAGGGAGAGTCTGAAACGTCTGAACAGAAAGCAAAAGCCTCGCAGCTCTGCCAGACCTGTGACCACGGCAGGCATCACTAGCTGATCACAGCACTGTCCTTCCAGTGAGCCCTGAGCCAACCTCATAGCCCTCAACACAGCGCTCTGGGGGCCAGTCACTACCACCTGTTAGGCTGGGATTGGGGACTGGGTGGCAAGCATGAGTGTAGACCTCGGTGGACATGAGGTCAGAGGCTAACTGGACAGAAGCCTAGAATTCAAGAGTAGGGAGTTGAGCTATGCACACTGATGCACCCTGCAATCCCAGCCAACTGGGAGGACGAGGCAGGAAGACTGAAAGTTTGAGGCCAGCTTCAGCAACTTAGTGATATCCTGCTCAAAATGAAAAATAAAAAGGGCTGGGAAGGCAATTCTGTGGTAAAGAGTTCCATCCCCAGGACTACCAAAAAAAAAAAAAAAAAGATTAAGGATTTAAGGAGTCAGAGAGTCAGACGTTATTTTCCAGATGATAGGGAGCCATTACAGGATATGAAGGGAGAGATCAAACTAAGGCCAAGTGTTGAGAAGGTCACTGCCAGTGGAAGGAAGGAACTGGGGCAGAGAAATCAACAGCCAGGCCAGTTCCCATGTCCCCGCCCCAAATGTGAGCTGGAACCAGGTGCAGAGAAGTAGCTTGGGGACCAAGAGAGGTGGGGGCAGCAGGAGAGGGCAGCCAGGGCGACTCCCCTGGTCTGGAAAGGGGCTCTGGGCAGGCAGCTGTAGCAGCACCGCGGGAGGTCCCGATAGGAATCTTCTACCCCAGAGGTCACCACCCAGTGAAGGCCACCTGAGACTCCATGTCCCCAGGGGAGAGGCCAAACCGGTTTGGTGGGTTTTACCAGCAGCAACACTGCCTGGAAAACTCAGTTTTAGAGGAAAAGAACCATCAAGAAAGTGAATGTGGAGATGGGCCTCCACCTACAACCACCAGCCACAGGCCACGCCCACCACAGGCCACGCCCACTACAGGTCACGTCCACCACAGCCAGACTCACAGGTAGGGAACCAGAACCTTCTAGTCAGATGTCAGGAGGTAGACAGCCGTATCCCTCTTTCTTCCCTTAGCCCCAACCCTGGGGGTGGGCCCAGAAAAGCTGTGGGGAGGGGGCAGCAAGAGAGACCACATGGTCCCCAGACACCCCCCACACGCACACTCACACACGCACACTCACACTCACACTCACACACACTCACACGCACACACACATGCACATACACTCACACATGCACACTCACACTCACACGCACACACACATGCACACACTCACACTTACACACACGCACACACTCACACTGGAAGCCCCCACAGCTCCCAGCCCAGCTAATGTAGTAGAAGAGAATTTCAAGTCAAATTTGAGCCTCAAGTTGTAAAATAACCAGGTCTTAAGCAAAGCAAGACTGTTTTTATAATCAAAAGCCTCTGAAAGCACTTTCAGAGGCTCCCGCTCTGGCCCGTGGGAGGGGGTGAGAAAGCCCAGTTGGTAGCAGTTATCAGGAAACTAGACCAGAGTCATAATGTGACCTAATAAGCTGAAAGTCCTTCACCAGCTGTTTACAAAGGGGACACAAAACCAGATTGGATTTAAGGAGAAAAGAATTCACAGGATGGGAAGAGGTCTTGTGAAGCAGGCAGAGGACCCCGATGTCCGCTCACCCTTCCTACAAAGTAGGGGAGCCATGTTGACAGGAAACAGAGTCCTGGGGAAACAGGGTTAGTGGCTGGATCTGGGACCCATGCTGGGCCCTCCCTAGGTTGGCAAGAGCCCCTGAGGGCCTCTCCCTCCAAGGCCAAATGCAAATTGCCAATCTCAGGACCCCTGACCTCTAGTGGGCCTGAATCAGCGGGGCACACGGATCTGCTTTCCAGGAAGAGGAAGCAAGACCCAAGAAAGCCTCTGGCCCTGGCTGGTCCCACTTCCCGCAGGGTGAAGCACAGATCGGATGGAAAGGGACTCAGGGGCTCGGCGCCAGGCCTAGACCAGCCCACAGGTGCCTTGGGTTCCTGGCAAACGTGGCTCAGTGGGGGACCTGAGCCCTGAGGCAGAGCTCTTTTCTTGGGGGGAGGCCAGGAGAGGAGGGAGGAACTGCCCCGGCTTGCTCCCCACACCTGGGGCTGCAGAGCAGAGTTTGGTTTGAGCTCCTCCGACTAAGAGGGTCCACTGGAGCGGGAAGCATGGGAGGGCCAGGGGTTCTCAGGAGAGGACTCCAGGGAGCTGGGAGGACAGAGGGTCCACTGCAGGCCTCGGAGGGAAAGCACAGAGGGAGAGAAGCAGCCGCAGGAGAAGAGAGCCGTGGAGGACTCCCTAGGAGCCTGCAGCCAGATCCGGCTCCTGACCTCCTCCGGGCCAGACTCCCCATCTGGCAGCTGCCGAGGTACATCTCTCACCAAGCCTCTGCTCTGGGAAACCTAATGGCCTTTGAGTCTGCCCAGGTGGGCAGCGGGACAAGTGTACCTCCCTGCTTCCTGCATCCCCCGCCTCCTGGCTTTGGCTGCCGCTCAGGGCCGCCTCCGAGGCCGCCCATCCAGGCCCAGGCTGCCCTCCCCTCAGGGACCTACTCCCCGTCGGATTTTACCAGCCTGCTCTCATTCCTTCTTCCCAGTGTCTTGCCAAGTTCTGCCTGGCTTCTTGCCCCCGGTCCTCTCAGGAGCCAGTGGAGGCCCCTGTCTTCAGACCAAGCCCCACGCCAAGCCCTGGGACCCTTCCTAGGCCAAGCCTGTGATCCAAGAGCCACGGGCTCCCCAAAGTTCTTCTGGCTCTGTCCTCATGCCCCGGCTGTGCCAAGAGGGCTTATGCTCTGGGTCCGAAACTAAAACCCGAGGATCTCAACACCTTCCCGGCCTCTTTTCTGCCCATGCTATTAGGCCTCTAACCCCAGGTCAAACAGGGCCTGGGGTCTTACTCCCCAGACTCCAGCCCTAGGACAGAGGCACAGAGACTCTGAAGGGGGGCTCATGCCCTCAGGGGCAGGGGCCTCCCTAGGCCCCCTCTGCCCTCTCTAGGGAACCCCATTGTCAACTGGGACCTCCCTTCCATGACTAGTTCAAAAATACCAGCTGGAATCCACATTTCCCAGACCGTGGAAGTGCTGCATTGTGCCTGACATTTTGGAGAGTTCTGGAATAGCTTGCACTCTCTCAACCCCCACCCTGCTCTGCACCGGAGCTGTGGCTTCTGCTAAATTCATTTAGTGTCTGGATGAACTGCTGATCCAGGTCTGCTGTCTCATTCTTCCCCAGCTCCTTCCCATTTCCCCCAGAAAGTCACTGCGAAGGTCTTTGTGTGCAAGGCAGGTGAAGCCAGATTTAGGGAAGTCGAGAGATGCTTTCAAGTGCCAGGATTCATAGGACTTCAGACAAACTTTCGGCAATCCCTTTGAGAAAGTTCTTTTGCCAACCCACCCCTGGGAAGCTTCCACAGGTCCCTCTCTCTTACCCAGAGCCATGTTCCCAGGCTCCCTTCGCTTTCTGCATCTCTTTTTAGAGAGGCAATAAATGCAAGGGCTTTGCTCCCCCCCTCCCTGGTTCTTATCAGCTGTGTGGTCAGAGGAGAGGCACCTAACCTGACTGAACCTCAGTTTTATCAGCAAGTGAGGAGAATACAGGATGAAGATAACAGGCTTGGTGGCGAAGATTTCATAAAACAGTCTATGGGAGACACTTGACCGAGTGGCTGCTCAGTCACGTTAGCTGTTATTATTGCCGCTCACCCCTTCAAACCTGCCTTACTCTCCTGGGCGGAGCAATTCAACCTTCTCAGACCATTTCCCAAATCCTGCCCATCTTTGCGTGGTCAAGCCCCTGAGGAACTCAGAATGGGAGCTTTGTTTAACAGGACTGGCCTAGTTTGGGAGGCAGTCAGGTGAGGTTGTAAATGGGCCCCATTAAAACAAATGGGCCTAGCAGTGACCTCGATTTGATAAACACAAAACTAATGTCATGCCCTTCCTTCCTCTTTCTCTCAGCCCTCCAGGCCCACAGAGTTGAAAGTAAACAGGCATGACCAGCAGCAGATCTAATGGGACTCAGCCTGGACTTTTGTTAAACACTGAGAAAGAAGGGCTGTCTTTCAGAGGTTTTTACCTAAGCCTGGAATTAATTTGAACTATCTTTCCCGTCTCCTGGGAAAAGACTGATAAAGAAGCCAACAGAAAGAAAAAGACAGAATCTTGATGGTATCACTCCAAGTCCTAGATCCAGCCAGACCTAAAGTCATCCTTGAATTTTCCAATTGTGTGACACAATAACCCCCCTTTCTTATCTAGACTAATTTGAGTTTCTGTTACATAAAATTGAGTGACTCTTACCAGAGAATTTCAACTAAAAATGGAGTTTATTATCAAACAAGGGGAAAAATCGTGGGCTCCCAGTGCAGGAAATATAACCATAAATCACAGGAAAGAAAAGACTGCCTCTGACTCAGTTTCTCACTCTCTCTACCCCCCTCTCTCTCTCCCTCTCTCTGTCTCACCACACAATCTCCCATTTTTGCTTTGCTAAGCAAAAATGTCTACTTCTTTATTATTATTTTTTTAACCTCTGCAGACCAATGTTTGTGCTGTGCATTAGCTCACCTAGAAAAAGTCTCAAGGCTGGTTACCATTGGCTCAGATTGGGACCTGTGATCACCCCCACTGAACATTCAGTGTGGGGTGCATACTTATCTCTGGGTCTGAGGAATGGGGTCAGGCCAAAAACCAAACCACGGATGATGATCTCGACTGTATGGTTAAACGAAGTTTGGTTTTAGGTCCAACCTAGCCACGACCAGGCTGAGGGTCAGACCCTTGTCCAAAGGAGCACCTTTTAATGGGAACCTTCACTTGTGACAGCAGGTTTGGGACAGCTGGTTTTCTTCTGAATCATGCCATGTGTGCCAGAGGGGGCTGGTTCTTATCCTGGTCCCAGCATGCAGCCCTCCTGTGACATATTTGAGTTCTAAATGCCCCATCCATGGAACTATTGTGGGAAAAAGCTGTCCTGAGGTTCCAAGGTGGGCAGGAAGCTCTGCAGGAAGTGGCTGGGAGAGGAGATGTATCGGCACAGCGGATCACGGAGACGTATACCCGGCTCTCTGCCGTGTGCCAGTCTCCTGGTAAAAAGGGTACCATGGGAAGTGTCTCTGGGATCTCAGTGACCCCCTCAATCATTGGGCAGTCCCTGTGTCAGAGGTGGGCTCCCAGCAGCCATGTTGGTACATTGCGGCCCTTGGCTGCTGCTGATTGTCCTGGGGTGGACCTCTGACCAGGCTGAGTCAGCCATGGTCCCTTCTCTGGACTTGGGGACTTTGATGGAGGAAAGTCCTTTTCTCTTCAGGTCTGGAGTATGTGAAGTAGGAGTTTGTGAGTGGCCCCAACAACCCTCCACATATAACAACTCCCTGCCGTCAAGGCTGAGAAGAGCAGGCTGCTTCCCCGACCTTTAGCTGTCTGGGCTCTAACACGAAAGCGCTTGGAAACTTTGGGAGCCTAAAGATGATCTAAGACCCTTGTGGTGGAGCCCTAAACTACCAGAGCAGCAACTGAGAGAGCAGGAAAGCAGGGTCAGAAGATTCTAGAAGAAGATGCATCTATGGGAGGAGCCAGAAGGAGGCTGGATGTTCCAGCGCCTTCCCTGGTGGGGTTTAGAAATCAAGGAACATGGCCATGGGGGGTGGGGGTATAGCTCAGCTGGTAGAGTGCTTGCTCTTCTGCCATGATGTTCTGCCTCACCTCAAGCCCTGAGGAATAGAGCCGGTCTTCTATGGACCAAGACCCCTGAAAATGGTGAGCCCTCAAATAAACTTTTCCACCTCTACAGTTGTGATGTTCAGGTCATTTAGAAACAGCAGCGAAAAAGCTGACTAAAACACCGTCCCCGGCCTGCAGGAGGAGGCTCCTGGCCACGGTCAGCAGGTCTCAGTGGGGTTCTCCAGCATGTGTGTCTTTGGACCCTGTGTTTCCCAGAGGGGACCTGGTCAGGGGCACACTACAAGAGAGACCTTGTTGCAGTGTGATAACATTGAATCAGGATGTCATCTGCCTTCAGCCTGGATAGTTCAGGGATGTGTCCCAGGAGAGGAGACCAATGACCTTGACTGGTCACTAGTTTGACTGTGTTCCCTGAAGTTTATGTGTTGGAAACTTGATCTCACTACAGCTGTTGAGAGGTGGACTTTTAAGAGGGGATGGGCTTTGAAGGGTCTGCTTTCATGAACAGATTAATGCCATTTTCTTGGGAGTGGGTTCCAGATAAAAGGATGAGCTCAGGGCTGGGGTTGTGGCTCAGTGGAGCACCTACCTTGTACATGTGAGGCCCTGGGTTCAATCCTCAGCACCACATATATACAAATGAGTAAAATAAAGGTCCATCAACAGCAAAAATAAAAAATTTTTAAAAAAGGATGAGCTCAGCCCCTCTTGTTCTCATGCCATCTCTTGCCCCCCTTCCTTCCCTCATGGTATGCACAGCACAAAGCCCTCACCCAGTGCCAGCCTCACACTCCTGTCTTCCCAGCCTCCGGAACCATGAGCCAAGTAGTTTGTTTGTTTGTTTGTAAATTACCCACTTCCCAGTGTTCTGTTGTAGAAGCACAAATGGATGGAGGTGGCAGCTGGCCAAACCAAGTCAAGGTGAAGGATTCTGCCCTCCCTTCCTCCCCGCTTCCCATGCTATCTCCATTCTCCCTTCTTTCCTTCCTATCTTCCGGCCATCCTCCCTCCCCTCTCCCTTCCTATCTCTGTTTTCTCAAACTTCACTCTCCAATGCACCACTCAATGGTAGCGCAATCTTAAATGTAACTCAAGAAACCAGCAAGGTCCAACTGAGGTGTCCCTGTCCCGATTCTGAATTCCTGAGATATTCAGTAGGATTGGTTCGGTTTGGGTCAGGGACCACCTCTGGTTGGATCAACATCTCCAAGGAAAGAGGGCTACCTCAGGTCAGTATGACCACTGGGACTTCACTCTGGAGCCGGGATGCTCAGAGGAAAGGGAAAATGATGTGGACAGAGACCTAAAATCTGTGCACGAAACAGAAATAAAACCAGGGTATGACACGTGTCATGTGCTCCAGAAGCATTACATGCATTTTCTTATTTCAATTCTTACAGCCTTATGAGATAAGTATGAATAACCTCATTTTGCAAATAAGGGAAATTAGACATGGAAGTTAAGGTACTTACCCAAGGCATTGAGTCTAGTGAAGGGTGTGGCTGGGTCAGAAAATCCAGGTCCACCTAACACCAGGGAGTATGCTCTTTCTTTGGATCATACTTACTTGGCAAGAATTTAAATTGTTCTGCGGTTGCTTCGCTGGAGTTTCAACACTTCACCAACTGAGCCTCATTGAAGGGCCTTTGAAACTTTCTAGCTCACGTTCTTCATCCTATATTCAAGGAAGCAAGATCTGGAGAGGGTTAGCAACTAGCCCAAAATCACACAGGGATTCAAAGTCAGAGAGAGGACAGTATCCAGGTCTCCCAAGTCGCAGACTGGGGCTCTCCTGGGACAGTATGGTACTTTGAGTGTCCTGAGAACCTGTTCCTTGCAGGGCTTCCTTTCTCTACGCAGAGCTAAAGGTGAGACTAACCCCCCCCCCCGCTGGCTCCTGGACTTCACCCCCTAATAGTAACTACTGGTTTCTGCTGTGGTTTGACCCCACCAAAACTCGTGTTGAGGCTCTGTCCCTAATGTTATGGTGTTGAGAGGTGGTGGAGCCTTTAAGGAGCAGTTGGGGTCATGGGGGCTCCACCCTCATGAAGGGCTAGTGTAGTTCCTGTGAGAGTGCGTTAGCCATCACCAGAGCAGGTGTTATAAAGCAAGCCTGGCACCTCCCTTTGCTGTCTCTCACACACATACTTCTCTTTGCACATGCTCACTTCCCTTGATGCTTCTCTGCCATGTGGTATGCAGCATGAAGCCCTCACCTTCAGAAGCTGAGCCGATGTCATGCTCTTGAGCTTCTCCACCTCCAAAGATGTAAACCAAATAAACCTCTTTTACTCATCGAGTACCTTGCCTCTGGTATTTTACTGTAGCAACACAAAATGGATCAAGACAGTCTCCCTCTCATCTATCCGATTACACTGCCAAATCTCCCAGGGATTTATGATATCTGTTCCTTTTTTAACATTCCCTAAATTCCCAATATAATCCTAAATATCTAACAAATACTTCCTAAATACCAAGGTAAGTGTCAACTGGATCAAATGTGTCACAGTGCATCCGCCCATCATCCACCATGCAAACTTCCATCTACCTCCCACTAGGATAAGACAGACAATATCAAGGATACAGAGAGTCTGGGACCCTCCTACATGGCTGCTGGGATGTACCATAGTGCAAACACTTTCGAAAAGAATTTGGCAGCTCCTTAAAAAGTTAGACAAACAGTTTCCATATGACTCAGCAATTCTACTAAAGGGTATATGCTCATGAGAAATGAAAATATATATCTACACAAAAACTCAGACATAAATGTTCAAAAAATGTTTCGTAATAGCCAAAAAGTAAAAAGAACCCACATGTCCAGATATATCAAACAATGCTTGGTAAAGTAATGTCATGGAATATTAGTGGGCCATAAGAAAGTAGTGATGCCCGGCACAGTGGTGCACACCTGTAATCCCTGTGGTTGGAACGCTGAGGCAGGAGGATTGCAAGTTCAAAGCCAGTCTCAGCCTTAGCTGGGCCCTAAGCAGCTTAGTGACCCTGTCTCTAAATAAAAAATAAAAAGCGCTGGGGCTGTGGCTCAGTGGTTAAGCGCCTCTGGTTTCAATCACCAGTAACCAAAATACTACTGATATGTACTGTAACACAGATGAACCTGGAGAACATTATTCTCAGGAAAAAAGCCAGGCACAAACAATGCATGCCTCCGTTTATGTAAAATATCCAGAATAGGCACATCCATTCGGGCAGAAAGAAGATTAATGGTTGCCAGGGACTGAGAGGAACAGGGAAGGAAAGTGACTGCGATGGGTGTGGAGTTTCTTTTAGGGTGAGAAAAATATTCTGGAAATAGAGGTGATGGTTGCACAATTTCAAGCATACCTCTGAGTTATTCTTCACAAGGATGGATTTTATGGTCTGTGAATTATAATCTCAATAAAGCTGTTGAGATCATAATCAAATTATCATCAAATCCCACCAGCAAACGAGCTGAGCGACTTCCATGCGTGAGCTTATTCACCAGGCAGTGGGGACCCGGCTGACCCATCACTGAGCTGAGCTGGAGCCCGGGCGACTCCTCTATTCTCGGAGACAGTCGAGGGAAAAGGAGGGAGGGAGGGAGGGAGGGCTAGCTTGGTGGCAGGTGCTCCAGGATTGGGACGGGACCTCTCACCTGAGGGAGCTATTCTGAAATCAGGGGGGTGAGCAGCTCTGAGAGGTGAGGTCACCTGGAGAGAAGCGAAGTCCCCTAAGGCAGGGAAGGCATGAGAAAACGTCTCCGTCTGTCATCGTTGAACGTCAAGTACACAAGAACAAGGAGCCTGGACATCTCTCTGTGTGGCCCTCCAGGTCCCCAGGCAAACCCCTAGGAAAATGATGTACCCAGTTTCTGGGAAACGGGTTGGAGAGAAGGAAAAGGAGAAGAGGGAGGGGAACTAGGAGGCGGGCGCCATCCTCTGGAAGGTTTCTGCCCTCCCGTAGTTCACTCACCTCTGGGGAAGGGGCAGCCACCAAGTCAACAAGGCACTTAGTACATCCAGGGAGCGGCAGAAGGTAAAGACTAAGAGTGTGAGAGGAGACGGAGGGCGAGGGGCCAAAGAACAGCCTGGACAGAGTGAAGGCACAGAGTGTCCAAAATCAATATTTGTTCAATGAATGGCCGAAACTAACACTTTTTATAAATGTCACCTTCCTCTTTTTGTCCTGCATTATATTGTCTTGGGTGAGGATTCAAGGCTAGCAGATCCTATTGATGCCTGGAACGAAGGTATTTTCTACTTTTCCTTTTTTGAAGAATCAGCGGCTTGAAAGATGCCGTGTTCACACATTCTTCGGGAATGTCACATTTGATACGGCCACTGGATGGGCTTGACTGCTTTATTTATGATTTCTGGCACATTTCCTTAGAGGCTGCTCAGAATAGCTTCTGAGCTTGCTCCATCACAGAAACGGTGAAATTGAATCTTCCTGCACCAGCCCTGATCTAAGCAACTTTTGCTTAATGTAAGTTTCCCTGGCCCGGGTGAGTGACAGTGTGGTGAGAGCCGAGCCCTTCCATGAGCAGAGCTTGCACAGGGGTCAGATGTGGCTCCTCACACACACACATCTTTAACTTGTATACAGTTCTTCTGGTAAAGTGCGTGCATTTCCAGAAATCTCTTTGCAATCAATAGAAGTTGTGTGCACACTGCTAAAGGCCAAGTTTGGGCCATTTGCTCTTCCCTAACCTCTTTCTACCCCTTTAAATGTTTTTGGTTCTATCCCTCAGTAATAGTCAAATCAATGTTCTGACTTATTTATTCTTTGGAAGTCTCATTTATCTCCCTCAGCAAAATACCACTTCTGTTTGATTGCTACTGTTGAACTTTTGCACTCTGGGCAGAGCAATGGGCTCACAGAAGTCTGTTATGGTGGTGTGATGTGTATGTGTGTGTGTGTGTAAAAGAATTTATGCAAATGTGCGTGTGTGTGTTTGTGTGATATAGTTGAAAGACCTCTGGATTTGAAATCCAACAGACCTAGGTGAGAAGGTCAGTTCTTCCAAGTTCTAGCTGGTGACCTTGGGAAGTCACCCTCTTGGGGCTTCCTTCTCCACGTCTGTGAACAGACACATAGCTATACAACCGGGGGAGATGAAAACATACGTTCTCCTGAAAACTTGTACGTGATTGCTCATGACAGCATTTTTTCTAAAAGCTTAAAACCAGGGGCTGGGGATGTGGCTCAAGCGGTAGCGCGCTCGCCTGGCATGCGTGCTGCCCGGGTTCGATCCTCAGCACCACATACCAACAAAGATGTTGTGCCCGCCAAAAACTAAAAAATAAATATTAAAAAAACTCTCTCTCTCAAAAAAAAAAAAAAAAAAAAACAGAAACCACTCAAATGTTTGTTAACTGGTGAGTGGATAAATAAATGCAGTATATCCATGCAGCGAGATATTTCTCCACCATAAAAAGAAATGAAATACTGACTCATGTTCCAATGCGGATGAGCCTTGAGAACATGATGCCAAGGGAAAGAAGCCAGACCCAAGAGACCATTGTGCATTGGTTTCCTGGGCTGCTGTAACAAAGTCCCACAAAGGAGTGGCCTAACAAGAGGAATTAATTGCCTCGCTGTTTCAGAGGCTAGACATCTAAGATCAAGGTCAACATGGTTGGCTTCTTGTGAGAGCTGTGAAGGAGAATGTGTCCCAGACCCCTCCCCTGGTTTCTGGTGGCTTCCCACCACTCTCTGGCATTCCTTGGATTGTAGAAAGATCACCCTGTGTCTGCCTTGTCTTTCCATAGTGTTCTCCTTGTCTATGGGTCTCTGTGGCTGAATTTCCCCTTTTCACAGGGACACCAGTCATATAGGAATAGGGTCCACCCTCATGATCTTATCTTCACTAATTGCATCTGCAATAACCCTATTTTTCAATAAGGTCACAGTCTAAGATGCGAGGGTGTTGGGACTTCAACGTATGAATTTGGTGGGGAACACAATTCATCCTTTTTTTTTTTTTTTTTTTTTAGAGAGAGTGAGAGAGGAGAGAGAGACAGAGAGAATTTTTAATATTTATTTTTCAGTTCTCGGCGGACACAACATCTTTGTTGGTATGTGGTGCTGAGGATCGAACCCGGGTCGCACGCATACCAGGCGAGCGCGCTACCGCTTGAGCCACATCCCCAGCCCCCACAATTCATCCTTAACACCACGTGTTATATGATTTCCAGAACAAATAAGTCCAGGGAATGGAGGAAAGAGGGAATTGGGATTGACTGTTAATGGATACAGAGTTTATGTTTTTATTTTATTTTTTAAAATTGTTTTTATTTTTTAAAATACATGACAGTGGAATGTATCACAATTCTTTTTTTTTTTTTTTTTGGTGTAGATAGACACAACACAATGCCTTTATTTTTATGTGGTGCTGAGGATTAAACCCTGGTCCCGCCTGCGCTAGGTGAGCCCTCTACCGCTGAGCCATAATCCCAGCTCCCACAATGCTTATTTCACATACAGAACACAATTTTTCATATCTCTGTTAGTATATAAAGTATGTTCACACCAATTCATGTCTTTATACATGTACACATTTCACCATTATTGCTAACCCCCTGCCCTTTCCCTTTCCCTCCCACCCCTCCCTTCCCTCCCTTCCCCCCTTCCCCTCTGCCCTATCTAGGCTTCATCTTTTCCTCCCATGCTCCTCCTCCCTACCCTACTATGAGTCAGCCTCCTTATATCAGAGAAAACATTCGACATTTGTTTTTTGGGGATTGGCTAACTTCACTTAGCATTATCTTCTCCAATGCCATCCATTTACGTGCAAATGCATGATTTTATTCTCTTTTATTGCTGAGTAATATTCCATTGTGTATATATGCCACATTTTAAAAAATTCATTCATCTACTGAAGGGCCTCTAGGTTGGCTCCACAGTTTAGCTATTGTGAATTGTGCTGCTACAAACATTGATGTGGCTGTGTCCAGAGTTTATGTTTTTAAATGTTCAGAAGTTAGAATAACCCTGCAAACTACTAAAAATCCAAAGAATTATATACTTTAAATTGGTTCAGCTGCATATAATCACACCATCCAGTGCGTCATGGACCTGAGCTCCCGGAAGAGAAGCGCTCCGGGCACCATCTTTACCAAACATAAATTTACATAACCTATAAACTATATTTTGTTAGTTATTTTTTAAGTACTATGTTTGCCACAGTTTTGCCATAATAGATTTGTGCATATCATGGGAATGAATGAGTATGTAACCATGTGCAAAGGCAAAAAATAAAAAATTAAAAAAGGTGACCTTTGGCCTTTCATTCTTAAATGCTTTTGGCATTTTCTAAGTGCATTCCACCTGAGCTCCATGGTGCTGTCTCTGTTCATTCCAAACCTTTCTAACATAATAAGGGTAAATTCCAGCTCTCCTTAAAAGCTGACTTGAACGGCCACAGCAAGCTCACTCTCATGTTACTTGGAAAAAAACATCTTCCCTAACCCGCCCTGTGATTCCTGCACCAGGTTCCTCTGCATTGTCTCAGGGTGGCCTCAACAGACCAGTTTTGCTGTCAGGTTTCCCCACCCCCACCCCTTTTATCTGAGCTTTTGCTCTTGTTGGATCATAGCTAGTTCTTTCCCCAGAGGCCAAATAAAATTTTATGAAGGAGCCAGGATTCCAGAGGCTAACGAAATCCTTTCTCATCCTCTGAGATGCCACTGCCTATCCTGAAGCCACAGAAGGGAGCTGACAGAGCCTGGCCTCTCTTGAGGTGTCATCCTTGGGGACCCCTGTGTTGGCAGCTGGTCTGCTCAGCTGCCGTTGGTCACAGAAGCAGTGGCATGCTCCTCCCACTAGTGACCTTGGCTGGGTGCCTCATGCCTGCTCCAGGATGAATTGTGTGAGCTGCAGATCTCCAAGGCAGTCCTACCTGTTCTGTAGGTCAAGGGCCACTGGTATGACCTTCGTGCATGTGAGTAGATTATATGCAAAGAGCGCAGTCAGCGACAAATCCTAGTTCACAAATCCCTCCTGTGCCCTCTTTTCCCATTTGGAGCTAGACAGTAATGCTGTGGGGACTGATGAAACTGAGTCCTCACCCCAGCGCTCAAGCCACTGCCTTTGAAGAGTTCCTTAGCCTCCTGGGGCTTCAGTTTCTTCAACTTTGAATAGGGAGTGATGATTCTTTTCTCATAGGGCGTGATGAGGATGGAGTGAGATGTGTCAGGTATGAAGTAAGAATCCAAATGAAGTTGGCTCTCCCCTGTGATGGGCTCACTCCTCAAGGCCAGCAAGGTCTGATCTGCAAGGTGCATCCTGGCTGTACCGAGAACTAAGCGACAGTGGAAAGAGTCCTATGTCTGGGTCAGATGCAGCTAATTTGAAGCCCCAGCTCTGGTCTGTGACCTTGGGCCACCAGGATTGGGGCAGGGCAAGGAGCAATGGCAGGTGTTTTGGTCAACTCTTGCTGCTAACAAAAGACCTGACAAGAACAATTAGAGGAGGAAAAGTCTATTTGGGTGCTCCCGGTTTTAGAGGTCTCAGTCCATAGATGCTCAACTCCATTCCTTGGGGCAAGAGGTGAGGCAGGACATCATGGCTGAAGAGTGTGGTGGAGGAGAGCAGCTGGACAGATGGTACCAGGAAGCAGAAAGAGTCTATGCTGCTCAAAAGGACAAAATATAAAACCCAAAGGCACGCCCCCAGGGACCCACCTCCTCCAGCCACGTCCTACCTGCCTATGGTCACCACCCAGTTAGTCCCTCTCAGGGGGTGAACGCACTGATCAGGTCAAGGCTCTCAGAACCCAATCATTTCACTTCTAAACCTCCCGGCACTGTCTCACCAGGAGCTTTGGAGGACACCTCACATCTGAACCTTCACGGTAGGAAACAGCTTAGAGACCCGGAAGGAGCACGTGCCTGGGAGAGTCTGTTGTCCTGGCTGCCCTTCCTGGGACCTGTGAGTGACACCCCTCATTCCCTCAGGCTGATCCTCAGGGAACCCCATACCTAGATTCTCTCAAACTCACTTATCCAAGACCTGGTCAAGGTTCCCAAATCTCAGGTGTGCAGGCTCCAAGCCGCCCTCTGAAGTCTGGGTTTATTTTCCTTTTTCTGTCCTCCCAGCAGGTCTTCTCCTAGCCAAAAGCAGCTTCAAAGAACCCGGATGAGCTAACAAATCTCCTGTCAACTTGCTCTTGTGGGTGTGGAACTCCCAGGGGCTGGCAGGGGCCTCCAAATCATTCTTCACTTGGCCATTTAGAACTGATGGGGCTGGGACAAGCTCCTTCAGTTCCTTGTCCTTGGGGTGCCTCATCTGTAAATTGGCAGTGATTACTGCTACCTCCTCAGGGGCTGTGTAGATTAAAGAAGCTGTCACTTGCAAAGAAGGTAGACCCAAGCCTGGAACATACTAAGCACTCAATAAATATTTGATTTTTTTTGTTGTTGTTGCTTATTCATTCAATTGTTCACCTGGCAGCCATTCCCAGCACAGCTTCTCTCTGCCCCTGATAGAGACCTTGTAAACAAGAGACCCTACAGGCAGACAAGACCACAGGCTGCCACTGAGCCAGGGGACAATGAGGGCAGTGTCCTGGGAGCTGCTGCACAAAGTAATAAGAGAGGGTGGTGCTGGGGGTGGGGGGCAGGGTCTCCTCTGGGGAGGGTCTAGAGAAGCCTTGCAGAGGAGAATGTTCAGCTGGGCCCTGCAGGATGCAATAGGAGCTCACTGCTGGTGGAGGGGAGGTCCAGAAGAGGCAGCCAGGGAGGGAGACAGCAGAGGCTGGGAGAATCTGGTGCACATTCGGAGAAGCCTGGCAGCCTGGCACTGCCCTGAATCCCCTCCTGCTCATGAGGAACCTGCCTGTGGGGTCCTGTCACAAGGTGTGCGACTCTCAGATTACAGGTGTTCCAGCAGCCTGGGCCAGGAGCAGCCCACAGGTATCCAGAAGGAAATGCCCTGTGACACTCTCAGCTAAATGAGAGGGAGATGGAGGTAAGCACTCAGCATCCTTTCCCCAGCGTGGGAAAACTTGTGTTTTCTCCCATTCCCCAGAGGGCCCAGCAGGATGGCACCCTGTGGGATGGTACCCACTCTTGAATACACCCTAGGTTGGTGCTCATTTCCCAATATGCCCTTGGACCCAATGACCTTTCTCGGGGTCTGTTTCTGGGGAACCCATGCACCCTGCCTAAGACACGAATCCATAAGAACTGAGCAGACCAGTCTGGTATCTAGAACCTTCTGTTAACCAACCCCTGGCTACTTGACTAGCTCTTCTGGCAGTTGTTGAGCATTGAGTCCACTGTCAGCACTATGGAAGTAGCACAAGTAGGAGGGAGACCTTCTAGTAGTCTGTAGCACAGAGCAGTTCATGGAAAAATTCAAAAGAGCTAGCAGAGAGGATTTTAATGTTCTTGACACAAAGAAATGGTGTGTCCAAGGAAATCGATTTTCCAGTTACACTAATCTGCTCATTACACTTTGTGTATGTGAATTAAAATGTCACAGCATACCCCATATATACATGCATAATTACCATATGTCAATTAAAAATAAATAAATGCATTTGCAAAGAAATAAAAAAAATTGTCACAGGGAGCAGAGGAGGCATCAAGACATATCTGTGAAGAAGAGAAAATTAATGGAAAGGAAAGGCAGGGTTCAGTTGGAGAACAAGAAGTGTGGGCCTCGCTGGGCACGGTGACGCACGTCTGTAACCCCAGAATCTCAGGAAGCTGAGACAGGAGGATCTCGAGTTGGAGGGCAGCTTCAGCAATGGTAAGGCACCAAGCAACTCAGTGAGGCCCTGTCTCAAAATAAAATACAAAATGGGGCTGGGGATGTGGCTCAAGGGTCAAGTGCCCTTGGGTTCAATTCCTGTTCACCCCACCCCCACCCCACCCCCGCCTGCCAGAAAAAGAAATTTGGGCTGGGTGCAATGGCACACGCCTGTAATCCCAGCAGTTTAGGAGGCTGAGGCAGGAGGATCACAAGTTCAAAGCCAGCCTCATTATAAAACTAAAGGGCCGGGGATGTGGCTTAGTGGATAAACACCCCTGGGTCCAATCCCTGGTACTAAAAAAATAAATAATTTTGGTGCCAGCGGCTGGAGATGTGGCTCAGTGGTAGGGAGCTCATCTAGCATGGATGAGGCCCTGGGTTCCATCCCCAACACCACAAAAAAAGAATTTTGGTACCTTAGATCTCCCAGAGTGATGCCCTGGAGAGCAGTGGGGAATGACAGCTGAAAGGACAAGGAGGGCTCCGGGGCCGGCATGTGACCCTCAGGACACAGAAGCCTCATCTGCCTGGTCTCTGTATCATAGGCAATGGGGAGCTACGGAAGGTTTGGGCCGCGGAAGGAGAACAGTCTGAGTTAGAAGGTTCCCTTGGGCTCAAGTAAAGGACGACCAGGTGGGGGTGAGGCTCGAGTCAGGGAGGTCCAGGAGGAGGCTGTTGGAGTGAACTGGGCCAGGAAGGCTGTGGTGGAGATTCCAGCTCAGCCTGCGCTCCTCCTCAAAGACCTTCCCCCAGACTCTGGAAGCTTCCTGCCTCCCACCCTTCCTTTCAGACCTGTTTCCTCCTTGGCCTTCAAGCCTATTCTCATTCCTCCTGTCTTCTCCCATTATCTCTGACTTCAGAATGTTGCTTTGACTCCCTCCGTCTGCCCTCTCCTGTGGTTAGCAGTAGATACTCAGCAAAAACCTTCCTTCCTGCAAGCCGGCCCAGACCATCGGGGCAGGGATTGTCTTCTTTCTACTTTAAGTAAACGGAATTGAGGCCACCTTGGCCTTGGAAGGCAGACTCTGTCTTCTAACGACTTTCCTTCAAAACCACAAATGCATTTCGTCTCGATTGGAGGTGGTTCTTGCCTCTCGTCTCAGCAACCTCAGGGAGGGTGTGAAGCAGCAGCTGGCAGCCTTCAGATTTCACGGCGGATGCTGTGCTTTTGGGAAAAGTCAATTTCTCTGCAAACCGGTTGAGAGGGCAGAGATAGCACAGCGCTGCGTCCGTTCAACCGAAGTCTCAGAGCCAGGCCCGGGCTGTGCGGTGGAGAATCCGGGAAGGAGACATCTGCTCTCCCCATGGCCTGATGGGGGACATGGGCAGGAGACTGGTCACGTGAAAAGGTTGTACAAAGTACCACGGGGCCTCAGAGGAGGAGCATGCAGTCCACGCTGACCTCTGGGTGAGTTATCGAACTTTCCTGCCTCGGTTTCCTCATCTAAAAAAACAGGATAATGGGAGTTCTTCCCTTCTGTGGGGATTAAATAAGGGATGCACAGGAAGAGCTCAGCTTAACCTGGGGACTGAGCACCAAGTGCAAGCTAGCTGTTCTTAAGATAGAGAGAAGAAAGAGAGAGAGAGAGAATTTTTAAATATTTATTTATTTTTTAGTTTTTGGCGGACACAACATCTTTGTTTGTATGTGGTGCTGAGGATCGAACCCAGGCCGCATGCATGCCAGGCGAGCGCCCTACCGCTACCGATTGAGCCACATCCCCAGCCCTGGTAGCTGTTCGGAAGGAAGGAAGGAAGGAAGGAAGGAAGGAAGGAAGGAAGGAAGGAAGGAAGGAGGGAGGGAGGGAAGGAAGGAGGAGGGAAGGGAGGGAAGGAAGGAAGGAGGAGGGAAGGGAGGGAAGGAAGGAGGAGGGAAGGAAGGAAGGACTGACTCTTGGGCTGACTCTGTAGCTCAGAGTACCTGCCTAGCCTGTGCAAGGGTCTGAGCTAAGTTCCCATCACTGCAAAACAACAACAAAATTATCATTCCATCAAAGTCTCCCTTAAAAGGTACAATTCAGTGGGTTTTAGTGTATTTGTGAGGTTGTGAACCCATCACCACTACTACCAGAACATTTTTAATACTCCAAAAGAAACCTTATCTCCATTAGAAGTCACTCCCCCTCAATCCCCCCCCCCAGCTCTAGGCAACCACTAATCTGCTTTCTGTCTCTATGGATTTGCCTATTCTAGACATTTCATAATAAATGGAATCATACAGTATGTGCCCTTTTGTGTCCAGCTTCTTCTATTTAGCAAACTTTTTCAAGGTCTTCTATCTTGTAGCACAGATTAGTACCACATTTCCCCCACCCTCCCCAATCCCTGGGGATTGAATCTAGGGTCTCACACATGCTAAGCAAGTTTTCTATCACCGAGTTGCACCCCGAGGCCCTTTTTAAAAATTCTATTTTGAGACGGGGTCTCACCTAGTTGCAGAGGCTGGCCTCAAACTTGGAATCTTCCCACTTCAGCCTCCTGAGTAGCCAGTAATACAGGTGTATGCCATTGTGCCCCGGCTGTACTTTTTATGGCTGAATAATATTCTCTTGTATGGATGTACCACATTTTGTTTGTCCCCGTGTCAGTTGAGGATATGGGAGTTGTTTCCACTTTTTGACTAGTACGATTAACGCTGTCACGAACATCCGCGTGAAACTTTTTGCATGGACACATGTCTTCTCTTCTTCCGGGTGTATACCTAGGAATGCTGCGGCTGAATCATATGGTAATGCTATGTTTAACTTTTTGAGGAGCTGCCAGACTGTTTTCCAAAGTGGCAGCACCATCTATTCTTGACTCTAGTTCTCAAAACACTTTCCCACACACCATCGCTCTCAGCCCCAAGGGGAACTATTACACCATCAGGAGGAAAAGTGATTTTGTACCCAAAGTCCCAGGGCAGTTAGCAATAGTGTCTGGTGGCAAGCTGAGGACTTCAGGGCCTAGACTCACCTGGTGCCTCAGGTGGTGGAATTTTTGTTTTGCTCCTGGTAGGTGAGGAGTGGCCTGGGGCAGTCTCCCTGTTCATGACCCCTCAGGGTTTAGCAAGTAAAGGTGACAGCCCTGGTCTCTCTGAGCCCTCCAGGCACCAGAGGCCCTGAGCCTCCTCCTCCAGCTGGCTCCACACTCACCGCCCTCTGTAGTCCCTGAGTCTGAGGCCAAAGGCACCCAGTAGGTATGATCTAGGAGTGTTTTCTGGCCCAGATGGGGAGGGGTGTTTCTGCAGTGGAGGAGAATTCTGGAAAAATCCTCTCCAGCCTGCTGGTCTCCTGTCAAGATTGGAGCTCAGCCCTGGACCCCCGCCTTCCTGGGGGGCCCCTGCGTGACTCCTACCAGGTAAATGTCATCTTCTTTTGTGTCTCTTCTATTCATAGGTTCCCTTACCCACACCAGCTGCCCACAGCCAAGCTTCTCTGAAGCTGTGCTGAAATGACCTTGAACTGCGACTTAACCTTGCTGAAGCTTGGTTTTCTCATACCCATCCCATAGGTGGCTGCTGAAGCAGCACAGCGTAGCAATTAAGGGCACAAAGTTGGCACTCAGACAAGCGCTGGCGTGAAATGAGGCACCACATTTTTCCTGCTAGCTCTGTAACCTTGGCCAACTCACCTTGCTTCTCTGAGCTTCTTTTCATCCTCCTCTTGGGCCCGGGGAAGCACGCAGAGGAGGGTACGGAGCTGGCACAGTAAGGACACACACAGTAAAGGCTGGCTGTGGTTATTATTATCTTTGCAGATTAAAGGAGGCTGGCAGGTGGAGGGCCTGGCATCTAGCAGGTGCTCTGTACTAGACAGCCGTGGTCGTCACCCTCCCTGCCTTGGTTTGGCTGGTTGGCACTGGGTTGAGGACCTGAAGGAAGGTGGCCCTGATTATTTCCCAGAGCATCAGTAAAACTCGAGGGGAGCTCCAAAGCAGACCAGAGGCCAGAGTAAAGCAATCCACAGGGTGCTAGAAGCTTTGGGACAGAGCCAAGGGATTAGTGAGCTGAATGTGAAGAACAGAGTGAGACGGTGAGTGGGAGGAGGACAGAGGCAGGGGTTTTTGAGGGCAACTGGGCTTTTAGAAGCATCCAAATACCTGCTGTGTAAGCAGCCGGATCTATTTAAAGGTCCAGAGACACAGTGGCCCCTTTGGAGATGCTTTAAGCTTCCTGGGCTGATGAGCCACATCCCAGCAGGCTTTGGCAGCAAGAGTCACATGACCATGCAAGGGGGTGGGCCGAAAGCTCAGTATGAGCTCTCAGTTAGCAGCCCCAGAGGCCAGTGGAGATCCTGACAGGCTTCCTGGAGGAGCTGGCTTCGTGGATTGTCCAGGATAGACGTGGAAAGGGCTTTGATCTGGGAAGGAGGGAGGCAAAAGGCAGGACCACACGAGTTTCTTCAGGAGGAAGATCAAGAGATACATCTTTAAAAAGTTTATGCAATTTTCTTTTTAATTGTTTTATTTTGGGGGAGAATCAAACGTAGGAAGTCGAGTGTGCTAAGCACGTGTTCTACCACTGGATTATACAATTTGGTCTTATTCAACCGGTGCACTTGCATTGCGAGAAATTTAGCAGGGGAGGGGATCATGAAAACACAATTCAGGAAAGAAAGACATGAAAACACACCTCCCGTGGGCTCACTCCCCAGGGGTAACCACAGTCTGCGGTGCTTACTTTCACCTGTCCTCTACGCATATCCGTTGCACGTGCTTGCTTGCTTCTGAAGCAAAAATGGATTCCTGCAATACATACTGTTGGTGACCTACTTTTAAAAAATGTATCATGAACTGTGTTCCCCGTCATGAAATATGCTTCTTTGTCACTATTTAATAACTTTATGGTATTCTCTCATATGAATGGAACATAATTTATTTAAGTAATTTTCTATTCTTGGATATTTAAGAGGTTTCCAATTTTTCAGTATCATAAGCATCTTCCAAATGATTATCCTTGTGGCTGAAACTCTGTGCACGTCCTTAATTATGTCCTTGGGATACATTTCTAGAAAAGGAATTGCTAGGATAAAGGGTATGCAGATTTGAAAGCATTTTGATACATATTGTCAAATTGTTCCCCAGAAGGCTTATATGAGTTTATGCTCTTACTAGCAAATTAGGAGTTGCCTATTTTCCTGCATTCAGTTACCATTTTTTTTTAAAAAAAAATTTTAACATTGGTTATGATTTTTTTCTTTGTGAATTTGATAAAGATCAGAATTCATGAACCCAAGTAAGATGGAAGTGATAATAATGGCATCAATCACATGTGTATTGTGACAATCAAACCATGTAATAGATGTGATATACTTAAAAAGGAAAACATAATTTACAGTTATAGTCAGGAAGCCATGTGAGTCAAGGTTAAAAGACAGGAACCAGGTTTAGAAAAGGTTTTGTTTATTTTTCTTTAACTACAAAATTAATATATGCTTTAAAAACGGAAACAATCCACAGTTCCAAAGGTAATCGCCCCACCCTGCAGTTTTCTCCTCAGGGATTAGATGCGTGTCCTGATGGTCTTTCCCTATACAGCTGTGTGGGGCTGAGTGGTACATCACATATACAGTTTTATTGCTGCTTAAGGAAATGGAGTCACATGTAGGATTTTACTTTCATCTCAGAAAATACAGGCCTACCTTATTCTTTGTAAGATCTCCTTGGATTCTCAAGCTGGGAAAAGCATCATTTGCTTATTCTTTCACCAGTGGATGCAGTAACACTCCATCCTCACCACGACTTCCTAGCTGGGATTTCTGGAGTTCAGATTCCTAGCAGTGGAGCGCTAGTTCCAAGTCGAGAGACGTGGTCGTGGTGTCAGACTGCCTTCCACAGAGATGGCACCAATTTATTTTCCAGCATCAGTACAGGAATGAGTGGAGGGCTGGGATTTCTAACTCCACACTTCAGGCAGCCCTTTGGTAGCCTGGCCTGGATCAGAAACAGCGCCTGTCTCCCTTTCGCCGCTTTAACTCTCTGAGTTCTGAAAGAAACCCGCAGCGAAGCCCGGCTCTGTCTCCAGCACAGGCTTCTCGCTGTCCTCGGCTGGGAAGCAAACCACAGAGGAATCTTTTTCTTGTTAATTAACTGGGGTTTTATTAAACACCTTCGCAGCTAGCCAACTGCTCTGACCCAGCCATTCCTGGGAGACATTTTGATGAGAAATTTGGTGTTCTAATTTGTACATCTTCAATGACAGCTTTTGTGTCAGAGAATGCACTGTATAATCAAATATGACATTATCTGAGAGACACTGTTCTTGAACCACAAACATTTAGAAGGCTCTTGCTCTCTGCCAGGTACTGGTCTAGTAATTTATCCTGGGGCTAATACTAAAAAATGAAAAAAATTGAGGATAAAGATGTTTATTACTCTTTTACTAATGAAAGCAAAAATCGGAAGGAAACTAAATGCTTAAATTAGGGCAACTGTTAAGTAAATTATGGTGTAAGTACATTTGCAGATATATTAAAATGATGTTTTAAAAATACCTAATAACAAAGGACATTACTGCTGTATAATTTTAAAGCAATCTATAGGATTAAATAGAACATCATTCCTATTTTGGTTTTCTAAAAAAGTGACCCCTTTTTATAATGCTAGCTGAAAAAAAAAAGACTTTACAATATAGTTAACTGTATCCACTAAATTTTATTTTCTTCTTTATATTATTTTCTAATTTTTTTGCAATGAGCACATAACACTATAATAACTAGAAAAAGCAATAAAATTATTTTTAAGTTAAAAAATGGCAAAGGAAATCCATGGAAGTAGTCATGATACAAATGGCTAATAAACAAGGAAAGTGCACAACCTTGTTAATTATTGAAAATGCAAAGTAAAGCACCATCATAGTGATGTATTTTAGCCTATGATCTTTAGGAAAAAAATACCTGTTAGTATACAACATGTACTGGCAACAGAGAGACACATACTGCAAATTTGCATATGATTCTCTTTAGTCTTTCTAAAGAGGAATTTAGCAATATATATATATATATAATATATATATATATATCTCAAACTCCTTTCAAATGTATAATTTCCCAATAAATTTGATTTTAAATATGTGTAATTCTATTCCTCGGATTCTTTTTTTTCTTTTTCTTCTTTTTGGTACTGGGATCAAACCCAAGAGGGCTTTATCATTGAGCTCTATCCCCAGCCCTTTTTATTTTTTTTGTTTTGAAACAGGATCTCACTAAGTTGCCCAGGCTGGTCTCTTATTTACAATCCTTCTGTCCCAGCTTCCCAAGATGTTGAAATTACAGGTGTGCGCCACCATGCCCAACTTCAGTTATCTTAAGGAAATAACTAAGGAATTATATTCAGATATTTGAGCAAGAGAGTTTATTGTAGCAATTTTCAAAAAACATAGTAGTTTTGTCTAAAACTATTTAAAATAATCTTATGGATCTATATGGCTGTGGAAATGTAATATATTGCTAAATTTTAAAATATGGGTAAAAATGTGCATTTGGCCTGATCCCTTTAAGAACTCTGTGTGTGTGTGTGTGTGTGTGTGTGTGTGTGTGTGTAGAGAGAGAGAGAGAGAGAGAGAGAGAGAGAGAGAGAGAGAGAGAGAAAATAATGTTAGATATAGAAAAGAAGAAGTCTGGGAGAATATATGCCTAAGTGTTAATATTGCTCATATCTGGGTAGGTGAGATTATTGACATTTTAAAATATCTTCAAAATAAATTTCTCAAAAACCAGTCTTAAAAATCTTTACTGATAGCTGGGTGTGGTGGCACACACCTGTAATCCCAGTAGCTCAGGAGGCTGAGGGAGGAGGATCACAAGTTCAAAGCCAACCTCAGCAATTTAGCAAGGCCTTAAGCAACTTAGCAAGAACCTGTATCAAAATAAAAAATATAAAGGGTTGAGGATGGGACTGGGTCTGGGGCACAGTGGTAGAGGGCTTGCCTAGCATGTGTGAGGCACTGGGTTCGATCCTCAGCACCCCATAAAAATAAATAGAATAAAGGTATTGTGTCCATCTAAAACCTTTAATTTTTTTTCTTCCTTTTTCTTCATTTCTTGCTTTTTTTTTTTCTTTTTTCAGATTTGGGGATCAAAATGCAGGACCTCATGCATGCGAGGCAGGTACTCTACCGTTGAGCTACACCCCCAGACCTCGGATTACAAATTTTAGAGATTAAAATTTTAAATAGAGAATGAAAACACCCAACCAGTTGACAGGCTGGCTGGGTGCTTAGAGTAGGACAGAGAGCCGCAGCAGGTTTTGTAGGATTAGTCTCCAGAAATAGACAGCAGGAGCCTCCCTGGGTGACCCAGAGCCCTCCCTGCTCTCTTGGTCCATGGGAAACACTTTGATTTGCCTGAATCCTGGGGACCGGCCCCACCAGACCAGCAGTTGCTGCAGCAGGATTGGGAGGCTGGGAGAGGTCTAGACCAACAGGACAGGCCTGAGCCGGGGCTGGGTCCAGCGCAGTCTGGCCATAATCTGACCCCAGGACTCACCTGGCCCCACCTGCCTGCTCTTCCCCCTGGAGAACTGCGCCTCAGCACCTTGCAGCTCCTTCCAGTTTTTTAGTTCAAACTTGCTTTTCTTATTCTAGAACCTTAGTGGGAGGATCTTTTCTCCCTCAAAGAGTTTTCCCTTTCTGCCTCCCCTTCACCTGGCTCCTTTCGTTTCATATTTGTTGTGTCTTGAGTCACATCTTGCTTTTGGAGGTGATGGTTATGTCCATTATTTTGATTGTGGCGATTATGGGTGTATACATGTGTATGTGCAGTATATCCACAAAGCTGTGAGACAAGATCCCTTGCCCAGCCAGACAAGCCTTGAACTCCCCCTGTCCCTCCCCTCTTGTCCCCAAAGCTTTACTAGCCTTCTCTAGCATAAGCCACAAGTATGATAAATGAGTCAAGTCCTGCCCCATGAATGAATAAATGAGGATAGAGAGGTTCAGCCTGTGGACAGAGAGCAAGGCCCCCTGGTCCCAAACCAAGTAAAGAGCAGCAGAGCCCAGGAATGGGGAGAGGGACAGTCAGATGCAGATCAAAATCGGAGAGGCCCATGATTTGGAGAAAGAAGGTTCTCTGTGTGGGTTTCTCAGTCTGGAAGTTGAAAATAATAATAATGACCTTATTTTGAAGGTCATTTGAATGTTAAATGAGTTCTATGTGCAAAGGTCTTATTGGAGGTGCTAAATGTTTACATTGTGTCTTATTTGGTGAATAGGCATGGTGTTCCATGGGTGAGTGGTGGCTGGTATAAATTTCTGGTTAATTTGGATTTGGGTTGATAATGGGTGGCTTCAGGGTCATCTTCTCTGCCTAAGGGACCCATCCTATCTCCTGTTCCCTTTTACCCAGCTGCAGGACAACTTCTATCCCTTAATCTTTCCTGCAGTGCTTAGAATCCCTGCCAATGTCTCCACATTCTTTCACAAGACTCTTTTTCCAAAGTCTCCTATCACCTGATGACAGAAAGGCACATATGTTGCAGCTTGTGCTTCTATTTAGAGTTGGGATTTGAACTGGGAGCGTGTGTACACGTGGACAAGCATTTGTCTGCCCGCTCATGTGGATTTGTGGTTGTGAACATACAAGCTCCCATGATTGTGCATGGTTGTGCCTTTAGGTGTGTTCAGGGCCTGGGCTCCTGAATGACTACCTGAGCACAAGACGAGTTTGCGTTTAAAGTGCACACACCCATCCATGCTAGCAAACATGTGTCCATGACCCTGTGTGTCTGTGTGTATTGTGTGGTGGGGTGTATTTCATGTGCATCTGGATTTGTGTGCATTTTAATGTTTGTGTGTCAGTGTGCATATGGTGTGAGTTTGCCTCCCCTCAGGCCTAAGGAGGCACCAAGGCAGGCGAGTATAAAATAAGGAACAAAGGAATAATCTGCATAATTTAGCCTTTGATCTCTGCCACCCCGAATCCTCCCCTTGCTTTCACTACAGCTGCCAAGCTGTTTCCCAGTCCTGTGGACTCCATCTTGGAGCCTTGTCTTTCAGAAGCCTCAGCCTTTCTTTGTCCCCACAAGGGAAGCAGGGCAAAAATGAGCAATTCTTAAGCACCCCTGGTACATAGGGTTACTGTACCAGATGGCCCGAAAGTCTTCACAAAAACCCTGCAGCGTGTAACAACTGACCTCAGTGGAGATTCCAACACGCTGAAGGTCGGGGGCTGAAGCCGTTTACCTACGTGATGGGGTCAGGATTTGAGTTCAGAATGCCAAAGCCTCTGTGAGCTCTTTCCACCCCGTCAGGCTGTCTTTCTCCAGCACAACCCGCTGCCAGGTACCGAGAACCTGAAACGCAGCTAGAGCTCCTGGGGGAAGAGATGCCCTGAGAGATGCAGACAGTCGGATGTGGGAGGGAGCAGGGTAAGCCAGGGATTGATGGGTCCCCGAGGGCTTCACTCACTCACTGTTCATAAGGAGAAGGGGAGGAGAAGTCCCTGTGTCTGAGTGGTCCACAGACAGAAAGGGCACAGCGGGATGCACCTGTAGCAGAAACAGCAGAGCGAGAAGGCATCATCTTCAGCACCGCTGTCTTCAGGACCACGGACAGATCACCTCGCCTCTCAGTCTCAGTCTTCTCATCTGTAAAATGTGTGTGTGTGGGGGTGTTTTTTTCTGACCTCATAAAACTAGTGTTTGTTGACCTCCTATGATGCTAACTTATGCAACCTCATGATAATTCTGTTTGATACTAGTGTTGTCCCCATTTTACACATGAGCTTCTGAGCCCAGAGGGGTCACATAGTTTGCCTTAGTGGCAGAACAGGACACAAAACTGGGGACTAATTCCAAAATTCCCACTAACCTTCTCTGTTTTGAAATTTAGAGTGTATAAAATGCCAGGCAAATAGTAGTTACTAATAATAGAACAATAATGATGAAAATGTATTTTATTGAGGGTTGAGCGTGACATTAATTCCTCAGGTGTCAAATTGCTGATAAATCTACATTTTTAGGCTGTTTTTATTTTTATTCTTTATTTTCTTCTTCATTTATTTATTTCTGGAACCAGAGATTGAACCCAGAGGTACCCAAACACTGAGCCATATCCCCAGCATTTTTTTTAAAGAGTGAGTGAGAGAGTGAGAGAGAATTTTTTTTAATATTTATTTTTTAGTTTTCAGTGGACACAACATTTTTTTTTTTTGTATGTGGTGCTGAGGATCGAACCCAGGCTGCATGCATGCCAGGCGAGCACGCCTCTGCTTGAGCCACATCCCCAGCCCCTCCCCAGCACTTTTTATTTTTTACTTTGAGATAGGGCCTTGCTAAATTGCTGAGGCTGGCTTTGACCTTGTGATCCTCTTGCCTCAGCCTCCCCAGCTGCTGGGATTACCAACGTGCTTCACCACACCCAGCATTAGTGCTGATTTTTAGAACATGGTTGATTTCCTTAGGGAAGATGTTGACGCATCCTATTGGTGCCCTGAGACAGCCAAACGAGACACAAAGTCCAGTCACCACTTCTTAGCTGTGTGGCTCTGAGAGATCTAACTTCTCAGAGCCTTCTTTCCTTATCTAGAACATGAGGATAATAATAGCTCTACTCAGATCCTCAAAAGGTTAATCATATAGTTACCACAAAACCCAGCAATTCCACTTTCAGGAATAAACTCAAGAGAACTGAAATCATGAAATCACATGTTCACACAAAAATGTGTATTTGGAGGTTCCATAGCAGCATTGTTCACAAAGACCAAAAAACAGGAAGAGCCCAAATCTTTGCCAACTGATGAATGAATAAATAAAACATGGCACATTTGTACAATGGAATATTATGCAGTCATGGAAAGAAAAAGTACTGTGAAAACCACAACGAGATACCTATTGGGTATCTCATACCTATTGGGATGTCTATATAATTTTTTAAAAATGGAAAACAGCAGCAAGAATGTAGAGAAATCAGAACCCTGGCAGGTTGCTGATGGGAGTGGACAATGGAGTAGCCACTGTGAAAACAATGTGGCAGATCCTAAAAAAGTTAATCACAGAACTACCATAGGACCCACTGATTCCTCTCCTAGGCAAGAAGAATTAAAATGAGGTACTGGAAGATATTTGTAACCAGTGTTTATAGTAGCACCATTCATAAGAGCCAAAAGATAGAAATGACTCAAATGTCCATCAACAGATCAACCAACTGTGGTATGTCCATGTAATGCAATAGTATTGAACCATAAAAAGAAGTGATGTTTTGATATGTGTTGCAACACATGGACCTTGAGAACATCATGCTAAGGGAAATAAGCCAGACACAGAAGGACAAATATCACATGACTCTGGAATACCTAAAATGGGCAAAAAAGAGACAGAAAATTGAGACAGAAAATAGATATAAGGTTACCAGAGACAGGGGGAGGGCAGAGGCAGGCAGTTAGTGTTTGGTATGGAATTAATATTGGGATGATGCGAAAGGTTTGGGTCTTGCTATGGTTTGGATAAGTGTCCCCAAAGGTCCCTGTGATAGAGGCAAGGTCCTGAGGGTAGCACAATTGGAAGATTCTGTGGACCTTTTGGAGGAGGTACCCGTGGGAGGTCCTTAGGTCATGGGGTTGTGCCTTTGAAGAGGACTGGGGGACCCTGGCCCCTTTCTCTTGGTCTTTGTTCCCTGGCTCATGGCATGAGCAGTTCTGGCTCTGCATGCTTCCCTCCGTGATGCGCTGCTTCAACACAGGCTGCCTCCAAAACAACGGGCCAATGGATCATGCACTGGAGCCTCCAAAACCGTGAGCCAAAATACAATTTTTCTCTGATAAGGTAATCATGTCAGGCATTTCATGATAGTGATGTGAAGCTGACTGGCAGGTGTGTGTGGTGGGAAGGGCTTCATAACATCATGAAGGCATTTAATGCCACTGAACCATACACATGTGAAGGGTTAAAACAATAAATACTTGGTATAACTAACCACATGAGGAAAAGGAATGAGGGGCAGCCCAACGGACCTCGAAAACATTACTGAGTAAGAAGGACCCTTTCAAAAGCTCTATCGTGTATGATTCCCTTTACATGACAAGTCCAGCAGAGTGAATCCACAGAGAGAGGACAGTGCTCCAGAGGACCTGGCAGGAGGAGGGCATGGAGAATGAAGGCTCCTGGGGACGGGATTTCTGTGTGGAGTGATGGACATTTTCTGGAATTAGAGAGTGGTGCTGGGTGCACAGTCTTGTGAAGGTTTTAAAGTCCAGTGAACTGGGGAGGCTGGGGTTGTGGTTCAGTGGTAGAGCCCTTGCCTGGCATGTGTGAGGCACTGGGTTTGGTTCTCAGCACCGCATATAAATAAATAAATAAATAAATGTCCCTCAACAACTAAAAAATATATTTAAAAAAAAAATCTGGGCTGAGGATGTGGCTCAAGCGGTAGCGCGCTCGCCTGGCATGCGTGCGGCCCGGGTTGGATCCTCAGCACCACATACAAACAAGGATGTTTTGTCCGCCAATAACTAAAAAATAAATTTTAAAAAAATTCTCTCTCTCTTCTCTCTCTCTCTCACTCTCTCTTTTAAAAAAAAAAAAATCCAATGAACCAGGGGCCGGGGGCATAGCTCAGTTGGTAGAGTGCTTGCCTCGCATACACAAGACCCAGGGTTCAATCCCCAGCACACAGAAGAGAAAATTTTGTATGTATAGATTCTATCTCAACATAAAAATTAGGCACCTCCTAGACTTGTTGCAAAGTTGAAGTAAGATAATTCATGTAAATCCCCTAGCACAAAGCCTGCTTTTTAGTCAGTACTCATTAAGTGTTAAGTAACTCAAAGGCTAATGCTGTTACTGTGATGGCTACGGTTATTGTTGTTATTTTTACTATTATCTTTATTATTACTGCTGTGACTCTAGTCTTTTCACCTCCCAGAGTTTCAGCCTCTTCACCTCCTGAAGGAAAAAATAATACTCGAACTAGTTAGAGTTTCTTAGTCACAGGTAACAAAAATCTCTTCTGGTCCATAAGTGAAAAAAGAGAATTTTCTGGAAGGTTGTGCTATGGATGACTGAACTAGAACCAACTTGGAAAGAAGAGGCCCAGGAGGCAGAACTGAGAGAGAACAGAACTGGGAAGCTGTGGAGAGATTGGAGAGTCAGCTTGTCTGCCCCTAAAGGCTGTGACCTTGCTTTGTTGCCTCGGGTTGTCCATCTGTTGACAGGGAAGAGAGGGAGTGTGTCAGAGTCTGCTTTATAGCATTGTTGTGAGGATTAAATTAATTAATGGCTGCCTAGTGTTTACCATAGTACCTTGTAAACTCAGTAAGTATTGTAACTATTACTGTTGACAGGGCCTGGTTCCCAGGACGACTCTGTCTCTCTCGTTCACCCACTTTTTCTGACTATGAATGGCTCAATGGGCCTGGCTAGGTCCCTCCATGTCTCCTTGCCCAGGGGAGGGCTGGACATCTTGATTGGCAGCCCTGCTAAGACGACCGTTGCAAAGGAGAATCCAGAGTGGCAGAAGTGCTTAGCCCAAAAACCAAACCAGGACCCCTGCAAGTAACTTCACACAAAGTTGTTAGGAGGAGTAGAAATAATATCTGCAGAAGCTGGGTGTGGTGGCACAACCTGTAATCCCAGAGGCTGAGGAGGCTGAGGCAGAGGCAGAAAGATTGCAAGTTCACTTCACAAGTCCCTAAGCAACTGAGGGAGACCCTGTCTCAAAATAAAAAAGGGCTGAGGATGTGGCTCAGTGGTAAAGCACCTCTGGGTTCAATGAAAAATGAAAGAAAGAAAGAAAGAATATCTGGACATCATACCCTATAACTACTAAAATCCTTTTCTCAGCTTTCTCTACGAGCCTTTGGATTTTACATAACTGTTGCAAAATAGGTTTGGGGAGGGTTTGTAAAAGGCATTTGTACTTAATTCTGAGAAACAAGCAGGAAGGGCCATCTCTTGACAACTCTGTAGCATGGGTAGCTCCCTGGATAAGGGTGCACATTCCTCAAGCACCCCGCTGTGGGACCATGGGCAACTTAACATCTCCAGGCCTGAGCCTTCCTGTGCCTAAAGTGTGGTCATGTTGTGGGTTGTTGTGGGGCCTAAATGAGAAAGTATTCTCAAAGTACTTTAGAACCGTGGTAAATGCTCAATGAATCACAGCAGTTATTATATATTAAATGAGGTTTAAAAGCTCCACCTCACCAGGCCAATGGAAGATCAGTTAGGATCAAAGACGCTATTGCACTTTGTACATGGAAAAATTCTAGGCCCCATAAAGATATTTCCCTGAGTCTGATCTCTGCTGGCCATAAGACACACCTTTAGTCTAATCAGTTTTTTTTTTCATGAAATAAAAATACATTAAATGTACACACTTAATAATAGAATGGAGCCTGCTCCAGAATCATTAAAATATAGAAAGGGTGAGTCTTAGAATTGAGAAAATAAAATATTGATAATTTAATGTTTCAAATAATTAAAGAATGTTCTCATAGACTCTATTACCAATTTCCCAAAACTAAGAATACAATATCGCTTACTTAATGCTAAGAGGGCACTGAGGATAATTTAATCTTTTCTTGAAGCTTTAGAATTTCCTTGAAGGCAAGATCAGCAATTTTCAAATACACTTTTGGATCCTCTTGCTGAATGCTTCCCAACCCTGGCTGCACATTAGCATTCACTTGGGAGTTTTTTTTAAAAAAAAATACGGTTGCCGGGTCCGTTTCAAACCAATTAAATCGGAGTCTCTGGAGGAGGAGCCTGAGCTCCCCAGGTGATTCTGGTGCTGCTCCCTGGGGGGCCTAACCCAAAGAGGGGGCCAATCACATGTGGAGTTGAGGCCAAATACATCTGCAGAGGCCAGGCACAGAGGCTCTGTGTCATTCTATAAAACAGGAAGTTATTGAAAACTTGAAACAAACTTGTTAATCCAGTGGGAGTTCAAGTTAGAATGGTCACTCTGGAGACCCGTGGGGCTGAACTGGAGTTTGTGAGATCAGAAGAAGAGAACCCAGAGCTGCTGGGGCTCTGGCTCAGTGGCAGAGCGCTCGCCTAGCTCGTGCAAGGCCCTGGGTTCAATCCTCAGCACCATATAAAAATAAATAAATAAAATAAAGGTATTATGTACAATTACAACTAAAAAATAAAGAAGAAGAAGAAGAGAACCTAGAGTGGAGGCCCCTGGAACCATTCATATTTTATCAGCTATCTTTGCTGCATAACAAAACAGCCCCCAAATTCAGTGTCTGAAAGCAATGATTTATTGTTTCCCATGATTCTGTGGGTTGACTGGGCAGCAGTTTTGTGGGTCTCCTCTCTGTTCCCGCACATAGTTGGATTCATCTGGCGAGGTGGGCTCTGCTGGAACAGCTGAGGCTCTCTCCCCCCAGTGGCCTTTCATGATTGAATTCTCAGCATGATGGCCTCAGGGCAGTGCTCTAAGAGCAGGGCGCAGCAGGGTAAAAACTGCAAGGTCTCTCAAGGCTATCCTGGGAAGTTATATAATAGTCCTTTCTACCTCATTCTATTGGCCAAAGCAGATCACAAGGCCGGTCTAGATTAAATAGGTGGGGAAACACCCCTTGATAGGAAGCATGGCATAGTCACATGCAGAGTGGCTGAAGCCTGGCCCCCAGCAGGGGCAGTAGAAAGAAGGACATTCAACCAGTTGGTCAGGTAGTCCTTCATTCAATAAGTATTTATTTATTTTGCCATACTGGGGATGGAATCCAGGGGCACTTACCACGGAGCTACATCTCCAGCTCTTTGTTATTTTTTTATTTTTAGACAAAAATAGGGTCTCACTAAGTTGCCCAGGCTGACCATGAGCTTGAGATTCTCCTGCCTCAGCCTTCCAAGTTGCTGGGATTACAGGTATGCACCACTATGCTGGGCCCCAAAAGTACTTACTGAACACTTTCCTAGGCATTAGGAGGACACTGTAAATGACAATGACAGAGTACTGATCTCGTGGAGCTAATAGATCTAGGGGTGGGAGGCCATGCACTAAAAGCAAATCAACATACCATATAATGTGAAATTCGTAAGTGCTTCTAAGGAACATAAAGCAGGATAAGGGATTGGAGAGGGCTATTTCAAGTGAGGTATTTATACTCAAAGAAGGGCTCTTTAAGTGAGAAAAATCAGAGTAGAAACCTGAATGAAATGTGAGCCATGCAAATGGTTGGAGGTTGAGGGGGAGAATGAATGTTCTAGGCAGAAATAACAGCAAATGCAAAGGCCCTGGGGCAGAACTATGCTTCATCTATTTGAGAAATAGCAAGGAGTCTAGTGTGGCCCTGGGCACAGTCATGGAGGAAGAGAGTAGACAACGGTGAGATGGGAGGGGCTGGCAGGAGTCAAAGTATGTGGGACTTTGCAGACCATGGTAAGGATGGTAGAGTTTATTTCCAACAAAGAGGGAGAAGCCATTGGAAGATTGTGTACAGGATTGAGCTTGATCCTTTGTTTCAAAAGCTCATTCTAGATGCTGGGATGAAAAAGACTGAAAGCAGTTATTGCTGGGACAAGACTCGCAGCAGGAAGAGTGGTGAATAAAATCCAGATTCGATTCTAGGTGTATTCTGGGGGCAGAGGGAGTAGAATTTTCTGATTATTGGTGTGGCATGTAGAGATGGAGAGATGAAGAAGTTCAAAAACTTCGACTTGAGTGACCAGGTAAACTATGGTGCCCTGTACTCATATATGGGGGACCCTGAGGAAGGAGCAGGTGAGTAGATTTGAGGTAGAAAGTTTGATAGTAAGTTGGAGATGCCACTAGACAGCGAAGTGAAGGTGCTGAGTAGGCAGTTAGCCATTCAGCCTGGAGAGCAGGTTGGGTCAGCAGATAGACATCGGGGTGATCCATGGCTCCATCGGATAGTGAGACTGGATGGATCGCTTAGGGGCTGGGTCCAATAGGGAAGAGGTCTGAAGTCTGACCTCTAGGGCACTCCAGCGCTCCAAGCGCTCCAAGGGAGGGATGTGGGGAAACTGAGAAGGAGTGGCCAGGCCTGTGGGAAGAGAGGAAGCTGCAGAGTCCTGAATGCCTAGGAAGGAGGTGTTTCCAGGACACAGTGGGGGTCCGGGGCTGGGATGTGCATAGCTCAGTGGTTGAGGGCTTACCTAGCACGTGAGAGGCTCTGGGTTTGATTCCCAATATGGTGGTGGGGAGACTAGATAATTCAAGAAGAAAGCAGGCTCACTGGGGTTGTGTGCTACTGAGGAATCAGGCAAGCTAAGACAGAGACAGAGCCGACCATTTTTTTTGTACTAGGGATTGAACTCAGGGGCATTTGATTACTGAGCCACATTCCCAGCCCTCTTTTGTATTTTATTTAGATAGAGACAGGGTCTCACTGAGTTGCTTAGCACTTCGCTTTTGCTGAGGCTGGCTTTCAATTCGTGATCCTCCTGCCTCAGCTTCCTGGCCACTGGGATTATAGGTGTGCACCACAGCCCGGGGCTCAGGACTGACCATTATGATATAGCAAGTGGATGGAAGTCACCGGTGACCTTGAAAAGATTAAACTGAACAGATTAGAGTGGGTTGAGAAGATAATAAGATAATTGCAAAGAAATCAGGCAGTGTACATGTGTGTGTGATTGAAAGAAAGTACAGATATTTGTTAGAATGATATTCTAGGAAAGGAAACTATCAATGACAGAGGAAAAAGGGAAACTGCAGGGACCAAGGGCCTGGGACCCTGGGGACAGGGGAGCCGCTGGCCTCAGGTAGCATGAGGGCATTGTATGTGAATGGATGCTGAACACATGGGCTCAGATGCAGAAAGATGGAAAGATTCTGCAGTAAGTGGGTGTGGGGAGTCGGAAGCCATTTGGAAAGCAGCATGACTTGGGATGAAAGCCTCACTTGGGGCTTGAAAGCGCCTCCTGGGGAGCATCCGGACCATCCCTTATCAACAAGCTCTCCCAGCACCCACTCTGTGCCAGGCCCAGGGCCAGGTAGAGGGGTTTACTGATGACTCATCCAGTGTCGCTGTTGCTGAGAATTTCACAGCTGAGGAAGGGAGACAGACCTGTAAAGTGACTCTAATACAACGTGCTAATAATAAAGATGTGTACAAAGTGGCTCGAGAACAAAGAGGGAGAGAGTGACTGTGCCCCAAGGGGTCAGAGAAGGCTGCACAGAGGTGACATTGCAAGGAGGCTTCATAAGGATCAGAACAGTACCAAGCTCGCTAGCGAGGAAGGTCACTCAAGGTGGAAAGTGTAGCATGTGAAAGACACAGAGATGAGACAGATCCTTTCTCTGATTTTCTCTCTGCTCCACCTGTCTCTCTTCTTCTTACAGCTCCCCCCCTCCCATTCCCAAGCTGTCACCTCTCAGGCTTCCTCAGTTCAAGAGGAAATTTTTCCTTTTGGAAAGTTTAATAAACTTCCATGCAGCCTGTACTGAGTCATGACAAAGGTGTGTTTCACACTTAAACAAACGTCTCAGATGTTATTTTTTGCACTTGAAGAACGAGCTATTTTTAAAGAAATTCAAACGCACTGGGACTCAGCAAGGACGATTTCTGTGACCTGTTTTGAAAGAAGTGAGCTCTACAAAAGAACATAGTGACCAGCGGTGGCCGAATCAGAGGACCTGGCAACTCTTTCCTTTAAATGTTTCCGTGAGCCAGTGGGCGGTTTCCCCTCTACTGTCGCTCTTTTTATCTTGCTACCTCGTCTTCTGGGAAACTCTTAGGGAATATGCAAGAATTAGCTAATACTTTAATAAAGAGAGATGAGGGCTCACTCCCCAAGAGGTGGAACAAGATAATGGCAGAGGGGATGGAGAGAGAGGAATGGATTTGAGAGACATTTAAAAGGTGTAGCAGAGCTGGGGGGCCTGGCTTAGTGTTGGAGAGCTTGGCTAGCACGCAGGAGGCCCTGGGTTTCATCCCCGCACTGAAAACAAACAACAAAACAAAAATGCAGTCAACTGAGAGGAAAAGGCATTTCTCAGTGCTTCCTAAGGATCACAGTACCTGCCTCTGTCACATGCTGAGAGCTCCCTTGGAATCTGTTCCTCCATCCCCTGGCATCTGGGCTGATTGGTGACAACTGTAATCAATTGAACATAGCAGAAGTGATGCTGGGTCAGTCCTAGGACCGGTTTTTAATAGATTTGGCAGCGATTGCTGGGAGAAGCCTAAGACAGGACCTCATGGAGGGAGTCCAGCTGACATTTCAGCTAAATTCCCCTGAAATACAGTTCCTAATGGAGGATGAAATAAATGCTTAACTTTATTTATTTATTTATTAGAAAATTCTCCCTTTTATAATTCAAGTTGCAAGACAAAATTAAACTCCCATTCCTAGGGTAATTGCCTTTCCCATTTCTTTAGTGACCTTCAAGGTAAAGCAAATTCTTCTGGATCTTGTTGGTCTGAAGAGGCTGCTTCTTTTCTCAGAGACGCTGAGAACACCTGCCACTGGCGGTGGTGGGATTAAATGAGAGGAGGAGATGGAGGAAATGCTCTGCAAACTGCAGAACACTGAATAAGTGACCATCATAACTATTTGACCAGTCTAAGGTGTCTGCATTTAATGTTAAATTGCCACCTTCTTTTCCATAATTTTTTTTTTTTTGTATCAGGGATTGAACTCAGGGCCACTCAACCACTGAGCCTCATCCCCAGCCCTGTTTTGTATTTTATTTAGAGACAGGGTCTCACTGAGCTGCTTAGCACCTTGCTTTCTACTGAGGCTGCCTTTGAACTCATGATCCTCTTGTCTCAGCCTCCAGAGTCACTGGGATTACAGGTATGCTAATTTATTTATTTTAGGTACTGGGGATTTAACAAGGGGTACTTTACCACTGAACTATATCTGACCCCATTTTATTTTATTTTTTCATTTTGAGATGGCATCTTGTTAAATGGCTCAGGGTTGCTGAGGGTCTCCCTAAATTGCTGTGACTGACCTTAAACTTGAGATTCCTGCCTCAACTTCCAGAGGGGTGGGATTATAGGCCTGTACCACTACTTCAGGCTAAATGCTTAACTCTCTAATCAATTTTTTTTAGGTTTTTTTTGTCATATTAAGTTTTAAAAAATATTTTTTAAATATTTTTTAAAACTAAATATTTAAAAAATATTTTTAGTTGTAGGTGGACAACCTTTATTCTGTTTATTTATTTTTATGTGGTGCTGGGGATCACACTGAGTGCCTCACACAAGCTAGGCGAGTGCTCTACCACTGAGCAACATTTTTAAAATTAATTAATTCATTCTAATTTATTCTAATTAGATATATATGACAGCAGAATACATTTTGATTTATTGTACACAATTGCAGCACAACTTTTCATTTCTCTGGTTGTACATGATGTAGCATCACACAATATGTGCAGTCATAAATGTACTCAGGGTAATAATATCGATTTCATTCCACCATCTTTCCTGCCCCCATACCCGCTCCACTCCTCCACTTTGCCCAATCAAAGTTCCTCCATTTTTCCCACGTCTTGAATCAATTTTTAGATATCAAGTTGGTGCCTTAGTAGCATCCAATGATATCCAATGAATTGTTTTGCTTTTCTCTTACCCTTTAAAAATTTAGAATCACTATAAAACTTGTGGCTTTGTCTATATTCAAAGTCTTTTCATCATTTGTTGTAATTATTTTTTATGATTAACTCATAATTCTGGCCTTTGTCTGAAGAGAGCCTCCTTAAACTAGTTCCTGTAGCTTTTCAGGGTGACCTTGATGTACTTTGAGAGCTTCCTTGCTTTCTGACATGACAAGATGTCCCAGGTTCATCTTACACATTTCCTGCCTTCCTAATGGAAAGAGCCATTTCTCCAAAGAGCCCTGGCCCATTTTAGTGTGAGATAGCATTTAGAGACTTTCTGTGTGATCATATTATCAATCTCATATAAAAGTTATGTTCATGTTTTGACCTGTTTTTATTTTAGGAATTATTTAAAATTTATAAGATTTAATGATTTAAATATTTACATGAATCATTTACATGATTTCAAAGTGAAAGCTAAGGTTCATTCAGAGAAGCAGAATATCCAATTCTTTCCCCTCCACACTATGGATTTTGCTGGATAAAAACCCTTTTAAAGTCTGGTTTCTCAGTCTCAGCAACATTGACATTTCAAGCTAGATGATTCTTTGGTATGAGAAGTTGTCCTGTGTATTGTAGGATGGATGGCAGCACCCTGTCCCTACCCATTAGATGCCATGTGATACAAGTAAAAACATCTGCACAATGCTAAACGAAGGAGGCAGGGGCACACAAAATCTTGCCTGCTTGAGAATCACTGTCTTAAAGGAAACATTTCTTGCTGACCCTTGAGAATTTGACCTTCAGTCCAAGACACCTGCACTTAATGCTAAAATGTCACTTTAGGCAATCACTTGGCACCAACATGATCGTTGAATTTTGGGTTGCAGGGATCATTTACAAGGTGTTTGTCCTGGTGATCCAGAATCTACTTTTATCATTATTATTTGTAGGTTATAATTGAAACCAAGATACATATTTTAGAAACTTCTCTTAGAACCTGTAGATCCCTGAAAATATATCTACCCAGAGATTCACAGACACTTTGGTGCTTTCCTTGATTTGTGAAATACCAGGGCAGGGGATTTTGGGGTGTTTCTCTGCTGCTTTAAGCCTGTTTTGTTTTGAAAGTCTAGGAGTTTGCCTGTCAATCCAGAGTGGGCAGTATAGTGGTTTGAGGGCATCAGGTTGAAATTCATATTTCCCTCTTAGCAGCTCTGTGATGTAGAAAAGCTTACCTTCTTGGAGACTTAGTTTCCTCATCTATAAATTAAGATAAAATTGTACTCCATAGGATTGTTGTGAGGATTAACAACATGATGCATTTCTACCATTTCAGAGGTAGAACACTTGCTCTGCATGTGCAAAGCCCTGGGTTCTAACCCCAGGACCACCCGACCTCTCTGCCTGCCCCCTTTCTCCCTCCACCCCCAGCAAAACACAAACAAATAAAACTCCACAATATATGTTAAGTGTTTAATATATTTCCTGGAACATAATAAGTGCTTAGTAAATGTTGGCTGTGGTATAATTACCACCAGGGCCAGGTGGTGGTACACCAGGAAATACTTTGAGTCACAGGATAAGCAAAGACTACCTTTATGGAGTATGAATTCTACTTGAGGATCTTCATAAAGAGGCTTTTTTTTTGTGGGGGAGGGGTACCAGAAATTGAACCCAGAGGTGCTTAACCACTAAGGCACATCCCCAGCTCCTTTTTATATTTTATTTAGAGACAGGGTCTTGCTAAATTGCTGAGGGCCTCCCTGAGTTGCTGAGGTTGACCTTGAATTGGTGATCCTCCTGCCTCAGCCTCTGGAGCCACTGGGATTACAGTCTTGTGCCACTCCACCCGGCTAATAGGCTTTGAGTTTTCATCCTAAAGGATAGTAATTAACATTATTTTCATGTAGGAGTGAATAAATAAATAAAACAAGTGTGGGAATAAAAAGTAAAGTCTGTAAATACTGTGAAGATAAAATATGAGAAAGAAGTTTCATGCTTGAAGCTGATGAATTTGGACCTCAAGCCCAGACCTCCAGGAGTTCCAACTTTTCTTCTGCTGGGACAGTACTTTGCTGGTAGTGTCTCTGCATAGTTCTGGGCTGTTTTGCATCTTGGACTGACAGCAGTATCAGAATATTGGGAGAAGTTCTGGAAGCAGTAGGGGCTTCCTGACCAGGAGTCCCTGCTCTCCTCTTGTAGATTCCTCCCCTTTCCAATCACTTTGGAATTTGTTATACAAAAAAGGGTGAATGGGAAAGTTTGCTACATATTCTTTCAACTAATTATTCATTACGTGAATATTATATGCGGATGCTATCAACTCTAAGTGATACAAAAAGAACAAATAAAAATTCTACCCACATAGAATATATCGTCTACAGATTATTCAATATTAGAGGCTACCATGACCTCCATAAGGGAACTGAAATGAGGAACAATAGAGGGAATGGGCTTGGGGCTGAAGAGGAGGATCAGCCAGTTACAGACAGTTGAGTAGCATATGAGACATCCACAGGGATGTCGGCTGTTGACTGATAGTCTGAGCCATGGTTCTCAGTGGGAGCTTTCAGACATTCTTGGTGGAGTTGGATAATCATAATGGCATCTATTGGTGGTGGTAGTGAGTAGCCGGGGTGCTAGATGTCCTGTAATATATGGATAGCATCGTATGATTTTTGAATATCCTAAGGGGCATTTGAGTAGGTAAAAATATAACTATTTAAGCCAAATAACTCACTCCATTTTTCATATAAATACAAAGTCCTTTCTAGCACAATCAGACACCCTTTGGCTTCTTCCTCCAGAACTGGCTGATGTTGGGGGAGGGGTAGGGAAGGAAGAATAGAGGAGGCCAGGCCCATCTCTGTACCTCCCAGGCAAGAGCTTTGGAAAATAACATGCAAGTAAGGTATTACCGTTACTACTCTACTGTATTATCCTCCTCTAGGTCACTGCTGACTGACTCAGATTTCTGCAATGATGGAAATGTTTCATGTCCACAGTGGCCACTTGCCATACATGGTTATAGAACACTTGAACTGTGCCTAGTGCATCTGAATTTTAAATTTTATTTAATTCTAAATAATTGAAATTTCAATTGCCACATCTGTTGCATGGATAGTGCAGCTCTAGGTGTCTTCTGCCTTGCCTCCGTGTGGTTCTTTGAAGATGGCACCCTCTGAGGAGAGTGGTGCTTTTTGGAACCAAGAGCACTGAACTGGGAGTTAGACCAGAGTCTACCTTCAGCTGTGCCCCTGCCTAGCTGGATGACCTTGAGTAATTCACTTTCTTCACTGGGTCTCAAGGACCTCTGCTTTTTTCTTGTCAGTGGGGAGATGGAAGGTTCCAATGGATGAAGGGTGTAAAGGCTTCAGGGAGGGTGCAGGGCCTGCACACCACACAGTAAGGGGAGCCAGTTCACCTCCCCTTGCTAGCAGCCCTTGCAAGAATGGCTCAGAGTGATGGGCCCAGCATGTGCCCCAAAGATGTCTCTTGCCTGAGAGTCAGAAAACTTTTCCTTGCTTTCTCCTGTAGGAGTTGGTCACTTGCTTCTTTGTGGGCATTTAATATAATTATTCAGGTAATTTGTTTTTCTCACCCACTGGCCTCCAGTCCTATGAGGGCAGGGACAGTGTGGCTGTTTGCTTTTGTACCCATCGTGTACAAAAGTGCCTAGTAGGTTCTCAGTATGTATTTTGTGCAATGATTGGATGAATCATAGATTGCTGGTCTTTGAACTCAGGTATGATTTCAAAGCATTTTGAGCTCAAGAGCTTTATAACACTCATTACCTTCCCCTGTTTATAATAATGGAAATACCGGAAAGAACTCAAATGCCCACCATAGGGAACTTATTTTAATTAAATAATTTTTAAGACTCAACATTATGCAGAAGAGTACAAAGAAAGAGTAAATTCACAAAAGAGGTATATTTATTTTATACGCAGTGAAAAAAGATCAAAACGAGGTATGTGATAATCCCACTTTGTAAACGATATTTATATGCATAGAAACTATTGGGACAATACTGCATATATTAATATTAAGGGTGATTATGCTGGGATTGGTGGCACATGTCTGTAATCCCAGCGGCTAGGGAGGCTGAGTCAAGAGGATCACAAATTCAAGACCAACCTCAGCAAAAGCAAGGCACTAAGCAACTCAATGAGACCCTGTCTGTAAATAAAATACAAAATAGGGCTGGGGATGTGGCTTGGTGGCTGAGTGCCCCGAGTTCAATCCTTGATACAGCTCCCCCCCAACACGTGCAAAAGAACAAACAAAAAAACCCAAAACAAAACAGTAATTATTATCAGTTCGTAGAATTGGTAGGTGATACTTTTAATCTTTTTTTTTTTCCTAAAGGTCCAGGCCTATTTTTTTTTTTTTTTAACTGTAAACCTGGGGTGCTTTACTACTGAGCTACATCCCAGGCCCTTTTCTTTCTTTCTTTCTTTCTTTTTTCCTTAAATGTACGAAATATATTCAGAAAAGGCAAAAAAGCAGTTAGAAAATAAATTAGTGGTATCAGCCATGGTGGTGCATGTCTGTAACCGAGGAAACTTGGGAGGTTGAGGCAGGAGCATAGCAAGTTCAAGGCCAGCCTGTAGCTCAGTGGTAGAGTGCTTGCCTAGCCCTGGGTTGACTACCCAGGACCACTAGCACAACAAAACGAAATAAAATGAAGTGAAACAAAACAAAAACAAACAAAAAAGAAAGAAAGTAGATTGTTGGTTTCTTATGGCTGGGGGTGTGAATGGAAATGAATTGTTAAGGGATAAAAGGAATCTTGGGGAGATCCATAAATATTATAAATATTCTGAAACTGATTTGTGTTGATATTGCACTGCTCAGTAAAGTTATTAAAAATCATTGATACTTTTATGATATATAAATATATTTCAATAAAATTGTTAAAAGGTAATATATGTGTATATGTATCCTACACACCAATTCTACTTTCCACCCCAATTAAACACTAGTAGTGACTGGTATTTAATTCTTTCTTTTTTCAATGCAGAATCCAATATAAACATTATAGATACGTGATTTTCTGTAACTTTCTTATTTCTCTGGACATGTACCATGGGACATGAAAAATTTAACACTAGCTTTCTGGGACATGGGATTGGGGTGGAGGAAATGGAGTTAGGGGCAGAAAGAAAGAGAGACAATTTTTAACTTTCTTTGCTTTTGTATCATTTGCATATTTTTGTCATGAGTATTCATGCTTACAAACACAATAAACATATTGAAATAAGAGATACTATTAATCCTTAATGTCATGCCTTCCATCTATTTTTTTTTTCAGTTTTCGGTGGACACAACATCTTTATTTTATTTTTATGGGTGCTGAGGATCGAACCCAGCGCCCCACGCATGCCAGGTGATCACGTTACCGCTTGAGCCACATCCCCAGCCCCCTTCCATCTATTTTATTTTTAAAAAATCAAAATTTTTACTACACAGCACACCTTGCTAAGTACTTGATGTAGTCTTTATAAAAATCCTCTGAGGTAGATAATATTATGTGTCACTTGACAGATAAGGGGTCTAACACCTAGATTTGTGAAGATCACACAGCCAATGTGCAGTGAACTTAGATCTTTCTACTGCAGCATCTCTTCTCCCTTGGTGGACTTATGTTCATCCTCCAAAACCTAGCTTCAATAATCTCATCACCTGGGCACTTCTTGTTTTCCTTAGTTCACTCAGGCAGAAAGATGACTCTGTCCTGAAGATGTTCACAATCCAGAGAGGAGACAGACAGCTAAACAATGATAGTCTAGAGTCATAAGAGTACATGGTTTTTAAGAGGGCTATGTGAAGAGAGTTTAGGCTACTTGTCTGAGACAGTCAAGGAGTTCCAGAGAGCTGGTTGATATGAATACCCAGGAACTTTTCAGGAGGATAAAGGAAGGTGTGGGTGGTCAAAAGTGGGGATTTGGAGCCTAGCAGCTATCTCAGGTGGGGCTCAGGAATGTCACAGACTGGGCATACTATGGAAAGGATAGTTTTGTAGTTCAGTGTGGCTAAGGGTCAAGCTGGCCTATAAGAGGGACAAAGGGAAGGGTGTGTGTCTTGAAGATGAAGGTCAGATCACCAACGTTTTTTTTTTTTTTTTTTTTCAGTTGAAATCGTTTACTCTGTGAATGAAGCAGAGATTAAAATATTGGAGCCTTGCACGATAGAAAGAAGAGACTGGATCCCCAGGGACTTTCTTGGAAGGTCTTTCCTCTGTCTGGCTCTAGCACTGGGTGATCACGTAGTTTGCCCCTGGCTAAGAATTGTTCAAGGGTGGGAACCTTGTGTTGGTCAGTGCATCCCAGCACCTTACACAGTGCCTGGCACGCAGGAGATATTCCGTGGTGGCTGAACTGGCCGGCAGAATGCTGGGCACCAAGAAGGTGCCACCCAGTAACTGTAAAAGAAAAAGTGCACATTTGTTGGGCGCAGTGTCAAGCTCCTGTAGTCCCTGCTGTTTGGGCAGTTGAGGTGGGAAGATGGCTTGAGCTCAAGTTTGAGACCAACCTGGGCAATGTGGTTAGACCTCAACAAACAAATGAAAGGAATGAATCTTTATTTCTCCTCCAGCACAGCTCCTGGAACAGTGTAGGTAAGCGTTATCCAAAGTCTGACCCAACTGTAAGGAGATTCTGGGCCCAAACTCAACTCCTAGGGAGGTCCAGAAGAGGCGGGGGTAGAAGAGGTGATTGCGGCAACTTCTGTTCAGTGCTTGGTATGTTCCGGGAGAATGCACAACTATTGTTTTATACCATATTCCCAACAGCTCTTAAGTCAGAATTCTTGTCCTAGTTTCCCGGACGAGGAAACTGAAGCTCAGAGTGGTTTATAACTTGGCCAAGGTCACACAGCTGGCAAGGGGGCAGGGAACAGAGGCTGGGGATCCGAATCTTTTAACAGGTCAAAGCTCTGGTTTGCCCTTCCTCCACCCGGGGAGCAATGCGGCGCTTACTCCGTCTGCGTAGCCGCTGGCGTTGGGGAGCGTCCCGCACTGGGGCACCCGGCCTAGGGAGGCTGGCTCACCGCCTCCAGCGGGAGCCGTTCCCAGGTTCGGAAGTTACGAAGTTTCCGTACATTTCACTCGCTTCTCACCCGCATCCCGTCTCCACTCCCCAGCTGTTACGCCGCCAGCGCAGCAGGACTCAGGTGCTGCAGCGGGTAGGGGCCTGGCGCAGAGAGGAAGGCGGGGACGCAGTTTACGTAAGCACCGGTTCACAGGTGCATGTGGCCGCCGCCAGCGCGTGCTCCCTGCGCGCTCCCAGGTGCGCAGTTGGCGCAGGCGGCGGCGCGGCCCGGCGACGGCGGGCGCTGGCCGGCGCTCTCAGGTGCGGCAGAGCGCGCGTGGAGGGGGCGCGCGGCGAGCGAGGGGCGGGCTTTCCGTTCCCCAGCAGCCGCGGGCCCGCCCCCCGGCCCGGCCAATGGGCGCGCTCGGCGGCGTCACGTGCTCGCCGCCGCCGCCGCCGAAGCGGAGACCGGAGCCGCGAGCGCCACCAGGGCAGCAGCCGCCGCAGCCGCCGCCGCTGGGCTGAGGAGCCGGAGACGCGGGCGGACGAGGTGGCGGCGGCGGCGGAGAGGGAGCGGGGACCGGGCGCGGGCAGAGCGCGGCGGCGCGGGTAGGCTGCGGCGGGGCAGGCGCCTTCTCGGCGGGCCGTCCCGGGCGGGCGGCGGTTGAGGCGGCGGTTGAGGCGGTTGGCGGTGCCGGCCGGGCCCCGCATTGTTTGTTGTGCGTCCTTAGCAGCGGCGGCGGCGGCGGCGGCCGAGGCGGAGAGCAGGGCGCAATCCCGGCCCCGCGGCTCCGGCATTGTGGCCGCCGCCGCGTTGCCCCTGTCGCTTCGGGGAATGGCAGCGGGCAGCCTTCCTCACCTTCGGGGGATGGGGTCCCGGCCCTGAGCACACGGAGGGCGTGGGCAGCGTGGGGGACGGGCGCCGGGAGCTCTGGGTCGGCTGGAGGGCTCCGGGCAGGTGTTGGAGGACATTGGGGGCAGGAGCTGGGGGAGAGGCTTGGGGGCCGGGCCGAGGGTGTCGGTAGATTGGAGGAGAGTGGCGGGTACAGGGATCCAGCCCAGTGGAGGGTGGAGGGCCTTCGGGTAGGTTTGGGGGGCCCGTGGGGCAAGGGCGAGTGCGAGAGGTATGGAGGACATTCTGGCGGGGGGGGGACAGCGTGTAGAGGTTCAGGAGGTTGTGAGGGGTTTTGAGGAGGGCAAGGGGCGAACGGGGTGGCAGTGGAAGGAGGAGACAGGGGACTCGAGGCAGAAATGGGAAGCCGATGCCAGGTTAACGTTGCGTGTGAGGGGCAGATACCGGGAGGCCACCCGAGGCGTGAAGGGGAATGGTGGAAGAGGGGGTCCCGGTAGGGGGAAGTGCGGCTGGCAGGCCGAGCGCGAGGAGCCAGGGAGGGCCGGAGGGCGTCTGGGGGTCTCGAGTGGTGCGGAAAGAAACGAGGTGTTCAGGCAGGAGGTGTGTGCGAGAGTAGGCCTAGGGGCCCCAGGAAACCCGAGAGGAGTGGCTGGGCAGGAGGTGTGTAGGGAGGAAAGAGTAGGGGGTTGACATTCGAGGGGAGATGGGCAGGTGTTTGATCCTCAGGGGAAAGGAGTATGAGGTGAAAGGGGGAGGGTAATTGAGCAGAGACTGAGTTTCAGGGTTTGGGGAGTGAATAGGGACAATGAGGTAGGGTGATTTGAATGGAGAGAAGTTGTCTGGGTGGGGTGTATGTGGTGCAGTTAACAAGCAGCAGAAGTGAGATGGAAGGTGTTCATTTGGGAAGAATGGATGAAAATGGGGAGCAGTAGGAGGGGAAATTTGGAGATTGTGGGGACACTGGAGGAACAGGTGTGTGGGGCAGGATGGAGAGGGTGTGAGGTGGTGGGCAGAAAGGAGGAGGGAAATGTTCTTGGAGTGGCAGATGGAAATATTTCTGGGGCAGGAAGTATGGAAAGAAGTGTGTGTGTGTGTGTGTGTGTGTGTGTGTGTGTGTGAAGGAAATCAGTAGGGATGGTGGTGGAATAGGTTGAAGGGAAGGTGTACAGGTCTGGAGTATCATGGATGGAGGGAGGTTTGGGGCACCATAAAGGAGAAGGGAGTAGGCAGGGAACAGTGGGAAGGAAATGGAGAAGACAGGATGTTTTGGGGTAGAGGGTATAAAGGAATTCATAGTACCTTTTAATAGAAAAGGGGGGGGTGAGGTAGTTAAGTGTGTGGGCATGTCTGTGATTAGACAAGGTGTATGGGATTGGGGTGGTGGTGGGGGAAGTAGGATGTCCAGGTTTAGGACAGAAAATAACTATTTAGGTTGGAGAGAGTTAGGAAAATAGGTTGCTTTTGAGAGTACAGAAGTCCAAGGTATAGAAGAGTGGGGAGAGACTGGATGAGTCTTGAGAGTTTGAAAGGTCCAAAATTTTTAAGTCACTAAAAGTATAAGGAAAGGCTGAGTGCAGAAGTTGGGGGCAGGAAAAAACCAACTAAAGAGAGCATTACGTCTAAACTCAGAGAAACTGGAAATTGAGAACGAGGGGGCAGGGAATATGGATCCTAGAATGTTGTAAATAGAAAACAGAGGGCATCAAACTACATATATATTTCAAAGTTTATGCTACAATTGGGGAGATCGTGAAAACTGATTTTTTTTTTTATATGACCAGCAGATGGGGAATGGGTTAGGGAGAGTTGAATGCCCCATTGAAGTTTGGAGTAGGTGTGTGGTATGTATCTATCCTCCTAGCATAATTATCTGATGGTTGGACAGATAGAAGAGCCATAGAGGGTCATGAGGAGTGCACCAAAAGTGAATGGAAATGGGATTGCAGCAGATGCAGGGCATATGTCTTTGTGAAGCTGCAAGAGAGAGTCTAGGGGCAATAACATTCAAGGGCTGTGTATAAGAGAGGGAGGAAGGGATACCTTGGTGCAGTTTATCAGATAATCCTGGTGCTTTCTGGGTAATGGGGCAGTATTTAGGCATTGGTGATGTAATATCTGAGTCTCATACTACAGGCTGACTGAAGGAATATATACTTATCTCCTGAAGTGGCAGAAATGGAGCCTTTTGACTCTTTCAAAGGGTGAATAAATACTACTGGGTTGTTGGCTTTTTCTCCCAAAGTAAAATTTAGTTGGAGGTTTCTGGATTCCCTGGTATTTAGATTTGTGTTGCAGAGCATGGTTTTAGCTTTGTTGAGAAAAGACACCTCAGGCTGGATGTACATATGGCTGTCAACTTGCCAGACACATGGAAAGTAACCTTTAGGAGTTTGAGCATAGACATTTCAGTGTTCTGTGGCTTGTGTTAAATTCTTTGGGATTTGAAAGGATTAAGCAAAGTGCTCTGAGATTGCTTCAGTAAGCAGGGTTCCTAAAATCTTGGAAAACAACTTCTCTTTTGACAGTTGAAAATTAATAAGTCTAGTCAGATTTTGCTAAAAAGTAAATTTCATCATGTTGCAGAAGTAACCTCAGTTGTTACTCTGTGGGCTTCATTCATCATAGTATTATGGTAGCTACTCTAACTTCATACAAATTGTCTGCTTTGGAAATTTGGGAGTTTTCCGGGTTGATTAGTTTTCTTCTTTTGTCAATTTAGGAAGTATCTTAATGCAGCCTTTGCATGTTCAAAGAATATTTGAGTGGAAATAGGAATCTTGCCTAAACATAACAAGAATTGAGCAAAATTTTAAGTAATCTGTGAAGGTAATGATTTTTAAAAATCTGAATTTTGTCATGAAATGTGCCGTGTAGGCAGCAAAATAATGCATTGCTCTATCATTTTTGGAGGAAAAGGTTTTTGAGTTTGTATACTGTTGATTGGAACTCTTGGAATATTTGAGATTTGATATATGTTTAGAATATAATTATAGGAAGCATATCTGGTCCCTTTGTTCGTTGGCAGAGAATTTGAACAGTAGGGTATAAGATAAATAGAGACCTTTGGAAATTCTCTCTAATATGGACATTGTTTTTTTCTTGTGTATTTTAAGTCCATTTTGTTCATCTTATTGATTTGGGTTAAGCAGTACTTTCTTGCTCAAAATACTCAATTTTGGTTTAGTGTTCTGATTATATGTATTGTTAGCTTGAGGTAATTTTCAGGCACTTTAAGATATTATACTGAGTTTATGAACTAAGGAAGGCAGGTTATTTAGATTTTGTAGGATAAATAACTGGGTTCTAGTTTTATTTTTACTGTAACTTGCTGGACAAGACACTTAATCCCTTTGTTCTTATTTCTCTCTCCAGAAACCTGACTCTTTATCTACCTCCCAAGGTAGTGAGATGGTTTATATAAAACAAGTTTGTCTTTTTGGAAGACTAGAACTATGTAAATATAAGGATAGATGTCCATTTCTTTACCTCTCTATCCCAGCCCTGCAGCCTTTAGACAGGTCAGATATTAATTAGTGCTTCAAAATTTGCCATTAGGATTTGTTGTGAGAAACTTTGTTAGAAATGAGACTTTGAACATCAGAGATGTCTGCAAATTGAAGTTTATTCTTACCTTTCCTGGCTTAATAACTGCAGGAATAACTGCAGCTGGGTGTTGGTGTTGATTTGAATTCTTCAGCCCCAGCAGAAGTTTGTGGGAGACATTCTGAGTTCTAGTTGTAAGCTCACGAACATTTCTAGACATGATTTGCAGAGAGTGAATTCAATTCTTAAATTAGGAATAATAAATATATAGTTCATATATATTTTGCAGAGAATTGATTCTCAGTGGCATGAACAGAAATATAGAGCTGTTGCTTCTATCAGAGACATTAAACTCCCTTTTTCTGATTTATTGAATATTTTTCCTTTTTTAAAATTTTAGTTATCAAGTCATCCCCCATCATTGGATATCTCCAAGTTCATCGACAGGGTGTACTGTGTTTGATGAGGAATGATTTTTTTTAATGGGTTTTTCTTTTCTTTCTTTCTTTTCTTTCATTTTTTTTTTAAAGAGAGGTGAGAGAGAGAGAGAGAGAGAGAGAGAGAATTTTTAATATTTATTTTCTAGTGTTTGGCAGATATAACATCTTTGTTTGTATATGGTGCTGAGGATCGAACCCGGGCTGCACACATGCCAGGCGAGTGCGCTACCGCTTGAGCCACATCCCCAGCCCCTTCTTTCTTTTTTTAAAAAAATATTTTGTTAGTTTTTGGTGGGCCTTTATTTATTTATTTGTAACTTTATTTTATCTATCTATTTATTTATGTGGTGCTGAGGTTGAACCCAGCGCCTTGCATATACTAGGCAAGTGCTCTACCGCTGAGCCACAACCCTAGTCCCCATCCTTTATTTATTTTTATGTGGTGCTGAGAATCTAACCCAGTGCCTCACACATGGTAGGCAAGTGCTCTACCACTGAGTCACAGGATGGGGTTTTCAATATTATGTTTGGTTTATTAGTTATAAGGAGCCACCAGATGCTAGTCATGACTGACATTGCAAAAATGTAAATAGTAAGTTGTTTTATTAGACATTAATTTGCCTTGAGCTTGGGTAACACCCAGCTCTGACTATAGTTTCATTGTGATAGCTGATCTAATATAATAGTTTACTGTCTTTTTTTCTTTTAATAAGTTTATTTTTATACATTTTAAAAATTGCAACTTTCAGAATAGATAAGAAAATTATTTTTATAATACTGAAGCAAGTTTCTCTTTGGTATAAAAATCGTATAACATGTGTGATCTTTAACTAAAAAAATTAATCAAGAATTGTGACCTAATATGCTGAACAAAACTATTTAGTTTACTGTCTTATGTAACATGTTTGGCCCTAATTACCCATCTTATTGCTCTTCTGTTTTCTTTTGTTTTGCACAGGTTCTTTTATCAAAAGATTGGTTGTTTTCCAAAATTTCTTTAGCTGTGGAAAAACTGTGGTATGTAACCACCGGTATCTTCATACTTCACTCTAATTTTAGAAAACTGTTTCTTGAGATACGTAAGTTAAATTTTTATGTCAGTTATAACAAAGAAAGTAGGACTGGGTGTGGTGGCATGCACCTGTAATCCCACTGACTCAGGAGACTGATGTAGGGAGATCTCAAGTTTGAGGCTAGCTTCAGCGATTTAGAGAGGCCCTAAGCAATTTAGCAAGACCCTGTCTCAAAATAAAAAGAGCTGGGGGTATAGCTCAATGGTAAATCACCCCTGGGTCCAATCCCCAGTACCAAAAAACAAAAACAAACTCAACCAAACAAAAAAAAAAAACAAATAAAAACCAATTAAGGGCTGGGGTTTTGGCTCAGTGGTCTAGTGCTTGCCTCACATGTGTGAGGCACTGGGTTTGATCCTCAGCATCATAAACAACAACAACAACAACAAAAAACCCCACACACAACAAAATAAAGGTGTGTGTGTGTGTGTGTGTGTGTGTGTGTGTGTGTGTGTGTGTATATATATAAAAAGCCAGTAAAATAATGAGGCTAAATTAATGGTGATATAGATAAATTATTTGAGCCTGAAAAGTCTGTTAATCTTTAATCTAGCTTTTGGTTCTTGCACGGAATGGTTTAGTCAAGCTTAACTGAAAATCGATATGTTTTAAGATAACTAATTTGTCAGTTTCTGCCTAATTTGAATTATTTCTTTTCCTAAGAGTCATTTAAGTGCGCCATATTTGAGAAGTATAGTGCCTACCTCATGAAAGATTCTGCATACATATGTGTGGCTGAGTGAATGAAGCTGTTCTAAAATCTAATTATTTGATATTCAAATTCTCTAATTTCTGACATAACCAACACTATGTAAAACATCTGCTTTCTTTAGTTAACTTTAGCACAACTTGAAAGGTTATAGTTGATTATATCAATAATAAAAACAGAGCATTGCATTGTGTGACTTCATGGTTCATTTCCATTTGAAAAGTGAGAATTCTGCAGCAGGTTGTGTAATAAATTCTCAGGCATTTCTAGGTCATGGATAAGATGAAGTTTGTTACTGTACCTGCAGAATTTCCTGTTCTCTGCAGTTTTCCAGGTGCTAAGATTTTTCACAATGTTCTATTGGGCAGATCAGCATTTTGTTTATGAATTTAATATTACCAAGTTAGTTCTGTTGACATATACAGCAACTAGTAATATTCTAGTAATAAAGGTGTCTAGATTTTTTTTTTTTTAAGTATGCCTCTTTTACTAAGCTTATTTTGCCAGTTTAACTCAAAGCATGCATTGGCATTTAGACTCAGAAACATGTTTGTGCCAAGCTTAAGATTTCTTAATGTTCAGTAGTATTTTATTGAGTAAAGAAGAGATCCTTCTCTAGATAGATTGGTTCTTTTTTTTTGGTCAATGGACCTTTATTTATTTATTTATATGTAATGCTGAGGATCGAACCCAGTGCCTCACACATGGCCAGTCAAGTGCTCTCTACTACTGAGCCACACGCCCAACCCTACATAGATTTTTTTTTTGTGTGTGTGTGTGTGAAAAAAAAAATTGGAAATTGAACTTGGATATTCAATCATTGAGCAACATCCCCAGCCCTATTTCATATTTTACTTAGGGACAGGGTCTCACTGCGTTGCTTAGTGCCTTGCTTTTGCCGAAGCTGGCCTTGAATTCGTGATCCACCTCCCTCAGTCTTCTGAGCCACTGGGATTATAGGCATACACCACTGTGCCTGGCTGATAGATTGGTTCTTAAAATGAAAATGAAGTCTTTGGTTTAGTCAAGCCTAACTGAAAATCGGTATGTTTTAAGATAACTAGGTGCCAGAAGCTTGGGCCATTGGCGCAATGGATAACTATGTGCCAGGTGTAGTGACATATACCAGCTCCTTGGGAGGCTGAGGCAGGGGATTGCAAATTAAAGAAAAACAGGCTGGGGATATGGCTCAGTGGTAGAACATCCTTGGGTTCAAATCCTAGAACTGGGGGAAGGGTGGTGGTGTGGGTGGGTAGAGGCGGGTGTGAAAACACCTTTGTAGTGACCTAATAAAGAAGTGGTTAATTTTCAAAGTTAAAACGGAAGCATTTCATTCTTAAGATTTTACAAATTCGAGTAAATTGTAACTCATCTAACATCGCATCTAATGTTAGGCTTCTGTACAGCTTAGCCTGCCTACATTTTAACCTAATGAAGTTTTGGGAGTGGGTAGTTGTTGAATTAAATAACTCTGGATAGATAACTCAATTTTGGTTGGCAAAGCTAATGAGCAGGAGGAAAAGGTATTAGAATTTTGATGTAGATTAGCAGCCAGAGAGAATAAACATCTGAAACAGGCCTGTGGTGTGCATGTTTTCAGTTATTTTTGAAGTAGGCTATAAATAAACTTGTAATGTTATGGTTAGCATGGAAGAACAGATATTAAACATATTACTAATGAGGTTTTTTAAAAAGATGGTATCTTAGAGTATTGTGATGTTTTCTAATCTGCCAGCTTTGGGTAAATATTGTGGAATTATACAAAATTAACTTTTGAAATTGGTGAGTTTTATGTTTAGAGATATCCTTTATTTGTAGAACTCAGTTCATATACCTGGACTTTGGTCTCTATAATAGCTACATAATATAGAAGAATAGCAGATAATTACATTTGGAGAACTGGAGGCACAAGGAATTGACTCTAGAGCAAAGAGAGACAGGCTTTCAGATTACACTTTCAGAAGTTGTGTATAAAAAATTCCTATAAAGACCTTGCTTTATTGAGGAAGGTTGATTGGTTGAGCAAGTTTGCTTCTTTCAGTGAATGTATTCAAGGACTGTGTGGGATAATCCTTAGTCATGTTACAAAGCTCAGGATCCCAGGATTATGGAAATAGTAATGAACCTAAGAAAAAGGCTGACTCTGGGTGGACTGTCCTTATAAGTTTGCCCTGAGCACCTGGTGTGTGACTTTGATTGGTGTGTTAGAAGAAGAATGGTTTTGACACTAGAAAATGTGGCTTTGAGGTCAGATCCTGGCATTTTTTAGTTGTCTCTCTTTTTTCTCATGTCCCAAATTGGAATAAAACCTCTAATGTGTAAAGTGAGGATTAAAGAAAAAAATTGTAAATTGCAAAGCATATAACATTGCTTTCAAAGGGAGGATTGAGCAGAATTGAGGGCAGTTTTTGAAGGGATGTAGAAAATTGACTCAGAATGTCCTGGAATGTACATAAAAGGGAATAGTATCCTACATTTTTTGCGGGTGGGTACCAGAGATTGAACTCAGGGGCACTCGACCAGGGAGCCACATCCCCATTCCTATTTTGTATTTGATTTAGAAACAGGGTCTCATTGAGTTGCTTAGCACTTTGCTTTTGCTGAGGCTGGGTTTGAACTCATGATCCTCCTGAGCTTCTGGGATTACAGGCCGTGTCACCATACCCCACAGTACTATGCATTTCCACATATCATCAACCAGCTTCAACAGTTAACAGCATTTTGCTGCCCTAATTTCATGGTCCTTCACTCATTATTACATTTTTTTAAAAATATTTTTTATTTTTCAGCGGACACAACATCTTTGTTTGTATGTGGTGCTGAAGATCGAACCCAGGTTGCACGCATGCCAGGCGAGTGCGCTACCACTTGAGCCACATCCCCAGCCCCTACATTTTTTGATTACATTTACTTTGTTTTTTTAGTGTTTGTGATGTGCATACACACTTCCATCCATTAATACTTTTGCACATATTTCTAACCAGTAAGAACCAGAAAAACTCTTAACTTCCCACCCAATTAACAATAATTTTTTATCCTGTACACAGAAAGACCTGGATTTGAGACCTCTACCACTGTGCTTTGTGCATTAAGCATATTACTTGTGCCCTCTGAGCTTCTGGTTTCTTATCTATAACATGTAGATACAATGCCTTAACAAGTTATTTTGAGCTTAAATGAAATAATATGCAAACTGCTTAATACAAATGTTCTCAGTAAGTAGCCCAGGCTCTCTTCAGAACCTCCTATGGCACGTGAATTACCCTTCTTTAGTATTGCAAAGGTAATAGTATTCTGGAATTATTATCCACTTAGCCTATTTAAATTTTACCTTCATTGGGCTATTTGAGTCTTCCAGTGAAATTCTCTAAATTTCAGTAAATTAAGAGAATAAAGATTAAAGTGTTTATTCTTTCCTGAAACATCATTATTTTTCTATATAACACTCATTCCATTTCAGCACACACTGTATTTTACTTCTATATGTGTATTTTAAAAAATTTTTTAATTATAAATGGACACAATATCTATCTAGATTCTATCTATCTATCTATTTATTTATGTGGTGCTGAGGATTGAACCCAGGGCCTCACTTGTGCAAGGCAAGTGATCTACCACTGAGCTATACAAACCCAGCCCTGTATGTATATTTTTAACAGCTCTTTCTTGATTACACCGTCTCTTCTAGCTACTACCCAATTTCTCTGCTTTTCTTTGTTGCAAAACTTTTTGAAAAAGTTATTTCTACTCAACTGCAGATCTCCTATTCTTTCCTGAACATGCTCTAGTGAGACTTACAGCTCCTATTACTCTGATAAAACTGCTCTTATCAAAACTGTGAAGCTTAATTCATCTGTGGAAACATTTCGCTTCCTTCTTGAAACACTTTTCTGCTTTGGTTTATAGGATGCCACACTGCTTGTTTTTGTGTACCTTTTCTCAGTCTGCTTTGTTGGTTCTTCTTCATTCTTTATCTCTGCCCCCTTTGAACCCATGGGTACCTTAGAATAGAGCTATAGCCCCAGATCTTTGCATTTATTTAGTTTTTTTTTTTCAGTATTTATTTTTTCAGTTTTCGGCGGACACAACATCTTTGTATGTGGTGCTGAGGATTGAACCCGGGCTGCACGCATGCCAGGCGAGCGTGCTACCACTTGAGCCACATCCTCAGCCCCTGCATTTATTTAATTTTAAGATTTTGATACAGGATCGCTAAGATGCCAAGGCTGGCCTTTACTTCTGATCCTTCTGTGTTAGCCTCCTGAGAAGCTGAGAATATAGATATGTGTCACTGTGCCTCTTAATATTGAACCACCCTAGGGGTCTCTTCTCTTTATTCTCATTCTGTTGGTGCTTTCTTCCAGTCAAAAAAATACCATGTATGTATTGATGACTCTGACATTTTCCCCCCTATCCTGGAACTCCAGGCTATCCTACTGCAAGAAATTACATCTCCCTCTTATATATTTTGTTGGTATTCACACTAAATTTGTCCCAAACCAGTTTTTTTTTTTTTTTTTTTGAGTATCAGGGATTGAACTCAGGGGCACTCGACCTCTGAGCCACATCCCCAGCCCTGTTTTGTATTTTATTAGAGACAGAGTCTCACTGAATTGCTTAGCTGAGGCTGGCTTTGAACTCTGGACCTCCTGCCTCCACCTCCCCAGCTGTTAGGCCTCAGTCATTTGTTTTTAAGATAGCATTTTTCACAAATTGAAATCAGGGTTGCATCTTATCATTAAAGGCATTGAATAATTATTCAGGTGACAGATATGACACTCTTCTCATTGCCTCAGTGTATGCAAACTTATTTTGTCTGTTTATATTGTTATCACTTCAGTTGAGTTATGTATCTATTTCTCTTTTTTTTTTTTTGTATTGAACCCAGAGATGCTTTACCATGAGCTACATCCCCATCATCCTCAGTCTTTTTTGCTTTTTAGAATTTGAGGCAGGTCTTACTAAGTTGCTGAGACTGGACTCAAACTTGAAATTCTCCTGACTCAGCTTCCCAAGTTGCTGGCATTTCAGATGTGTTACATGGTTGGCCTTTTGTACACACTAAACTCCTAATCTTTACCCTATTATGTCTTTTTATTGCCCCTTTTAACAGTCTTCCAAATCACAGTTAAGTAGCAACTTCATCTTATAGTTGCTCAGGTCAAAACTTGGAATCATCCTTTATTTACTTTCTATTACATGCCACATTTAATCCACCACAAAACCATGCCAGCTGTGTCTTCAATATATATCCAGACTCTGGCCATTTTTCGTGATTTCACCGATCTAAGCTTGTCTGAATTACTGCAGTAGCCACTTTTGGCTCTTTCCCCCTTATAGACTATTCTCAATATAGTAGCAAGAATGAATTTTTTGGACTGGGATGTAACTTAGTGGTAAAGTGCCCCTGAGTTCAATCTCTGGTACCAAACAACAACAACAAACCTTGGATTTTGTCATTTCGGATCAAGACTATCTGGTGATTTCCCCATCTTGCTCGGAGTAAAAGGCCAAGTACTATCAGATCCTCTTGTGATCTGATCCCTTCTTTGCTCTCTGACTCCCATCTTCTCTAATACTTTTTGTTCATTCATGGCCTTCTTGCTATTCCTTTAACATGCTAGGCCTATTCCTGTCTCAGGTCCTTTGCATTTGGTGTTTAACCTACCTGGAATACCTTTCTCAGATAATTGCTTAGCTCCAGCATATATATCGTTCTCAGTGATACCTTCTCTTACCACTCTATTAAAATGGCAATTCCTCTGTTTCTGGCTCTTGATAGTCCCTTTTTTGTCCATATCACTTAAACCATTTAATTTATAATAGATTTTTCTTATTTTGTTACCTTTTCCCCTCCACTTGAGTATAAGCTCTATGAGGAGTTTGTTTTCTGCAGTTTCTAAGCATTGGTAAAACAGTGCCTGACACTTAATAGTTTTATTGCAATCTGTTACTTGGTAAAGGATGCCATGGTTGTAGTGCTGTAGGTGGAATTTCAGTTTTTCTTTGGAGTACTATGCACCTTTAAAGTATTTTTGATGTATTTCTGTTTTTTTTTTCTTCAAGAGTACCCTTATTAATTTATCCTAATTTGTGAGCCCTTATTAAGCCCTGTGCTGGTTATATTGGGGGATAAAATATACATAGACCTTTGCCTTTCAGAGCCTATATTCTCTTAGGGGAGATGATAGCATGTGCTTCAAAAAATTAAAGATGAGTACCCAAGAGATGAAATGGACTAGGAATTCAGATGACACTACAACCCCTCTCCTTCCCCTTTCTGTGGTGCTAGGGATTGGACCAAGGGCCTTGCCCAGACTAGGTAAGAATTCTACCACTGAGCCACATCTCAGCCCTGGCTCAGTAATGCAGAAGAGCAAGAAATTATTTCTAGCTGAGAGGAATAAAGGAGAGCCCTCAGAGGGATGTGGTATATGGTATCTGTTATTTGTGTAGAATCTCTGGAAAACAAGTAGGATTTGATTATGAGAAAATGGAAAAGAGAATTCCATTTGGAGGGAATTTGCAAAATAGGACTGTTAAAAATTTGTATGAGAAATAACTGGTTCATTTAGTTAAAAATAAAGGAATATGACTAGAGTGTAAGTTTGGAGAGGAATGTTGGAGTCACTGATGGAAAGCCTTGCATACAAGATAAGATACCCACTCTGTTCTGTTAGCTGTGTGGCTTCAGTGAAGGATATTATTAGGATTGTCTTTTAATCTGGCAATTTTACCATGGAGAGAGACTGAAATGCATCCATCCATTAAAATGTTGTAACAGTGTTTTGAGGAAAATAATGAGGGGGAATTGAAGTGGGTATAGAATGGCTGCCTTGGAACAGAAGAAAACTTTGTAACTGGATGTGAAGTTTGAGTGACAAGTCTGAAAACTACAGCATTTCAAATCTAGTTGATTGGGTGCCCTTAACAGAAGTAGGAAACCCAAGATAAGTAAGATTGGGAATTAATGTTTCATTTTAGTATTGAGTTTGCAGGTGTGATGGTGCCATCCAGGTGATGATTATTCATATGAAAGGAAAATAAGATGTGCATCTGTGGCTTTGGTGCCTTCATTTTGATACAGATAACTGCTAGAAAGAGAAGACTCAATTGCTGAATCTATCGGTGGGGTCAGAATCTAGCTAATTGATGTGGAATACTTCTGTTAAGTCATCTGAATTTTTCTTTTGAGCTGTAAGTGGCTTTACTTGTTTCACTAATTTTACTAGATAAGTGTTCTAAAAGCACCTCATATATTCTCAGAAGTTTGATGCAATTTAAATGTTATCCTTTGAACTTTTCTTTATTGCTGCTTCATTGGCTATAGCTGTCTAATGTCTGTCACTCCTTTGAAGACAACGGATGGGAGTTCCCAACTAGTAACCTTGATCACCGTCTTAACATGAAGGCACTGCTGATTTTAGTTTTAATCACGCTATACTCCGTTTTTAAAACTACCTAGGAGATAGAACTACATTGGAAGAGGAGAGGCCTTCTAACCTAATACCGCTATACTCGTTTTTAAAACTACCTAGGAGATAGAACTACATTGGAAGAGGAGAGGCCTTCTAACCTAATTAATAATAGCTAAGGTGTTATTTGCTAAAACATTTCTATAACAACCTATACTTAAAAAAATAACAAAAGATATGAGGATTTAGCTTCTATTTCCAGGCAAATTCAAGAACAGAATAAGATTCTTTTGATTTGTATACTTTTTAGAACCTTGAAACCAGAGGTGTTTTTAAACTCATGAGTGTTATTTATAGGAAAAGAAGTACAATTTTTATTTATAGGTTAATGATGCATGATATTTTTATTTTATACTTAAAATTTTTTGTTTTTTAAAGAGAGTGAGAGAGAGAGAGAGAGAGATTAATATATATATATATTTTTTTTAGTTCTCGGCGGACACAACATCTTTGTTGGTATGTGGTGCTGAGGATCGAACCCGGGCCGCACGCATGCCAGACGAGTGTGCTACCGCCTGAGCCACATTCCCAGCCCCTTTATTTTTATACTTAATGCACTGTTTATTAATTGAACAAAGGCACCATCGGAGTTTATTAAAACTTGCAGTTTACCCTCTTTGTTTAAAAGGGTGATATTGGCTCTCTCTCTCTATTAAATATTTTTCCTTTGAGATCTTTTTAGCCTAGTTTTGCTTCAGAGAAATTAAGGTACTAGTCTAAAAATCATACAAACTAGAAGCATAGTTGGGTATGAGAGGTGGAAGTCTTGGGCTCCTTCTACCTTTCTGTTCCACATTTCCTACTTTTAGAAATGTGGACCAGAAGGGGCTGGAGATGTGGCTCAAGTGGTAGTGTGCTCGACTGGCATGTGTGCATCCCGGGTTCGATCCTCAGCACCACATACAAACAAAGATGTTGTGTCTGCTGAAAACTAAAAAAAAAATAAATAATTAAAAAAAAATGTGGACCAGAAAACCTTTACTATTTACATTCTAATTCCTAATAATGTTCACTAGAAATACATTTCCCTCATTCCTGCTGAAAATACTTTTTTTTTAAAAAAAAACTAACCATTCAAAATGGAATGCTTCAGTGATATTTAGTATATTCCCAATGTTGAATATACTATCTTATGTAGTTTCAGAATAATTCCATCACTTCAAAGTAAAATCCCTTGCCCACTAAGCAGTTTGAAAAAAGTTTAAACCATTAGAATGAGTCTTTGCCCTGAAAAATAAGTTCAGCTCTAGTAAGTTTGTGCTCATGCACTTATTTCTGATTTGCCATTAAGAAATGGAGTCTTGGGCTGGGGATGTGGCTCAAGCGGTAGCGCGCTCGCCTGGCATACGTGCAGCCCGGGTTCGATCCTCAGCACCACATACAAACAAAGATGTTGTGTCTGCCGAAAACTAAAAAAAAAAAAAAAAAAAAAAAAATTAAAATTCTCTCTTTTCTCTCTCTTTAAAAAAAAAAGAAAAAGAAATGGAGTCTTTCGCCAGTGGTGCATGCCTATAATTCCAGTGGCTCTGGAGGCTGAGACAGGAGGATCGCAAGTTCAAAGCCATTCTTAGAAAAAGTGAGGTGCTAAGCAACTCAGTGAGACCCTGTCTCTAAATAAAATACAAAATAGGGCTGGAGATGTGGCTCAGTGGTTGAGTGCCCCAGGGTTGAATTCCCAGTAACAAACCCCCCAATCACCGGGAAAAAAAAAAAAAAGTAGAATCTTCCTTTTGTTATTTAGTATTGGATGTATTATACTTAGAAACAACTGCAACATTAAAAGGCCATAACTGTTAATAATACTGATAGCAGATATGGTGTTTTGTTTTAATCTCTAATTTTCATACTAGCCTTTCAGAATGGTTACTGTATTTCAGATGGAAAACTAAAGCTTATTCAATAATTCCAGCTGATAAATTGTGGTTTCAGGATTCAAATTCATGTCGTTTTGACTTGAAAAGTCGGGTGTTATTTTCACTGAATCTAGGAATGAACAGGCAAAAGGCGACTCAGTATAGTCTCATTAGGACAGTGCAAATATAAGGGAAGAAGATTTGAGTTTGCTAGTCCACTTTAGTATTTGTGCCATTAGTAGCCACTTCTGTTCATTTGTGATCTGTGTGGCAGTTGGGGAAAATAAGAAATAGCTTTTTTTTTTTTTTTTGGTGGTCCTGGGGTTTGAACCCAGGGTCTTGTGCATGCCAAGCAAGCACTCTACCAACTGAGCTATATCCCCAACCCAAGAAATAGCTTTTGGAACTCTTTTTTAGTGGACATTATTATAAATAGAAAAATTACAACATTGCTTCTGAGATTTGTTCTTAGAAATTCTTTTTTTTCTTCTTGTTTGTTTTTAGTGAATCATTAATTTGATTTTAAATTTCTAAAATTAATTTTCTGAGTAGTTAAATATTAGTATGGAACTTGATTTCTCTCTATTTTGTTAAAATATTTATTTTTTATTTGTAGTTGGTCATGCTATCTACATTTATTTATTTATTTATTTATTTATTTTAATGTAGTGCTGAGAATTAAACCCAGGGCCTCCCACATGCTAGTTGAGTGTTCTGCTGAGCCACAACTCTAGCCCCTTATTTTTGTTTTTGATAGTACTGGGGATTGATTCCAGGGGTATTCTACCACTGAGTTATACCCTAGTCCTTTTTTATTTTTATTTCAAGGCAGAGTCTCACCCAGTTGCTAAAGCTGGTATCAGACTTGTGATTCTTCTGCTTCATTTTCTTTAGTTGCTAGGATTACAGGTGTGCACCACCAAGCCTCACTTTTTTTTTTTTCTTTTTTGGTAGGACAGGGGATTGAACCCAGCAGCACCCTACTACTGAACTATATTCCTAGCCCCTTTTTGTATTTTATTTAGACACAGGGTCTCACTGAGTTGTTTAGGGCCTCACTAAGTTGATAAGGCTGATCTTGAACTCACAGTCCTCCTGAGCCATGGGGATTGCAAAAGCATGTGCCACTGCACCCAGTGAAAGAACATTCGGTATACCAGTTTTCAGCCATTCCTCTTAAAAAAAACTTCTGGTAAGTCACCAAGTAGTATAAACCTTGTTAGTTTTCTCTTGCGTTTTTGCCTGAATGATGTAACATTTCTTCTGTTTAGGAATAGACACTGGTGTAAGATGCTGGATTTTAGGTAAAAGGGTGGTAGCTACTTTGGACAAAAGGTTTTTTTAAAAAGGTTTTGTAAATATAACAAGAATATAAGCCACAGCAACAGTAACCATCTACAAATGTCCTGTATTTAAGTGTATTGCTAGCTATCCAAAGAAGTATAGATTTTGATAGTGACCTTATAACTTTTGCTAATGTCTAAATAGGTATCTCCATAAATGGACTTTGAGTTTTTAAGATCTTTTATCCAAAACATTTAAAATGCCTTTATAACTTGACCCAAATATTACACTTTTCTGATTGGTGTAGAACTTCTTGTTCTCTCTGGAACCAGAAGAAATATAAAGAATCTAGGCTTTGGAGTTGTTCAGAATTGTTTTCAATTTTTTCACTGACACTCAATAGATGTGTCACTTTCTTTCACCTTTTAAAATGAATATCATGCCTTACAACTCTGCACAGTAGGATTAAAGGTCATGTTTCTAAAGGGCTCAGCCCAGTGTGTGGCATGTAGTAAATTGTGTTCAAATTGTAGTTGTTTTAGGCAAAAGCCTAAATTTTTGGTAGCCTAGACAATATTCTAGGCTACAGTAATACAAATCAATAAAACTTCATTTGCACACTGTCCTGCAATTAGTACATTTATTCTTGGAATGTGTGTGTGTGTGTGTGTGTGTGTCTGTCTGTCTGTCTATTTTTTGAAGTGCTGTATGTTAATTTTCACTATTTCCTGAAGCTTGTTCTCCTTTTCTCAGAAATGCTTGGCATATGTCTCCATTGATAAATGTAAATTTACGTTAAAGAATAGATGGTGCTATACAAGTTTATGATGAGGCATTTGCTCCCTGAGAGCAGTCCTTCAGTTAGATGTTCCTGTGCAGCATGCCAACAGGTGCTTTTCAGACTTAAAGATTTCACTTGGTAGAATGCCTGAGGTTATGTCAGAAAAGGAAGCTTTGGTTGTTTGGAATGAAAGAAGTACATGGTGCCTACTCAGTGCTTATAGTATATTTTATGATGATTGTTAATATTAAAGCATGAAAAGCTATATTCTAGAATATTAATTCTATTCATTACTTGCCTATTGTTTGTATCAATTCTCTCAGTTCAGAGAAATATACAAAAAACCTTTTACTCTGTGTAACTGTAGGGTTGAAGTTATGATGAATCAGAATCTAAGATTATTAGCCTTGGAAGGGACTTTGGAGATCAGTTATACTAACCCTCTTATCTTGTAGATGAGAAAGCTGGCTGAGAGAAGTTGTGGCTTGCTCAAGGAAATGGAGTCACTTATAAGTCTGATTTTTGTTCCAGTGATATGAAGGTAACCTGGTTGAGTGGAGAGAGCCCTGGACTTTGGAATCACATCATCCTGATTTGGTTCTAATTCCACCATTTATTAACTGTGTGACCTTTGACAAGTAAATCTGAGTCACTTTTCTGTGTTACGTTATTTGCAGGGTTGTGAGGATTATGAGGTAATGTAACTATAGCACAGTGCTTGGCATTTGCTCTGAGCTCAATAAATGCTGTCTGTTTTGCTGTACTGTTTTTCTTGATTACTTAGAACAGGTCATATGGCTAAGTGATTATTGTTTATGAAATGGGAATCAATGAGAATGGTTGATGTTTTTTTTGCCAAAGCCTTTCTCTGAATAATCTTAAGCTATTGTTCATTGGAGGAGAATACTGCTTACAGCAGAACGAGTATAAATTATTCGTCAAAAGCCTAGTGATGGGCTGGGATTGTAGCTCAATTGTAGAGCACTTGCCTAGCACATGTGAGGTACTAGGTTTGATCCTCAGCACCACATAAAAATAACTAAATAAAATAAATGTATTGTGTCCACCTACAACTAAAATAAACAAACAGCTAATAAACAAACAAATAAATAAATAAATAAATAAGAGCCTAGTGACTTGCTCCAAGTTAAATGGCCAAGGAGCCTAGTACACAGAACATTAAAATCAACCTACATTTAGTTGAGCCAGCATTTTTCAAACCTTTTTTTTTTTTATTTTGTTTTGGAATACTAGGAGTTGAATTCAGGGCTTCATAACAAGTGCTGTATTCCTAATTAAAAGTATATCCAACGTGAAAAAAAATTAGTGAGAAAAGTAGTGTTGCTTTACAATTATGCAGATTTCATTAGTGTCTGTAACAGAAGACAGTTGGGTTCTAATGGCTGCTTCTGCATTTAGTCTGTAGTAGTATGTTCTGGTTGAGGATATGAAAAAGAAATTGGCCATTTGGAAAATGCTGGTTCACTGAATTATGTTGATCTTCCAAATCTGACACATTTCATTATAAACCGTCTTCATACATTATGTAATCTCTGGAAAACTCTATACTTATGAGAGAGTGAGAGTAACTTTATACTGTTATGAAAATTAGTATTGGCCTAGTAGATCCCTGAAAATGTTTTGAAGATCTCAAAAGGTACGCCATACTTGGAGAACCATGAAATTGGATCTATTGATAAACTAAATAGAGTAACCATGTTTGCAGATACAGCTTTAATAAATACATAGTCTGGAAATTACTATGGAGTAGATTGTTATATAAGCCTTAATCTTAGAAACCGATCTTATTCCTTGAAATAAAGAGCAGCCTAATTTTGAAATGTGGTGAATTTTTATTACATATTTGAATGTTCTTTAAAAATAAGGCATTGTATTAAGACATGAAGTTTGAGAAAGAATTTCTTCTCTTGAATTTATGGTCTAGCTGGAGGGGCAAGATACATAATCTTATGAAAAGATGACTAATGTTGTGTTGTCTGTCACAAACGTGACATACAAGGAGAGATGAGGCTGTTTTATGGGAAAGTGCAGTGCTTTTTAGGTTAGAATGGAGAATTCATATAGAATAACTAGGCTAGGCATTTTCTTCTTTTTTAAAAAATTGTTTATTATGTGGTGCTGAGGATTGAATCCAGTACCTCACATGTGCAAGGCAGGTGCTCTGCCACTGAGCCACAACCCCAGTCCCTAGGCTAGGCATTTTCATCTAAGACTTTGTAGAACCACAGTATTTTAGTGCTTCACGAAGTACCTTGTGTACATCTTTGCCTACTTGTTTCCTTACCGAATTGTTAGAAATATTTAAAAAATTTATAAAGTGCCTAGCACCAGAAAGCACATACGGCAGCTATTATTATTGTTGTTAATATGGCTTTTTCAGCTCAGAGTTTTCTTCAGTGTACTAGTATCATAAGATGTTTGACTTCTCAATATTTTGAATATTCTGATCTCTTCATTTGTTGAAGGTAGTAATCCAACTATTCTGGACTCTATGGAGATTATATTACTATGTTCAGGCACTGACTGTACTAGGCATTTTACATGCATTTTGTCTTTAGGTTCTTAAAACAGTTTCACTGTTACGTGGGCAGTGGTGTTTCCATTTAATAAGTGAGAAAACTGAGGGCTGGGATGGTTAATTGCTTGTAATAGGTCCTTAAAAGTAAGATGTATAGCTGGCTTTGAACCCATATCTCTGTCTCTAGAGTTTCATCGTTTACCTTTCCATTGTGGCAGTAAGTTGAAATATTTTTGGATTGTAGTGAACTTTTTTTAGTTGTTTTTCTATGGATAGCTTTTTTTGGGGAGGTGTTGAATGGTGGCTCTTCTGTGCTTAAAAAAAAATGTATTGATTGGTGTTTGGATTCCAAAGCCATTTTTTTTTTTTTTTTAAATCACCTGTATTCTCTTAGAAAATAAGGGCTTTTTTTTTGGCTGGTGGGGTGGGTGTTCTGCTGGTAATGGAACCCCAGGGCCTCCTGCATGCTAGGACAAGTTTTGAGCCCCACCCTCAGCCCAGGGCATTTCTTCACATTGAGAAATATGTTACTTAAAGAAACCATTCCTGGGCTGGGATTGTGGCTCAGCGGTAGAACCCTCCTCAACACCACATAAAAATAAAGGCATTGTGTTGTGTCCATCTACCCCTAAAAATAAATACATAAATAAATATTAAAAAAAAGTAAAAAAAAAAACTAAACATTCCTTTCCTCAAGTGGGAGTGGGCCTTAGATAGGGCTTTGATTCAGCTCTCCCAGACCCACCATCATAGTATTGAGACCAAATGGGAATGTGGGGCTGGCAGCATGTTGAGGTGCTGAGAGCCCTGGTGACTTGTGTAATGCAGCACCTATTGTGGTTTTAGGGGTCCAGAAGGCACATTCTCAAACAGCTGAGGTCTCTACTAATGCATCCCCAAAGCCAATTAAAAAAAATAATTAAGGCACTTAATTACTTAATGAAATTATGGGAAAATAGTAATGAATTAAAAATTTCTAAATTTTCTGTTCAGTCTTACTGTATTGGTGAAGACCAGTTTGTAGGCTTTTGTAGGTTGTTTTGGCCAAGAATTGACTTACCGTTACCATCTAATAACATTACTGTTTGATTGGATAATGTGGTTATAGTCACTTTTGAAGGAGTATTGTGGCTTACAAAGTTTATTTGAGGAAAAAAAATACATTTGTACTGGCAGTCAGCCAATATTTTATAAGCTACAATTTTCCTTTGAATAGCTGGTGGTTTGTAGCTCCATAATTTGTGATTCTTCTGAACTTGTAAAAAGATTACATATATTTAAGTGACCTTATCACTTTAATGTTTTAAGCAACACATAGTGTCACATTTTGTTATGTTATAGTGTTCTTGTTTTACTTAATTTTCCTGGGTGGGGAATCCCTTTTAAGTTAATAATTTGTGCAGTATACTGAGAACCCACTACTCACAACTACAAAACAAACCTAAAAAACAAAATAAGTGAATGTTTCTCTACATTAGTCTGCCAAAATTCTTGTAGTAGCCATGCTATTCCATTACTTACTGACTGCTACCTAGGTGTATAGAATTATGTGGTATGTGGGTTTGTTTGAGTGTTTTTGTATGACATTTAGGTTCATACAGACATTAGGTTCTGATACTGTTACTGTTGCTTTTCCGCATGCAGGTAGAAAAGAATACTTATTTTATTTGAAATGCTTAATGTTCTGTACTTTGTTCTCAGGATTTGTGTGTAGGTAGTTAAATTTTCGAGAGTCATGAGATTATTTTAAATCCTTCCTTTTGATTTAAGGTTATATCTGACATGGGCTGCGGTAATCTCTTTGCTTTAAATATTTTGGAAAGCCAGATTAATAGTTACATTTTTGTATTTATAGAAGTTTCGTAGATAAAATGAACCTATCATTCAGCTCCTGACTCAAGACTGTGTTGCCATGTAGGAACATTATTTAAAAATATACCTAATGAATTATTGTTTTGTGGGCTTGTCTTCTTTTGTTCATGGAAAGTGGATGAGGTTTGGGCTAAAGCTTCTGTTTATTGGTGAAATGATTTTTATTGTTAAGATTTTAGCAAATTGTTAATAGCTAGATAGTTAACAACTCTTAATAATATTAGCATGCTAATAATTACACTTTGCTCCTGCTACTTCCTCCTCTTCTTCCTCCTAACCGGGTCATTGCTATATTACCCAGGCTGACCAAGAACTCATGATCCTAAGCCATTCTCCTTCCTTATCTTCCCAAGTAGTTTGGAACAGGTGAGCACCACTGGATCTGGCTCTGGGTTTTACTTTTTATAATACTTTCTAGCTCTGGTGGATGCTGGTGCTCATTCTTTCTTTTTTTTTGTGTATATGTGTGTGTGTGTGTATGTGGTGGGGTGGGGTAACTGGAGATAAAGTTAGGGGCACTCAACCACTAAGCCATATTCCCAGCCCTATTTTGTATTTTATTTAGAGATAGGGTCTCACTGAGTTGCTTAGTGCCTTGCTTTTGCTGAGGCTGGCTTTGAACTCGGGATCCTCCTGCCTCCTGAGCTGCTGGGATTACAGGTGTGTAATACCACAACACTGGTGCGGTTCTCATTCTTGATTGAACATTGGGATTACTTGAGAATTTAGAGAAATACAAATGCTTAGATTTTTACCTTGAGAGATTCTGATTTAATATTCTGTTTAAACATCTGGATTTTTAAAGGTAATTCCAATATGCATTTGATTTTCTAGGAAATTTGTTAACCAACCTAAGGGGGAAATTTTGGAGAATATATGTTTACCGTTGGAGTTTATAAACTTTAAATTTTGAGATAATTGTAGATTCACATGCTTTTGTAAGTAGTCCATCTCTTTAATTTTGTCATTTCAAGAATGTTTTATAAATGCAATCATTCAGTATGTAAGTAATTAAGATTAGCTTTTTTTCCCCTCCTCAGCAAATTCCCTTGATCCATCCATCAAGTTTTTTTATGTAGTTTGTTCCCTTTTATAGCTAAGTAGTATTCCATGGTAGGTAGGTTGATTTAATTATTATTTAATTATTTTTAATAATTAAATATTATTAATTAATTAATTAAATAATATTATTTAATTATTATTATTTAATTATAATTATTATTATTTAATTATTATTATTTAATTATAATCATACAGTTGATTTAATTATTCATCTGTTAAAGGACATTTAGATTGCTTTCATTTTGGCTATTAATAATAAAGCTACTATAAACATTTATGGACAGGCTTTTGTATTATCATAATTATCCATTTCTTGAATAAATCCTGAGTTGTATGGTCAGTGTGTTTTTAGTTTTGTAAGATACTGCTGTACTTTTTCAGAGTGGTGGTACCAGTTTGCATTTTCACCAGCAATGTATGAACAATCCAGTTTCTCCACATATTCACCAACATTTTCCATTATCACTATTTTTAAAGAAAAATTAATAGACTTTATTTTTAAGAACAGTTTAGGATTACAGAAATTGAGGAGTGTTTCCATATATACCTTTCTCCCTCATGAGTTCCATCTTGCATTATTATGGTAAATTTGTTACATGTGATGAACCAGTGTTGAGGAATTATTACTAATTGAAGTCCATAGTTTATATGGGTTCACTTTTTCTGTTGAACAATTCTGTTTTTTTTTCTTTTTTCTTTTTTTTTCTAAATAGTTTTTAGTTGTCAATGGACCTTTATTTTATTTATTTATATGCAGTGCTGAGAATCTAACCCAGTGTCTCACACATGCTAGGCAAGCACTCTACCACTGAGTCACCACCCAGCCCCAATACTACAGGTTTTTTTTTTTTTTTTTTAAGAGAGAGAGAGAGAGAGTGTGTGAGTTTTAATATTTATTTTTTAGTTTTTGGCGCATACAATATCTTTGTTTGTATGTGATGCTGAGGTTTGAACCCGGGCCGCATGCATGCCAGGCGAACGCATCACCGCTTGAGCTACATCCCCAGCCCTATTACAGGCTTTTGATGACAAATGAACAATGTCTTGTATCCACCATTATAGTACTAGTTTCACTGCCTGGAAGTCCCCTGTGCTCTAGCTGTTGTTCATCCCTCTTCCACCTTTTTTTATGGTGCTAGGAATGAACCCAGGACCTCATGCTTTCTAGGCAAGCGCTCTACCAATGAGCAATTCCCCTAGCTCAACAACTGATCTTTTTACTGTTTACTGTCTTTATAGTTTTGCCTTTTCCAGAATGTCGTATAATTGAAGTCATAGTGTATATAGAGCTCTTTTAGACTGGTTTCTTTCACTAATCAATGTATATTTTAGATTTCTCTGGGTCTTTATGTGGCTTGAAACTCTTTTTGTTGTTGAGTAATATCCCATAATGGATGTACCACAATATTCAACTGTGGCTGTACCATGTGCAATTTATCTATTCATTGGTTGAAAGATATCTTGGTTTCTAGTTTTAGAAATTATGAGTAAAGTGACTTTATCTAAACATTTGTCTATGGCCTTTTGTGTTGACCTAAGTTTTCAACTCATCTGAGAAAATTCCTAGGAGTGCAGTTCCTATATTATGTGATGAAACTATGCGTAGCTTGTCATAACCAGCCAAACTTCTCCACAGTGATTATACCATTTGGCATTCCCACCAGCAATTAATTAATTTTTTATTTTAGCTATTCATATAGATTGTAGTAATATCACACTGTGGTTTAATTTTCATATCTCTGATGAATGATATTGAAAATATTTTTGTGTGCTTATTTCCCATTTGTATGTCCTTTCAGTGAAAGGTTTGTTCATGTCTTTTGCCCATTTTCTGATTTGATTGCTTGTTTCTTTTACTGTTGCATTTTGAGGGTTCTTTATATAGTCTATTTAGAAATTATTTATCAAACAGGTAGCTTGCAGTTATTTTCTCCCAGGCTTGGATATATGTTGTCTTTTCTTATTTCCTTAATAATGGATTTTTTTTTCCCTTTTTTGGTGGTACTAAGGATTGAACTCAGGGCCTTGTGCATGCTAGGTAAGCACTCTACCCCAAGCTACCTTTGCAATCCCTTTTCATCTTCTGCACTGGGTCTTTTGTAGAACAAAAGTTAAGTTTGATAAGGTTTGATTTATCAGGTTTTCTATTTTAGAATCTTGCTTTTGTTATTAAAACTCAGTTTGCCCAATGTCCCAGATTTTTTTTCCCTAAAAACATTTTTTTTCCTAGAAATTGTATAGTTTTACGTTAGAGTGTGTAATTAATTTTGAATTAGATTTTATAGAAAGCATGGTTGGTATATACATCACATTTTGTTTGGTTTTGTTTTTGGATGACCAGTTCTCCATTCTCATTTGTTGAAAAGATTGTCATTTCTTCCCCCTGAATTGCTTTTGTCCCTATGTGGGAAAACTACTTGGACAGATTTTTTTTTTTGGACCTATTTTTGGGTTCTCTGTTCCATTGATCTTTGTGTCTATTCTTTTTTAAAAAAATTTTTTTGTATACAAATAATATTATTATAGTGGTTGATAGATCTTTATTTTATTTATATATTTTTATGTGGTGCTGGGAATTGAACCCAGTGTCTCACACATGGCAAGTGCTCTATCACTGAGTTACAACTCCAGCCCATGTCTATCCTTCTTCAATTCCATATAATCTTGATTGTAGTAGACATTAAATTAGGTAGAGTGATTCCTCCCATTTTTATTATTATTTTTCAAAAAAATTTTAAAAGCTGTCCTAGAGTAAGTAAATTTAAGAGTAAGTTTGGTTATGTCTATAATCTGCGATAGGAATTTTATTAAATTCATAGATCAATTTGGGGAAAATGCATATCTTTTCTGTGGAGTGCCTTTACTATTATGAGAGTTTGGAATGAGATTAGAGAGAAGCAGTTCTATAGAGACAGTCTTCTAATTGCTTTAAAGATTATTTGTAATTAGCAAAGTATTAACCTTTTAAAGTCCTTACTTCCCTTTTTGTGTTAAAAATTACCATTAATAGATCAATGGAAATTGAAAGTATTTTTCATTCATTCCATAAATTCATTCCATGTCTGTTTTGGCCAGACATGAGTCTAGGTACTAGAATACAGTGGTGAATAAAACAGACACTCTCCCAACTTTGATTGATCTTACACTATTCCAGTGGGAAGATAGTAAACAAGTGATCACAAAATACATCAAGAAAGGCATGCAGACAATTGAAATAGGATATTAAAATAGAAGAGTAAATGGGGTGGCTACTTGATTGCCTTGAGAAGAAAAGGGAGAAGATTATTCTAGGCAGAGGGAATAGCTAAATGCAGTGGAGGAACAAAAAAGGAGGACAGAGTGTCAGGAATGTAATGAGTGAGAGGAAGAGTAGTACAAATGAGGTTGGTGAAGTAGGCAGAGTCCAGATCAACTGGGAATTTGTAAGCCAGGGTAAGGAGAATGGTTTTTATTCTGACGAGTATGAGAAACCACAGGAAGGTGGTGAAATAGTTTGATGTTGTCAAAAGGTGACTTGAATTTTGTATTGAGAAGGGATTATAGGAAGGGGCAAAACAAAAGCAGGAAGATGAGTTATGAGGCTGTTTCAGACTAGGGGTGATCCTAGGAAAGAATTTGATAGATTTTGGAGATAGAGTCAACAGGTTATGTTGATGGTATCTATATAAGAACTGAAGGAAAGAGTAATTGGGGATAATGCCTAGACTTGGTGATTATTGGTGTTCAATGAGATTAGGAAAGACTTAGGGAAAGGAACAAGTTTTGGAGGGGAAAAAATCTACAGTCCTATTTTGATTGCTTTATGTTTATGTTTCAGTGATATCAGTCATCAATTGGGTATGCAAGTCTGGAGTCCAGGGAGAGGCCAGGATTGGAGATGGAATTTGGTGATCTGTATATAGACATAGAGTTGTGAAACTGGGAGACATCACTGAAAAGAAAGTGTGATGAAAGAAAAGGGGCCTGGAACAGAGTCTTGGAGCACTGGCACATTCTGACATCTGGAAGAGATGGAGGTAGAGGCAGTAGAGCCTAAAACGTTTATTCATTGGTGATGTTATTATGTTGTGGCTAAAGTTATAGAAGATAAAGATATAGAAAAATGAATGTTTAAATGCCTTCATTGAAATATAAGAAAGTTTGTGATATCCACTGATGGGGGTATGATGTGAAGTTGGAGGAACAGATAAGAAGATACATTTAGAAACTACTGTCTGTTAGAAAAATAGTTAATGATGTTTGCTTTTAGTGAATGCTAGTAGAATCCTATCCTTTGTGGGCATGATCTCTTTTTCATTTGCCCTATGGAATTTATAGACTTGAAAACATTACAGGAAATGCAGGATTTGTATATTTTGGTGTGGTAGGCAGAATGCTAAGAATTTTTATACAAGACAATGTATGGTTTCATCAAGAAAACATCATATATATTAAGTGATTACTCTGGGTCTAGCATAGTGCTAAATTTGAGGGAGAATGCAAAAATGAGTATAAAATATATATATGCCTTGTGCTGGGCATGGTGGCGCATGCCTGTAATCCCAGTAGCTTGGGAGGCTGTGGCAGGAGGATCTTGAGTTCAAAGCCAGTCTCAGCAACTTAGCGGGACCCTAAACAACTCCGTGAGACACTGTCTCTAAATATAAAAAAGGGCTGGGGATATGGCTCAGAGGTTAAAACAAACAAAAACATGCTTTGCTTTCATTGAACTTGGATGAAAAAGTAAAAAAAGAATAATAAAATATAACTGGTAGTTGCATAGGATTTCTTGAAGGAGTTGGGGCCTGAAGAATAAGTAGGGACTTAAGTAGAGAAGAAAAGCTAATTCAGGCAATAGAATAGTATAAATTATGGGAAGAAAATTGGCTCTTTGGTTAGAAGACCTGATTTAATGAGGACTTTCATTTAAGAGCTTTGTAACCTTGGACGACTCCTTTGACCTCTTTGAGCCCATTTTTCTCTGTGGACAAACCTATGTGGACAAAGGGCTATTATGAAAATGAGACTATGAGTAGCTTCAACAGTAATAGTGTTGTACTAATTCTTACTTCAGGTCAGGTTTTCAGATATTTAATTGTATGAACATATTTTATAAATACATATTTTGTATTTATCAAATATATTAAAACTTTTATTAAAAAGTTTTTATGGATTGCTCCTAGTTCATTGCTAGGCATTTGATAAATTTTAGATGGTAACATTATTACCACCTGGCTGTTGAAAAGAATAGCATAGCAAAGAGATGATAATCCTTGTCTTTCAGGAGTTTGTGATCTTGGTGAAAAGACATAAGAAATTGGGGAAAAATGTAAGACAGTCTGTGCTCTGGTGCCTAAATTTGTGGTATGAACAAATTAAATCTAAGTACTTTTTAGTTGGTACAGGCTTCATTGTGTCAATGAGACTAAATGTAACCCAGGAAAAATAAGCATGGGCATTCGATATTAAGAAAGCATTTATTTTATGTACTGTTTATTTTTAGAGGCAGAAGTATAAATGTGACTGCCACTGCTGTAGAAAGCTATTGTAATACTTAAAAACATTCTCATTCATAAACTTTTTGTAGTGTTATAAATGAATTTACCTTTCTGCCTGTACAGTTTAATGAACTTGTGTCCGCTTTCCAGATAGCATTGTAATGTAGAATTTATTTTGGGGGGGGTACCTTTTTACAAAAACTGAATTGTTTTTATAATAGACAGTTTTAATATCTATTTTTTGTATGCGTATAAATTAAAAAAGTTCTCTTTCATACTGTAAGATTTATTGTTAGAAAGGCAGGGTAAATTTCTGAAATTTCTGTGAGTAGTCTCTGTTCACATTTTTAGATTATTTGGACCTCAGCTATTGAATTCATGTGCATATGTGGGATTGATTCTAGGATGACTTTTTGTTTTGAAAAACAGTTCTAGTAGAGTCCTGTACAGCCTGTGCTGAAACTGGGTTGTCCTAGTACAACACATTATTCTCTTTTGGTCACCATGATGGTTTTGTAAGTAGCCAGACCCTAGGTCATGCTTCATTTATGTAGCTGTCTTCTTCATTTATTGTCTCTTAGTTTGTCTTTAGGGATTTAATTGCATGTCTACTAGAACACTTTGCACCACCAAGTATGTCAAAGAGAATTTTTGATAACATTCTGGTGTCTTATTGATACATGATCAGCCTCATGAAACTGTGCAGTATCGTGGTGGATTTTATAATTTTAACATTGAGTGCTGTATGCAGTCTGCTAAGCAGCCTTAACTCTAGCCTTTCTTTCTTTTTTCATTTAAACATCTCAAGAGCTTAGTGAGGTGAGTACTGCTTTTATTTCCCCTTTAAAGATGAGACAGAGAGGTTTAAGTTCCTATTCTAAGGTTACATGGTTAGCAAGTGGTGAAACAGGGATTTGAACCCATGTTGTCTGGTGTCAGGACATACTCTACCTATTCTCTTATCCAGTATGCTTTATGATCTCCTCAGATAAGGCCTTTCTGGGAAACTCATAGTGGGAGTTTTATTTTATCTTTAATGTATTATTCTGCATGAGGTCATTAGAAGCTTATCCTGTGTTTTAGTCAGCTTTTCGTTGCTGTGACCAGAAGACCTGATAAGAACAATTAGAGAAGGAAAATATTATTTGGGGGTTCATGGTTTCAGAGGTCTCAGTCCGTAGATGACCAGTTTCATTCCTCAGGCCCAAGGTAAGGCAGAAGCATGAGGTGGAGGAAAGCTGCTTGAGACTTGGCACCAGGAAGCAGAGAGAGCTTCTCTTTCCAGGAACAAATATAAACCCCAAGGGCAGGCTCCCATGTACCCACCTCCTCCAGCCATGCCCTACCTGCCCGTAGTCACTGCTCAGTTAATCTCTGTCAGAGGATTAATGCATGATTAGGTTGATGCTCTCATAGTTCAATCATTTCACCTCTAAGCTTTCTTACATTTTCTTACACATGAGCTTTTGGCAGACACTTCATGTCTAAATCATAACATTCTGTTAAGATTTTGTAGTAGTAGTATTCTTCTATGTATGTAAAGAGTTGGCTATTGTATTTGTTAAATAACCCTAGCTGCTGAATTAGAATCCTGAAATGCAATGGCTAAAACCTCCAAATTCAGTGTTTACTAGTCTGGATGGTTGTTATCACGTGAACTTGTGGCTCTCTTTTATATAGGCATTTACTATCTACTGTCTTCAATGCATTCCTTCTAAGGTACTCACTGGAAGTACAAGACAAGAAATTTTCTCTTAAGCTTGTGAGGTGAAAGTTGTACCTATATAATTTGTGCTCACTTCCATGCTAAGCTCCTAATTCATTACCTTAAGTAGCTATAAAGGAAATGGTAATTGTAACGTTCTTTATCCCTATTGAATTTAGGAGGAAAGGTATCATTCTGTAGTATTTTGAGTATCTCATCAGCTTTGAAATATTCTTGGGAGTACATTTTCAGCTTAGAATATGAAAGTGGGCACCTCATCCTAAAATTACCTTGGGAAGAAATTGAGGGTGGATTTTGGTGGAGAGTCAGCAGTCTCTGCTGTAGCTATAATACTGTGGATTTCAGCAAGAATTCCCGAACAGCCCACTGCTACACATTGTAACATATTATTGCACACATTCAACTTATATTCTTGTGTCAGACCTGTGAGGTAAGTAAGTAGATAAAGCAGGTGTTGGTTTTCCTAATGTAAGTAAGAGAACTAAGGCTTGGGAGATTAAGTGTTGTAGGAAACTATTTAGCTGGGACCTAAAATCTAGGTCTTGTGGCTTCAGCCAGTGTATTTTGTATAAAACACCTTTTTTGGGCGGGGGGGGGGGGTTGCAGAAAATTCTGTATAGCAGTTTACTGTGGTCACTGCTCTTGTGTCCTTTCTTAATAGTGTGTTCAGTATTTACAGATGTCCAATATATACTGATCTTATTTTGAAGATTCAGGAAATACTTGCGTTGCCTCACAATCATCATTACATTCATACTTAATGTTATACTTTAGATGTATATCACCTAATGGGATAACAGGTAACAGCTTTTACCCTCCTTAGAAGTTAAGATTTAGGGGCTGGGGTTGTGGCTCAAGGGGTAGAGTATTCACCTTGCGTGAGGCACATAAAAATAAAATAAAGATATTGTGTCCACCTACAACTAACAATAAATATTAAAAAAAGAAGACTTATATTCTTGTTTTCAGGAGATAAAATGACATGTAGAAAAAGCAAAGGGGATAACAATAGAAATAAAATAGGACATAAAAATAGAAATAAAATTATCTGTGTACTTCCACAGATTATTTTGCAGTGCTATGTGGTAAAAATTACTTTAGTATATGCTGCCCAACAAGCTGAGAACATATTTTGCTTATGAGCAGCTGGAGGAGTTTATTCTCCTTGTTGACACTAAGAGGCAAGGTGCCATTCTTTAGCATTTTGTATATTTTCATCAGTATTGAAATGTTCTTGTTGGGGCATTTTTAGCTGTTGAGTTTATGGCAATCTGATTTAGGGATTGAATGCTGTGGACTGTGGCAGAATGTTAAGTATTTGTACCAGATGGATAATTAATCAAAAAGTAAGATGGAGACACCTGCACATTCCAATTTTTTAAAAATTATTTTTAAAAATATGGACACAATATCTTTTTTTAATTTATTTTTATGAGGATCGAACCCAGTGCCTCACATGTGCGAGGCAAGTGCTCTGCCATTGAGCTATAACCCCAGCCTTGTGCACATTCCCATTTTCATGTAACAAAGACAGAAAACTCATTCAGATTTTCTTATTTTTGATTATTTTTGTTGGAATTCTGTCTTGCTAACACTTTTTTTATTAAATTATTTTAGAAGAGGTGACTTTAGGATAGCTGAATTTTATTAGAAATTACATGATTTCAGTTTATTTTCTATATAGATAAACCATCCTTTAGACATTCTCTACAGGAAAAGTTTAAGACTATAATCTAGGGTAAAAAAAATACTAAACTTTTAACTGTGAGTTCAGACAAACAAATATATTATCTTAGCACCTGGGTAATGATCTATAACTAGTGTATTATGCTAAAGTTGTACCTTATCCAGTTTTTGCTTAGATTTTCAGTTGTCTCATAGGATTGCAAAAGAAATTCAGTGGCTATATTATAAATTCACTGAAGCCTTATTGGAGTCCTTATACAGCTCAGGCTAGTATTCTTTGAATACTTTGCAAGAATCTCTTTATCTAGATCTTTTTTAGTTCATTATTTTGACATGTATATTAAATAAAAAAAATTAGCTGAAAAAATAGATGGAGCAAAAAAAAATTTTTTCAACTTGTGTAGCTTTGAGTTACTTTTTTTTTTTTAAGTTGTAGTTGGACACGATACCTTTATTTCATTTATTTTTATGTGGTGCTGAGGATCGAACCCAGTGCCTTGCATGTGCAAGGCGAGCACTCTACCACTGAGCCACAACCCCAGCCCTGAGTTATTTACTTTTTTAAAAAGTTAAATGTAAAATTTGTCCTTCTGCTATAGACAAAAGGAACGCAGGCAAGTATAAAGTATGTATCTGTTTGTTTGTTTTGGTAACAGGGATTGAACCCAGGGCCACTTAATCACTGAGCCCATCCCTAGTTCTTTTTATTTTTAAGACAGAGTCCCACTAGATTGCTTATAGCCTCACTCAGTTGCTGAGGCTAGCTTTGAACCTGTGATCCTTCTGCCTCAGTCTCCCAAACTGCTGGGATTTCAGGCATGTACCACCGTGCCTGGTGGCAATGTTTTTAAAATTTTTCGTTTCTCTTTATTTGCTTTAAATGATGAGATAACACTTACAGGTCATCTTAATGAAGTTGAGTTACATCAAATTTTAAGGTATGTCATTTGAATCTTGGTCATAATGTGATTCCTATATTCATAACCTGAATGCCTATTTTTAAAAAAAGCCAATTGAACAAACAAAAAATATTTATGCTAACATGATGCATTTCATGTAATATTATTCCAAAGGGTAGGAGGAGAGAAAGGAAAAGTTTAAGACTATAATCTAGGGTAAAAAAAAATACTAAACTTTTATTTTATTTTAGTTTTTAAATTTATTTATTTATTTATTTTTAAAGAGAGAGTGATAGAAGGAGAGAGAATTTTTTAATATTTATTTTTTAGTTATTAGACACAACATCGTTGTTTTGTATGTGGTGCTGAGGATCGAACCAAGGCCGCTACCACTTGAGCCACATCTCCAGCCCAAATACTAAATTTTTAACTGTGAGTTCAGAGTTTGAGTCAGACCTGCTAATATGTTGTTTGATAATCTTAGGCAAGACACTTTTCTGGGCCTTAGTTTTTTTCTTGATGAATAAGTTTCTTGTATTAATCATTTTGACCACATCAGCCTGTGATTCATATTCTCTCTCTTTCTCTTATATGGGAGGCTAACAGTATGGAGTGGCTTGTTCTTTTTCTTTGTTTTGATGAAGAATTATGATAATAGAAAACTGATTTGAATTATTATATGTTTTCTAAAATTAGTTTTAAAGGAATCACTAAATTAGAAGTATTTAGTTTTATGTTTTAATTGTGCCTCACTGTTGTCATTTTAAAAGAAGCCTTAAAATTGGAAAGATGGACAAAATGCTTTGAAAGCTTACTGCTCAATGAAAGAAATTCACTTATTGTGCTTATTCAGGTTCTTATGAATTTTTTAAAAATAATTTTTATTTATTTATTTATTTATTTTTGTGTTGTGCTAGGATTGAACTCAGTACCTTACCACGTGCTAGGCAAGTGCTCTACCACTGAGCCACAACCCCAGCTCTCTTCTGAATTTTTATCTTAAGTTATGGGTGATGAAATAATTTAATATGTGCAGATGTATTGCTAAATTTTTTCTACATTTTTATTATGAGAAAAGGTGAAAACTGTACAGTGAACATTCATTTATTGTACAATTAATGCAAGTTAGGTTGTACAGTTAACATTATCTTTTATTAGCTTTATCTCTCATTTGTCCATCCCACTATCCATCTATATCAGCATCTATCAGCCCATCTTAATTTTTTTCCTCCACCCTATTTTTTAAAAATTTTTTTTATTGGTTGTTCAAAACATTACAAAGCTCTTGACATATCATATTTCATACTTTAGATTCAAGTGGGTTATGAACTCCCATTTTTACCCCAAATACAAATTGCAGAATCACATCGGTTACACATCCACATTTTTACTTTTTCAATGCAATTTAAAATAAGCTGCAGATATCCTTACTGTTTACTCCGAACATTTCAACATTTATATTATTAGCTAGAATTCAGTACTTGTTTATGCTTTTTTGGTTGAAATTTACACATGTAAAAATACACAGTTTTCTAACTGTGCTATGAATGGCAGTCATTAATTGAACACCTGACATTTTTCAGGGTCTGTGTTACTCTTGTAGATAGATGAATAAGACAGTGTCTGCTTTCACGGTGCCAGTGGGATGAATAGGAGAGACTTGTAAGAAAGGAAGTTCAGTATAGTAGTTGTTTTATTTGGATCTTTTAGTTGCAAATAATAGGAAGAACCAAAGGCAAGGAATTCATAGGGGCTTTTGGATATGATTAGGGCCAAGAACTGGAAGGCATAAAAGTCTGTTTTTTTCACTGTCATCCATTTCATTCCATTCTTCTCTTTGAAGATCTAGTTTCTCTTTTTAGTACATATGTTTGACTGCCTCTCACAGCCATTCTTTTACATTTAACCATTCTCAGCTACATTGACATACCAGTATTCTGTCTTATTTCATGTCCATGTTCTTGGAAGGTGAAATCTGATTGGCCCAGCCCTGGCTCATTTGTTTTGAGGGCAGGGTTTTTCAGTATATATTTCCTAATGGAGCCTGCTTTTGTAGATGCTGAAGGTAGGAGGAATAGCAGAGATAACTTCCGGAGTCATTTGCAGGCTGAAACTGAAAACTGCTTCTAACGTGATAAGTAACTCTATAGAAAAGAACAGTATACAGAAATAGCATAGAAGGGAGGGGGATGAATCACTATTTAGGTTGGAGTGGGGGTGGTGGTGTCAGGGGTAACTTCCTAGATAAATTGGTGGCTTAGTTGGATTTTGAAAGATAAATTCAAATGCAGTGGGAATTTAGAGGGAAGGAAGGATATGCCTGATAGAAGAGCAGCAAGAGAAAGACAGGAAATGGCATAGTGTGTTTTAGGTAGCTATTAGCAGGTTTGTACCTTTGTAGGATAAGTTTTGAAGTGGAGAGGCTTTGGTCGAGGCCAGAGAGGGAGATGAGGCTAGTTCATGGAAAACCTTACCTTGCAAGATAGGGGGAGCCAGGGAAGATTACTGACAACAATCAGATTCATTTCTTTATGGTGTCATTTCATTGAATGAACCGGAGGCAAGTGGGGCAGACAGATCTTTTGAGAGCTTGGATTAAGAAAATGGCAGCAGCAGAAATGAAGAGAGGAGATATTTAGTCAGCAGAATGTTCAGAATTTGGGATTTATTTGATATCAGGGAGAGGGAAGATGATGTCCCCTGGTTTCTGGATATGGTTAACAGATAAAAAAACACAGATGCTGGCAGTATCATGTTTCTTGTCTTCACTGATGATTACAAGTGTACTTTTTTCCAGGACTATTGTGCATATATATTTTATGCATTTTTCTAATCGTAAATTGTGTTTCATGTTCTAAAATATTGAAGAACAGAAACACAGGAGAAAATAAATTTCAGAGAAAAATTGTTGACTTTAGGATTGGACTTTGACATTTGGGTTGTCCTTGCAACCTTTCAGATGGAGATACATGGAAGGCAATTGGATGTGAAATTTGAAGTGCAGTAGAGAAGTTTGGGCTGCCAATAGATAAAAATGAAAAGATTAAGTTAGATGTGTAGTTCTCATGCTTGGCTGTACATTAGGTTCTTCTGGAGAGCTTAAAAAAATACTGATAACCTGGATTTGACCATAGACCAACTAAACTGATCTCTGGGAGTGAGAACATAATATCTAGGTTTAAAAGTTGCCTGTGCTTTTATTTATTTTTTCAATTTTTTATTTAGTTATAGATAGACACACAATATCTTCATATGTGGTGCTGAGTATTGAACCCAGTGCCTCACACATGCAAGATAAGTGCTTTACCACTGAGCTACATCCTCAGCCCCATGTATTTTTATTTATAACACTTAGAGAATAACTGGGTTACAGGAAGATCACTTGTTCCTTACAATCCATGACTGAGAAATAGAGTTTTGCAAAAATAGAGTCTTGTAATTGCTTTAGATCATAACATAGGTTTAAAATTTGTTTTGAACACAGTTCTTTCACCTCATCAATACCATGAATAGAAAAAGTATGCTTTTTATTAAAATAATCATGCATTGTATTTTTGAAAAATATGTGGAAGTTCCACGCATTTTTACCTATTTGCTTTTTCTGCTATAGTAGCTGCTAATAAAACAATTTTAAAACAGAAGATTTCCTTTGATTAATTTAGATAGTTATGACTTTTCTGCCTTTGCAGCCAAACATAGAAAATTGTCTCATCCTAAAGTGTCTTTGAGTAGTGAATATGAAGGAAGGTGATTGGTAAATAAATTGTGTGATGTAGTCTGAAAGGCAGACAGCTATAAATGGTGAAAACAATCTTTGGTATCTGTGATATGGAAAAGACAATTGCTTACTCATCTGTCTTTTCATTCCCTTACTGCATTGCTTTATAACCCACCAGGGGCTTATATCCATCAATAAGTATCTTTTTGTTTAAGTTTTCAGTTGCAGATGGACACACTATGTTTATTTATTTTTTATGTGGTGCTGAGGATTGAATGCAGGGTCTCATACATGCAAGGCAAGTGCTCTACCACTGAGCCACAACCCCATTGAGTATTTATTAACAACTGCTGTCTGTCTGGAAATCTGCTAGGGAATTTATGTAGGTTACTGAATAAAAAATTAGATAAAGCAAATAGGTAAAAATGCGTGGAACTTGCATTAAGTTTGCCCCCCCCCAGTATTTGAGTTGGGTATGGCATATAAAAGAAATTTGAAAGCCGAATTATATGGTAATTATAAAACTATACTTGCCAGAGACTGGAGTGATTTTTTTTTTTTTTGGGCTTGAGAATTTTCGAGTGACTTAAACATAGGTGATTCTTCTGACATGTTGGCCTCTCAGTTCCTTGAGTACTCTTCTCTGTGTAATCTTGTTTTCCTTTTACCATGGGTCTCAGATTTGTTGATAGTACCCTTTTCTTTTAATTAATTTTTTATTTATATATGACTGTAGAATGCATTACAATTCTTATTACACATATAGAGCACAATTTTTCGTATCTCTGGTTGTATACAAAGTATATTCATACCAATTGAATGTCTTCATACATGTCTTCATACAGGTACTTTTTGATAATGTCCGTCACATTCTACCATAATTTCTAACCCCATGGCTCCTCCTTTCCCCTCCTACCCCTCTGCCCTATCTAGAGTTCATCAGTTCCTCCCATGCTCCCCCTCCCTATCCCACTATGAATCATCGTCCTTATATCAGAGAAAATTTTCGACATTTGGTTTTTTGGGATTTGGCTAAATTAACTTAGCATTATCTTCTCTAACCCCATCTATTTACCTGCAAATGTCATGATTTTATTCTCTTTTATTGCTGGGTAATATTCCATTGTGTATATATGCCACATTTTTTTAATCTATTCCTCTATTGAAGGGTATCTAGGTTGTTTCCACAGTTTAGGTATTGTGAATTGTGATGCTCTACACATTGATGTGGTTGTGTCCCTATAGTATGCTGTTTTTAAGTCCTTTGGGTATAGACTAAGGAGAGGGATAGCTGGGTTAAATGGTTGTTCCATTCCCAATTTTCCAAGAAATCTCTATGCTGCTGTCCATAATATTGGTTGCACCATTTTGCAGTCCCACCAGCAATGTATGAGTGTGCCTTTTCCCCCACATCCTTGCCAACACTTACTGTTGTTTATCTTCATAATAGCTGCCATACTGACTGGGGTGAGATGAAATCTTAGAGTGGTTTTGATTTGCATTTCTCTAATTGCTAGTGATGATGAACATTTTTTCATATATTTGTTGATTGATTGTATATCATCTTCTGAGAAGTGTCTTGTTCAGTTCCTTGGCCTATTTATTGATGGAGTTATTTGTTTTGTTGAAGAAGCTCTTTTCTCCAATGCATGTTTTTGGTGCCTTTGTCTAATATAAGATAATTATAATTTTGTGGGTTAGTCTGATACTACCCTTTTCATTGTTCTTTATCTCCTTGTTGTTCTCATTCTCTTCTTCATCCATCTTAAATACCATAGTCAATCATTATACAGTCTCCTCTGCATATACCTACATGCCCATGATAATTTTAACATATTCACTAGGCAAAAATTCTGACTCCCCTCTTATTCTGCATCTGTACTTGCACAACTGAATGTATCTGGAAAACGTACCTGTACATCCACATATCATGCTGATTGGTAATATTTTTAAATTTATGAACTTGAACTTTTTTTAAAAAAATTTGTTTTAATTAGTTACACATGACAGTACAATTATCTTGACATATCATACATTTGATGAGCTTGAACTTTAAGTGGGCCCTTAATGCTGTCACGCAATTATATGTACCTAGTTCATTTACTCTCTCACTCTCCTTTCTTTCTTTTTGTTAGAACATTATAATTATGCATATAGTATTTGGGTTCATTCATTTTGGCAGAATAACACATGCAAGGAATTTGATTTTAATCTCCATCTTCCCTTTTTCCCCCCTCATCCTTCTTCCTGTTCTTCTTCCTCTACTCTATTGATCTTCCTTTTTACTCCTTTATGTATTTAGTTTTGATTTATCCCCCCTTTTTAAAACTGGTGACAGCTCTCTCCCATTCAGCTGAAGACCTTGCTTCTTTCTCCATTAAGAAAATTGAAGCATTCTGTACTTATGCATTTGCCCTTAACTCCTCTTAGCATAGAATAACCAACCATCTGTCTTTTTATCAAAGACAAGCCCTTCACTTATGTATTAGATATCATCCCCCTCTCAACTATTCAAGGAAGTTACTCTAGGAACTTTCCAGGTACTGTTTGGTTAGACATGATTCTATGATAAATGAAAAAATTTTAAGTACATTTCATATGAAACTGATTCAACACTCTGTAATTTTTTTTTTTGGGGGGGGTTGGGTACTGGAGATTGAACCTCAGGGGCACTCAACCACTAAGCCACATCCTCAGGCTTATTTTGTATTTTATTTAGAGATAGGGTTTCACTGAGTTGCTTAGAGCCTGGCTTTTGCTGACTCAGACTTTGAACTCATAATCCTCCTGCTTCAGCTTCCTGAGCTGCTGGGATTACAGGCATGAACCACTGTGCCTGATTGTATATCTGTATGTATGACTTTTGAACAAGATTTTTTTCTTTTCCTTTATTTTTTGAGACAGGGTCTTGTTAAGATGCCAAGGCTAGCTTTGAACTTTCAATCTTCCTGCCTCAGCCTCTCAAGCCACTGGGATTATAGGCATGCACCACCGTGCCCATCAATTTTTAGCTAGTTTTGAGTCTTTTTTAGTTATTTAAAAATTTTTTTAAGTTGTCAATGGACCTTTATTTTATTTATTTTTATATGGTACTAGCCCTTTAGTTATTTTTATTAGAGTATACTTTATATATAATAAAATTCACCCTTTTGGGGTTTACAGTTCTGTGAATTTGGACACAGATATTCAGTCATGTAAACACCAGGATCAATCTGTAGAATATTTCCATTACTGCAAAAGTGCTCTTGGGTCCTTTTGAAGTCTTGTAGTCAGCCTGTTCTCATCCCCTCCTGCTGATTTTATTGCCCACTAATATTTCAATGTATGGATTTTCCACAATTTATTCATACAGTAGTTAGTGGATTTGGGGATGTTTCTAGGTTTTGAACATATAGAGTAAAGCCACTATAAACATTTTTACCCCCCCTTGGGAAGATAAGTAGGTATGGGATTGCTGGGCTATATGGTGAGTAAATTTAACTTTATAAAAACTTGTTTTTCAAAGTGATGAGTGAGTCTTTTTTTTTTTTAGTTTTTTTTTATTGGTTGTTCACAACATTACAAAGCTCTTGACATATCATATTTCATACATTAGATTGAAGTGGGTTATGAACTCCCAATTTTACCCCAAATGCAGATTGCAGAATCACGTCGGTTACACATCCACAATTTTACATAATGCCCAATTAGTAATTGTTGTATTCTGCTACCTTTCCTATCCCCTACTATCCCCCCTCCTCTCCCCTCCCCTCCCATCTTCTCTCTCTACCCCATCTACTGTAATTCATTACTCTCCTTGTTTATTTTCCCATTCCCCTCACAACTTCTTATATGTAATTTTGTATAGCAATGAGGGTCTCCCTTCATTTCCATGCAATTTCCCTTTTCTCTCCCTTTCCCTCCCATCTCATGTCTCTGTTTAATGTTAGTCTTTTCTTCCTGCTCTTCCTCCCTGCTCTGTTCATAGTTGCTCTCATTATATCAAAGAAGACATTTGGTATTTGTTTTTTAGGGATTGACTAGCTTCACTTAGCATAATCTGCTCTAATGCCATCCATTTCCCTCCAATTCTATGATTTTGTCATTTTTTATTGCTGCATAGTACTCCATTGTGTATAGATGCCACATTTTTTTTATCCATTCATCTATTGAAGGGCATCCGGGTTGGTTCCACAGTCTAGCTATTGTGAATTGTGCTGCTATGAACATCGATATGGCAGCATCCCTGTAGCATGCTCTTTTAAGGTCTTCAGGGAATAGTCCGAGAAGGGCAATAGCAGGGTCAAATGGTGGTTCCATTCCCAGCTTTCCCAGGAATCTCCAAACTGCTTTCCAAATTGGCCGCACCAATTTGCAGTCCCACCAGCAATGTACAAGAGTACCCTTTTCTCCACATCCTCGCCAGCACTTGTTGTTGTTTGACTTCATAGTGACTGCCAATCTTACTGGAGTGAGATGGTATCTTAGGGTGGTTTTGATTTGCATTTCTCTGACTGCTAGAGATGGTGAGCATTTTTTCATGTACTTGTTGATTGATTGTATATCCTCCTCTGAGAAGTGTCTGTTCAGGTCCTTGGCCCATTTGTTGATTGGGTTATTTGTTATATTATTGTCTAATTTTTTGAGTTCTTTGTATACTCTGGATATTAGGGCTCTATCTGAAGTGTGAGGAGTAAAAATTTGTTCCCAGGATGTAGGCTCCCTATTTACCTCTCTTATTGTTTCTCTTGCTGAGAAGAAACTTTTTAAGTAAGTCCCATTTGTTGATTCTTGTTATTAACTCTTGTGCTATGGGTGTTCTATTAAGGAATTTGGAGCCCAACCCCACAATATGTAGATTGGAGCCAACTTTTTCTTCTATCAGACACAGAGTCTCTGATTTGATATCAAGCTCCTTGATCCATTTAGAGTTAACTTTTGTGCATGGCGAGAGGAAGGGATTCAGTTTCATTTTGTTGCATATGGATTTCCAGTTTTCCCAACACCATTTGTTGAAGATGCTATCCTTCCTCCATTGCATGCTTTTAGCCCCTTTATCAAATATAAGATCGTTGTAACTTTGTGGATTAGTCTCTGTGTCCTCCGTTCTATACCATTGGTCCACCCGCCTGTTTTGGTACCAGTACCATGCTGTTTTTGTCACTATTGCTCTGTAATATAGTTTGAAATCTGGTATCGCTATACCGCCTGATTCACACTTCCAGCTTAGAATTGCTTTTGCTATTCTGGGTCTTTTATTTTTCCATATGAATTTCATGATTGCTTTATCTATTTCTACAAGAAATGCCGTTGGGATTTTGATTGGCATTGCATTAAGCCTATAGAGAACTTTTGGTAATATCGCCATTTTGATAATGTTAGTTCTGCCTATCCATGAACAGGGTATATTTTTCCATCTTCTAAGATCTTCTTCTACTTCTCTCTTTAGGGTTATGTAGTTTTCATTGTATAAATCTTTCACCTCTTTTGTTAGGTTGATTCCCAAGTATTTTATTTTTTTGGAGGATATTGTGAATGGAGTGTTTTTCCTCATTTCCGTTTCAGAAGTTTTGTCGCTGATATACAGAAATGCCTTTGATTTATGCGTGTTTATTTTATATCCTGCCACTTTGCTGAATTCATTTATTAGTTCTAGTAGTTTCTTTGTAGACCCTTTTGGGTCTTCTAAGTATAGAATCATGTCATCTGCAAATAGTGATAATTTAAGTTCTTCTTTTCCTATTTTTATGCCTTTAATTTCTTTCCTCTGTCTAATTGCTCTGGCCAGTGTTTCAAGAACTATATTGAATAGAAGTGGTGATAGAGGGCATCCCTGTCTTGTTCCAGATTTTAGAGGGAATGCCTTCAATTTTTGTCCATTCAGAATGATGCTAGCCTGAGGCTTAGCATAGATAGCTTTTACAATGTCAAGGTACGTTCCTGTTATCCCTAGTTTTTCAAGTGTTTTGAACATAAAGGGATGCTGTACTTTGTCGAATGCTTTCTCTGCGTCTATTGAGATGATCATATGGTTCTTATCTTTAAGTCTATTGATGTGGTGAATAACATTTATTGATTTCCGTATATTGAACCATCCTTGCATCCCAGGGATGAATCCTACTTGATCATGGTGCACAATTTTTTTGATGTGTTTTTGTATTCGATTCGCCAGAATTTTATTGAGGATTTTTGCATCTAAGTTTATTAGAGATATTGGTCTGTAGTTTTCTTTCTTTGAGGTGTCTTTGTCTGGTTTCGGAATCAGGGTGATGTTGGCCTCATAGAATGAATTTGGAAGAGCTCCCTCTTTTTCTATTTCCTGAAATAACTTGAAAAGTATTGGTATTAATTCTTCTTTAAAGGTTTTGTAAAACTCCGCTGTATACCCATCCGGTCCTGGGCTTTTCTTGGTTGGTAGTCTTTTGATGGCTTCTTCAATTTCATCCATTGATATTGGTCTGTTCAAATTGTGTGTATCCTCCTGACTCAGTCTGGGCAAATCATATGACTTAAGAAATTTATTGATGTCTTCACTATCTTCTATTTTATTGGAATATAGGTTTTCAAAATAATTTCTAATTGTCTTCTGTATTTCTGTAGCATCTGTTGATATTGCCTTTTTCATCCCGTATGTCAGTAATTTGAGTTCTCTCTCTTCTTCTCTTCGTTAGCATGGCTAAAGGTCTGTCGATCTTATTTATTTTTTCGAAGAACCAACTTTTAGTTTTGTTAATTTTTTCAATAGTTTCTTTTGTTTCAATTTCATTGATTTCCGCTTTGATTTTAATTATTTCTTGCCTTCTGCTACATTTGCTGTTGTTTTGCTTTTCCTTTTCTAGGGCTTTGAGATGAAGTGTGAACTCATTTATTTGTTGGTTTTTTCTTTTTTTGAGGAATGACCACCAGGCGATGAATTTTCCTCTTAAAACTGCTTTCATTGTGTCCCATAGATTCCGATATGTTGTGTCTGTATTTTCATTTATCTCTAAGAATTTTTTGATTTCCTCCTTTATGTCTTCTGTAACCCATTGATCATTCAGTAACATATTGTTCATTTTCCATGTGATGTAGGATTTTTCCTTCCTTCTTTTATCATTGATTTCCATTTTCATTCCATTACGATCAGATAAAATGCATGGTATTATCTCCACCCCTTTATATTTACTGAGGGTTGCCCTATGGCATAATATATGGTCTATTTTTGAGAAGGATCCATGTGCTGCTGAGAAAAAAGTATATCCATTTGATGATGGTTGATATATTCTATATACGTCAGTTAAGTCTAGGTTATTGATTGTGGTATTGAGTTCTATAGTTTCTTTATTCAACTTTTGTTTAGAGGATCTGTCCAATGGTGAGAGAGGTGTGTTGAAGTCACCCATAATTATTGTGTTGTGGTCTATTTGATTCTTGAACTTGAGGAGAATTTGTTTTATGAATGTTGCAGCGCCATTATTTGGTGCATAAGTATTGATAATTGTTATGTCTTGTTGGTGAATGGTTCCTTTTAACAGTATATAATGTCCTTCTTTATCCCTTTTGATTAACTTAGTCTTGAAGTCGATTTTATTCGATATGAGGATGGCCACCCCTGCTTGCTTATGAGGACCGTGTGCGTGGTATATTTTTTCCCATCCTTTCACCTTCAGCCTGTGTATGTCTTTTCCAATCAAATGTGTCTCCTGGAGGCAGCATATTGTTGGATTTGTTTTTTAATCCATGATACCAGCCTATGTCACTTTATTGGAGAGTTTAAGCCATTAACATTCAGAGTTACTATTGATATATGGTTTGTACTTCCATCCATGTTTGATTATTTATCCTTTTTTAAAAAAATTTAGTTTGTTTCTCCATGATTATCTTTCCCCTTGCCCTCTGTCTTTACCGAGGCACTTCCCTCTGATGGTTTTGGTTATTGTTTTTCATTTCTTCCTCATGTAGTGTTTTGCTCAAAATGCTTTGCAATGCTGGTTTTCTGGCTGCAAATTCTTTTAACTTTTGTTTATCATGAAAGATTTTTATTTCCTTGTCATACCTGAATCTTAATTTTGCTGGATACAGAATTCTTGGTTGGCATCCATTGTCTTTCAGTGTTTGAAATACATTGTTCCATGACCTTCTTGCTTTCAGTGTCTGAGATGAAAAATCCGTTGTTAACCTTATTGGTTTACCCCTGAATGTAATCTCCTTTCTCTTGTAGCTTTTAATATTTTCTCTTTGTTCTGTATATTGGATATCTTCATAACAATGTGTCTTGGCGTTGGTCTACTGTGATTTTGTGTGCTCGGTGTCCTGTATGCATCTTCAATTTGTATATCTGTTTCCTTTTTTATTTCTGGAAAGTTTTCTGTAATTATTTCATTCAGCAGGTTACTCATTCCCTTGGTTTGAATCTCTGTACCTTCTTCTATCCCGATGACTCATAAGTTTGGTTTTTTTTATGTTATCCCATAACTCTTGGATGTTTTTCTCGTGATTTTTTACCAACTTTTCTGAGTTGGCTAGACTCTTTTCAAGATGATATATTTTGTCTTCATTATCTGACGTTCTGGCTTCTACTTGCTCCACTCTGTTAGTGATACTCTCAATTGAGTTTTTAATTTGGTTTATCGTTTCCTTCATTTCTAGAATTATTGTTTGATTATTTTTTATAATCTCTATCTCCTGATAAAGATGCTTAACTTCTTCTTTTATCTGTTTTTGTAATTCATTCTCAATGTGTTCTTTCGCTGCTTGAATTTGCTGTCTCGTATCCTCTTTAAGGTTCCATTCCATCTGTCTAAGGTATTCCTTGAGTTCTTTATATGACCATTTTTCTGATGACTCTAGGTCCTCCTGAATATTTAGGCTGTCCTGCATTGTTTGTACTCCTTTTCTTCCTTGCTTTTTGAAGCTGCTCATGTTACTTCTTGTTCTGTTTGACTGCTGAGTTACTGTTTACTCCTATAAATTTATTTGATGCTTGGGAGGAAAGGCATTAGAAGGGAAGGGAAGAAGTCACTAAAGAGAATGAGAGTAAGCAGGTAGAATTCAAGGAAGGGGGATAAGATAATTGAAAAGAAATGAAAAGACAAAAGAAGAAAAAAATAGGAAATAAAAAAAGAAAAAAAAAATTTTTTTTTTTGAGAGTGAGTGAGAGAGGGGGACAGAGAGAGAGAGAATTTTAACATTTATTTATTTTTTCTTAGTTCTCGGCGGACACAACATCTTTGTTGGTATGTGGTGCTGCTGAGGATCGAACCCGGGCCGCACACATGCTAGGCGAGCGCGCTAGCGCTTGAGCCACATCCCCAGCCCCAGAAAAAAATTTAAAAAAAAAAAATAATAAAAAATTAAAATTGGAAGAAAAAAAATTTAAAAAAAATTGTAAAAAACATTTAAAAAAACAAGAAAGGAAAATGAAAATGAAAGAAAACCCCAAATCAAAATTAAAAAAAAAAAACTAATAAATGCAGTCTTAGAGTTTGATTAACTTCTCTTCCAGTAGGTGGCGCTGTGCCCACCAGGCCAAGTTTCTCCTATCAATACGCGGGAACCAATCACTGTGCAGCAGCTCCTCCTCCCAGACTGGGCGAGTCTCCAATCCTGGGTGCCTAGGGCCTCCTCTTGTGTCTAGTCACTTCCCCACTTTTCCTCTAGCCAGGCCCCTCTCATGGGTGCCGCTCACCACAATACTGGGTACACGCCAGGTCTGCTGCTCCCGGGAGCCCTGTTGTCATGAATGACTGGGCACACTCTTCCCGTTTGCCATTCCCTCAGACCCTAAGTTTGTAGAGCTTGGGGCTGAGAATCCTCAGCGAATTTTACTGCCCCTCCGGTAGCCACACCCCCGGTAGCTGGTGCAAGAGACTTCAGCTGTGAGCACTGGTGGGAGCGGTATTTCCGTACCGCGGTCCCGCGCCACCTCTAATTCCCTCGGTCTGGCTACCGTGCTCATGGGAGAGCTGGGAGGGGCCCTTATGGGAGAGCTGGGATTGGCCCTTAAGGTTTCCCCGATGTGTGGAGAGGAAAGGCTAGGGAATTATACACCTGTAGCTGCAGGTTTCAATGAAGTTGTCTCCTCTGCCGCAGTCTGATGACCTCAGTTCTCTGCCATAGTGGTATCTTTTGCAAAAGGCGACAGTTTGTTTCCTTTTGCCGGGTGACCAGTGCAGCGGGTGGGTCCTTACTGTCTCTCCCAAGCCCCGTTTCAAACCTGTGGCCACTACCTATGAAGGCTCGGTTGGCATTTACCTCCATCGGATCAGAAGGGCTGACCGGTTGTTTCAGCTGGATGGATTAGTGCTGAGTCACAGCTGTTTGTCTGCGGGAAGCAGGCGAACGGGAGCTTGAATTCAGCCGATCCGGGTTCAGCGTGTGTTCTGAGAGGCCCAGACTGTTCGCCCCAGATCCACGTCAGGTTAGCATTGCCTAGTGATCCTGAGCAAACGGATTTAGGCTGTTTACGACTCCCTATGCCTGCACAGCTGAAGAGGTCAGAGACTTGATCTCTCCGCGCCCACCGCCATGTTGGAATCGAGTGAGTCTTTTTCATACTCATCAAATGGAGTATTAGGACTCTTAGTTGCCAAAACCGGAAATTGACTCTGGCAGAAGAACTTATGAATAGGATATTAGATGGCTCATAGACTCTCTTGGAGAGCTGGAGAGACAGATTCAGAACTTACGTATCCAGGGACATTATCCTAGGCACAGTCACTGGAGTTTGAATTGCCAACTCCATTAAGGAATGTTAGACATTACAAGTAGAACTGCTGCCTTTAGTATCTGGAGGAAGCTGCTATTCTGCTTTCAGCTTACCAGAATGATTCTCTAAGGATCTACCTTCTTTTGAGTCATTAGCTTTTGAATCACCATCTAGGTCCTGCCACTCTGCCACTGAACCACATTCCCAGCCCTTGCTTAGCATAATATAAATACTAGTTTACCTTCTTGTTTTCCTTTTTTCTCATCTATCTTTTTTGTAAGTAAGTTTTTTACTGAAGTGTAATAACAAAATATATAAATCATGCGTGTATAGCTTCATAAATTTTCATTAGGTGAATTCACCTTTTTTGACCAGTACCCAGAAGAAGAAATAGAACAATACTAGCACTCTAAAACCCTTTTCCTCCTAGTCATGGAACCCTACTTCCCACCAGGTAATCATTATTTATTCTGACTTTATTTAACTGGTTTAGTGTTTATTTTTTGTGTGTGTGTGTGTGTGTGTGTGTATGTGTGTGTAGTACTGGTGATGGAATTCAGGGCTAGGCAAGTGCTCTACCACTGAGCTATATCCCTTTAAAATTTTTTTTTTATGTTTTGGAAACAGGTTCTTTTTCAGTTGCTTAGGCTGGATCCTCTTGCCTCAGTTTCCCAAGTAACTGGGATTATAGCGTCTATCACTGTGCCCAGAAAGTTTTGTCTATTTTCAAGCTTTAATCAAAGCTGTGTATTCTGGGTATATGTTTTCTTTCTTTCAGGCTTTGTGAGGTTAATCTATTTTCTTTTCTTTAAAAATTTTTTTTTTTTTTTTTAGTGTAGATGGTTACAATATCTGTTTTTTATTTATTTATTTTTATGTGGTGCTGAGGATTGAACGGAGTGCCTCAGACATGTGAGGCAAGTGCTCTACCACTGAGCTACAGCCCCAACTCTATCCATTTTCTTTCTTTCTTTTTTTTTTTTTTTTAAAGAGAGAGTGAGAGAGGAGAGAGAGAGAATTTTTAATATTTATTTTTTAGTTCTCGGCGGACACAACATCTTTGTTGGTATGTGGTGCTGAGGATCGAACCCGGGCCGCCTGCATGCCAGGCGAGCGCGCTACCGCTGAGCCACATCCCCAGCCCCTATCCATTTTCTTTTTGTGTAGCAGGAGTTTGTTGATATTGTTCCATTATACAAATACAACACTATCCATTGTACTATTGATGGACATATAAGCTATTTCTAGTTTTTTGACTAATATCAGTTAGGTGGTGTTATGTACGTGTCTTTTTTGGCTTGCACATGTACATTTGTGTGGGTATATAACATGGGTCGAGTTAGTGGGCCATGGATTCTTTGTGTGTTCAGCTTTAGGTAGGAGAACATGCCAAAATTTTTCTACAGTAGTTTTGCCATTTTCTCTTTCTTCTCATGATATACATGAGTTTTTATTGGTCATATATATCTTTTTTTTTTTTTTTTTGCATCTTTTTGTGCTTCAGAAGGACTTTGTGCCACAGGATAATACTTTTTCGAGTTTACCTAATCAGTTGTGTATCTCTTTCATTATCTCTTTGAGGGTATTTCATGTTTTACCTCTATTATCTTAGTATAGGCACAAAAGACATATAGTGAAGTTGCATTGAAAAATGAGTTAGAAGTATGTCTGGAGATGGAATAATCTCCACAGTTTTTAGAAGTGAGAACTTACTGGTCTGAGTGGAATTAGAAGTGATGGAAACAGAAGGTGATAGGATTATTTAATTCAGGTGGAATGTGATCTGAATCTGTAGGTAATTGGTAGCCATTTTTTTTTAAAGAGAGAGAGAGAAAGATATGATTTATTTTAATATTTATTTTTTAGTTTTCGGCAGATACAACATCTTTGTTTGTATGTGGTGCTGAGGATTGAACCCGGGCTGCACGCATGCCAGGCGAGCGCACTACCGCTTGAGCCACGTCCCCAGCCCTGGTAGTCATTTTTAGTTCCTGAGTTGGGAGAGAGTTATTTGAAAGGTGTTTTATCCATTGAACAAGGAATGTGTTTTTGTTTAGAGAAGTGTTCTCCGCCCTGAATTGGAGACAGATATACAAGATGTGATTATGTGACTTTGGTCAGTTTAATCTTGTAGTTTAAATTTTTTAATGAAATAGGGTTTTCGTCTTTCTTTTATCTTGTGATGATTGGAACTAATATGCAAATATGAGTAGATTTTTATAATTCTCTGTGTGTTCTTTGACATTACAAGATTCAAGAGTTTTGAAAAACATAGTGTATGATATATGAAAGGAAATTCAGCTTCTGCTCTTGTAATCCATGTGTAATTCTATAGTATCTCTGGAATGGTTCTGTATTCTCTTTTTGCATTGTTTTTTGTGCTAGCACTTTTGGTTCTGCTTACATTAGAAATAAATAAAACATAAAGTGGTATGAAATGTCTCATCTCTTAAGGCTTGTCCTACAAAATACACTGCATTGCTCTTGATAGTTTTTATTATAATAAAACATCAATTAAATATAAATTAATAGTTAGCTTCAATATTTTTTAATTTTTTAAAAAATATTTTTTAGTTGTTGATGGACCTTTATTTTATTTGTATGTGGTGCTGAGAATCGAACCCAGTGCCTCACGCATGCTAGGCAAGTGTGCTACCACTGTGCCACAACCCCAGCCCCAAGCTTCAGTATTTTTAGTCAAAAAGAAATGAAACCAAGAAAAACAACAAGAACAACAAAACATTCTGTAAAGTTAAGTTGGAATTTGGATTATCCATATGAAGTAAATGTATTTTCTTGCTTTATCCACCAAAAGGGTAGAAGCAATGACAGCCAGAAGAGACAAACATACCTAGTTAGTGCCCATAGATTGGGTTTTTAATTCTGTTTCTCTCTAGAAGGAACCTTGAGAAATGGCTGATTCCAGGTGTGGGGCCAAAAAAGTACTGAGTCTGGATGGGTTTGATCAATAATCTAGAAAGTCACAATCCTTATTACCATAATCCTGAATGTTGAGATCCTTAAAGGTCAAAATCCCTAAAGTTTAAAATCTTAAAGAGGATCACAATTCCCAAAATATAACTCCTGAAAAAAGCAAATTTATTTAAAAATACATTTATCTTACATCTGAGAACATAAAACATAGAACAATGTATAGATTATTTTATACAATAAAATAGGCAATGATATATATATTAAAAAACATAAATACTAAGGCATACTAGTGACAGTTGTGTAGGCATAAGTTATTATTTTTTAGGCATAAGTTACAAGTAGATAAACCCTATTCATGAAGAAATAGTTCATATAACAGATTGCATAAACAAATATCAATGTGGTTTGTAATTGCATGTACCAAACTTTATAATTGTGGTCATTTGAATTACCATGACAGATAACCCAAGTCTTTTTTAAAATTACTGTTTTTATATATAATGTGTATTTTTAGTTGTTGATGAGCCTTTATTTTATTCACTTATTTTTATTCACTTATTTTTATGCACTTATTTACATGCAGTGTTGAGATTCAAATCCAGGATTTCATACCTGCTAGACAAGTTCTCTACTGCTGAGCCACAATCCCAGCCCAACCTAAGTCTTTTGATGAGATTGATCAAAAACCTTGATATTAAAACTCAGGGTGTAGCTCTGAGGTAAAGTGCTTGCCCAGCATGCACAAGAACTCTGGGTTGGAGCCCTAACACTGCAAAACAAAACAAAACAAACTTGTTGTTTTAATATCTTTATGAAATGGGGCTTTCATCTACCTTGTAGTTTTTTAAACTAATATATTAATATGAATAGATGATTTCTTTTTTATAGTCTGTCTCCTGTTGCATTACAGTATTCAGAATTTTGAAACGTACTAATTAATGGTCACCCAAAAAACTGAAATTTGGAGAATTTTTATTTTTCATAAGTGAATATGTACAAAAAAGACATCTCTTCATTTGCTGAGGAAGTTTTATCATTTTCATGTATATGTACAATGCTATGCACAAAGTCATCATTGTGAAAATGCACTTTCAAGGAGTCTGATTTGAAAAAAAATACATATAATGAATTAGGACTCTTAAAATTTTCTGCATAGTATATACCTTCAATAATGGAAATGATGCAAAGATGAAATGCCTAGTATAGTGAATTGTGTAAAATAATACAATTTAAAACAGTGTGTATGTGTATGTTGGCGGGGGGAGCTTAAAAAAACCCCAAAACTTAGAAATTAATATGAAAAAATGTATTGAAGGGTGATTATGGGCAGTTGCATAGAGGTAGTCTAAAAGAACTGGCTGAATTTAACTGTTTAATTAACTATATTTTGAAGTCTTATATATGGATGAATAGCTGCTTTTTTTTTTTTTTTAAGGTCACGACTTTCCTTGGAGCATAGGTTCACAATCATTTTCAGTGTGGTGCTGCTCTTTTCAAAATTCTATCATCTGGTTCATATCAGACATTCCATACTAAATTTTGTGTCATGCTTCTGTGGTGTTTTGGGTATATGGCAATTCATCCTGTTTGTGCTCATAGATAGGCCACAAATCCGGCAGAAACAATACTGGTGATAAACTAGCAACTCTGTTACTTAAGTGTCTTATCCTGTGGTGTACATAATTTATTTTTGAACTAGTCAATAACTTTGCTGGGGGCTGGGGATGTGGCTCTAGCGGTAGCGGGTTCGATCCTCAGCACCACATACCTGTTGTGTCCGCCGAGAACTAAAAAATAAATATTAAAAATTCTCTCTCTCTCTCTCTCTCTCTCTCTCTCTCTCTCCTCTCTCACTCTCTCTTTAAAAAAAAAAAAAAAACAACTTTGCTGGCTTCTTTAGGTAAATGCAGCTTCTCCTCTACCCCCCTTTATGGTGGTGGTGGGGTTTGACTCCATAGGTGCTCTACCACAGAGCTACATTTCCATTCTCTCTCTCTTTTTTTTTTTTTTTTAATATTTTGAGACATGGTCTTATCAAGTTGCTGAAGCTGGCCTCAACTTGAGATCCTCCTGTCTCAGTCTCCCTAGACTTTGAGATTAACAAGTGTGTACCATTGTGCCCAACCAAATGAAGCTTTAACTTATTAAAGGGTGCTGGAATTTCATCATCCAGAAGGAATGCCAGTGCCAACAAATAACACGTTTTTAAATTAAAAAGTTTTTCTTATTGGTATATTACATAGCAATAAGAAAACCTTTTTAATTTAAAAAATTTGGCTTTTTCCTCCTCTTTGCCTTTTTAAAAATGGAAATTGTGGTTTTGGGGATTTTTAGGACTTCCACATTTGGGGATTTTTAGTATTTTGAGATTGTAATTTTGAGAATTTTAAACAGTTTTGATCTTTCAAGATTTTAACATTTGGGATTATGGTTTTTATGATTGTGTCATTCTAGATTATGATCAGCAACAATCTGGGATATTTTATCAAAAAATAAGGAAAAGACTAGGATAAGGCACAGACATTTACTTGTAAAGGCTACCACTCATCAAATTTGGGACAATTTGGGTATCACAAAGCATGATGGTAGTAGACATTGTATCACAGAGAGCTAGAGAAGGGGACAAAGGGAATGAGAAAGGTGGAGCTCTTTGCAGAAGATGGCCAGGTTATATATGTGAAAGGAATATGTAAGATTAGGAAATTACCTTTCTGCATACTCAAATGTAATAATTGGGTTCAAGCAAGTATCAGTGGATGTTTAGATTGTTGGGAAACAGGATATTCACATAGTTTCAAAGAATCATGTCACCATTATTGGTGAAAGAGAAAGTTCATATTATAGAGATCTGACATTTACTACCTTAATCAAGTAATTAAATTTAAGATCAATGAACTGATATCAACTACCCTCAGAACTGAAACACACAATATCACATATGTGTACATTGTTGCTAGGAATGAGGCAACAGAAGAATCAGCATGTGGGCATTTGGTCTGGACATGTAATCATTGACATGAAAAAACAAAGATAAAGGAGACTGTTCTAGCTTAAAAGAGACTAGATGAGACAAAAAATACTGTATGTGAATTTTGATTGCATTTCGGATTAAAAAACTTTTAAAAGATTTGGGAAACAGAGAAAATTTATTATGTCTTTATTGATATCATTGAACTGTTAATTTTCTTAGATGTGATAATGGTATTGTGATTGTGAGGGAGAGTGATCTGATTTTTAGAAGATGTAGAAGTATTTAGGGTGAGATGAGGTCAAGGGGACTGCAGCTTACTTTTAAATGGTTTCACATAAAATAGTTATAGCACATGTGGCAAAATCTCAACTATTGGTGAAGTCAAGTAAAGGGTAGAAAGGTGTTAATTATAATATTCTTGAACATTTTCTGAGGGACTTAATGTTTGAAAATGAAAGGTGGATTTTGGTGATCATGTGCTCCTTCCAGTGCCAGGAGAGTGCTGAAGATCCTGGGCCACTTGGTTATAGGTAGCCTCCAATGCTGTGGGATGTAGTTGGGGGACTGCAGCCCTAAGCACGCCTGCCCACAGGACTCGTTTGCCATCACAGGAAATTCTCTGCCCCTGGGACTGAGAGACACCAGCCTTTTCCCAAGCTGAAACTTGAGATACCTACCAGATGTCTTCACACAAAGGATCTGTGGTGGCACAGGGCATTTGGGGCTTCTGCCAGTAATAGGGAAACTGACTCAGTGGAATTGGCTCAACTGGGACTGCTGCTAGAAGAGAAGTCCTAGCAGGTAATTGCCAACCCAAACAAGGCTGAAGAAGAGCAAATATGCCCAGGGCCCCAAGAAGAAGAAGAGGTATGGGCACTGATGCTTTGCCTGCAGGCCCACTATGCCATGGAGAAGATGGAGTTAGTTACTGTGTGAAGTCTGGGAGGGGCGTTGCAGAGTCAATCCCATATAATGTACTTCTGGGCATCTTCTGGGCAGCTGATTCTTCCCCTTGAGGAAACCAGTTTGCTGGGCCAGCTGGGATTTTGGCCCCTGGGATTAGAATTGGAACTGGCTTCTCCCTGAAACCCTTGCCTGGGTATAATCGATGCTGCTTCTTCATGAATGAACCCCCTCACACTCCTGTTGGAGAGAATTTTCCATAGACACAGCTTAGTAAAAACATGCAGGCCTCATATGTCACCAGCTGCTGACCTACCGCTTTGATGACAGCACCCCGTGCACTCTTTTAGTTTAGTTCGGGCAGCCCTCAGTCAGTGGCTTCTCACAGATCACTAGAAGCCTGTACATCAGCATTGGTGTGGCTGCCAATAACAAGCTCTTGCTATCCAGGAATCAGACAACTTCAGTCATCAACGTGTCAGTAGAGATGGTAAATATCTTCTTATAAGGATATCCAGTCCACGTATGTGCCTGTGGCTGATGTACGCATCTCTCAGACTCTATGACTTCTTTGAACCCTTCACCCACCATATCCACAGTATGGAAATGAAGCAGAGCTGTACACTGCTACACTGTGCCAGTGGCATGAGCCACTCAACCACTTTGTACTTTTCCGACCTCGTGAAGAACCCTGTGGACCTAGTCATGTCAGCCCATCATCCAACCCAAGGGTGGCTTTTGGGAGCAGCTCATCTGCCATTCAGCAGTATGACAAGAATACTGTACACATGGTTAGCTCCCCAGTAGGAATGATCCCTGACATCTATGAGAAGGAGTTTTATGATTCTACTATAAATCATCCCCCAAACTCCTGCTTTAGGGTCAGCTTTTAGACCTGTTGATCCTGTATCAGGATCTGAACTTGAACAATCTTTGTTGATACAAGAATATACCAGATGATGCCTTTTAAGGGCAATAAAAAAGAAAGTGATGCCACAGCTTTGAACTTTGGAATTCATATCTTTAAAAGATTAAACTCAATTGTTAGATGGTGAAGATAAGTTTTCTACCCTATGAGTGGCAGAGCGTGGCTGCTGGCCAGAGGGTGAAATGAGGCAGATGATATCTTGGACAAAGACACCAGTGCCCCAATGCCTGGAGTCCTGCTGCCCTTACCTGGACTGGAGAAATGAGCCTGCTGCAGTCCTGCTTTGTTTTTTCAAACCCAAAAGCCAGAACCTTAGGCATCATGACACCCCCTGAACTTTTCACAATAAGTGGTCTTTACTAGTTCTCTAGGAAATTTAGGGGTTCCAAAGAACTGCTCATCCACCGCAGTGACCCTATTCTAGTTTTCTAGATAAGGTTTAACACAGAAGATAGTTTTCAAATAAACATTCCACGGATATGGAAATAAAAGCAGCCTCTTCCACATACTCACAGGACCTGGCAACCCCTGGAGCCTTCTACTTGTTTCGTGCTGTTTCTCTTTTTGGGAATCTTAACCATGCTTAGACCAAATATGTATTTCAATGCCTCTCTTCAGGAGAAAGTGTTTTTTGGCATATTTTTGGGTATAGTGCTCTTCTGGTTTTTTCACACTGTCTATTGTCATTCAGAGAATGTCTCACATACTTTTTCCAAACTGGACTATTCCTTAATTGCTCTCCTGATTATGGGGAGCTTTGTCCCCTGACTCTTATTACTCCTTTTACTGTTCCCCATAGCCTTGATTCTTCTACCTCTCCATCATCTGTGTCCTGGGTATCTCTGCCATCTTTGTGGCATAGTGGGACTGGTTTGCCACTCCTAAGCACAAGCAGAAAAGAACAGGCATATTCCTGGAACTTGGCTTGAGTGATGTTATACTCACCATGCACTTCATTATTACTTAGGGATTTATCAAGGCCACTATAGTGGGCCAGATGGGCTGGTTCTTCCTCATGGCTATGATGTATATCATGGGAGCTGGCCTTTATGCTGCTTGGATTCTTGAGCTCTTTAACGTAGTTTAACACTTGGTTCCAGTTGCATCAGATTTTCCATGTCTTGATGGTTGCAGCAGATTTGGTCTACTTCTGTGGGGTCTCTAACCTTCAGGAATTCTGATATGGCCTAGAAGGTGGCTGTACTTCTCTAAGCCTTCCCACCTTGGGGTGGAGGAGGAACTTTCCAAGTGCTTTTTCTTTTTCTTTTTTTTTAATATTTATTTTTTAATTACAGGCAAACACAATATCTTTATTTTATTTGTATGTGGTGCTGAGGATCGAACCCAGTGCCTCACACATGGTAGGCGAGCACTCTACCTCTGAGCCCTGCTCCCTGCCCCTGAACCCAAGTGCTTTTAAAAATAACTTCTTTGTTGAAGTGACAGGAAGAGTCTGAATTGCATGTTTCTAGAAGAAACTTCTTAGATAATTCAGTGCCAGTCAAGCTTCAGCTTTTTTTCATAGCCAGTGGGCAATAAACTTTCCATTTCTAGCTGGGGAGGGTGGGATGGTCAACACAGTTATCACCCTCCTAGGCAGTTACCCACCCACAACAAGCATGAGAACCACTCCAGATGAAATACCAGATGCCTATGTTTGTTAATCTGTTCAAAGACACAGAAAAGCTGAAACCCTGTAATATCTTCCCTGGCTTCCTGAGCTTTTCTAAGGCCATGTTGTAGGGGCGTAAGCATGGTGACCGCCAGTTCAGAGTCTCCCGAGGAGAGCAGCTGAATTCGGGTGGCAGGTGTGGGGACCAGCTAGAGATGAGGTCTGAGAGATAAAGAAAATGAATGGAAGGGAGCAGATCATGTGAGTCCTTTTAGGCCCAAAACCTGTACTGTGAGTGAAATGGGAAGCTGTTCATTTTTTAAAAAATATTTATTTTTTAGTTGTAGATGGATACAATGCCTTTATTTTATTTATTTATTCATTCATTTATTTGAGAGAATTTTTTTAATATTTATTTTTCAGTTTTATTTTATGTGGCGCTGAAGATTGAACCCAGCGCCCCGCGCATGCCAGATAAGCACGTTATCACTTGAGCCACATCCCCAGGCCTTTATTTATTTTTATGTGGTGCTGAGAATCATCAAACCCAGTTCCTCACACATACTAGGCAAGTGCTTTACCACTGAGATACAGCCCCAGTCCCCTGTAGCACACTTTCCAGAAACAGTTATAACCTTTTCCCATCATTCTTGGGCCTTGATCTGCTTACATAGCAGGAAGAATACAGACACCAAAATTTTACATAGCACAACTAATCATGGAAATGTGTCCAGGCTTCAAATAACTTGAGTTTTATTTTTTTTTCTTGGCAGAGTAAGGTAAAATTAAACTGAGGAAAGATATTTAATATTTAATACTAAGCTTTAAAAAGAAACCTGCTGGGGTAAATGGATGGAGTTGGAGAATATCATGCTAAGCCAAGTAAGCCAGTCCCCCAAAACCAGAGGCCAAATGTTCTCTCTGATAAGTTGATGCTGATCCATAGTGGGAGTGGGGGAAGGGGAAAAATGGAGGAACTTTGAACAAGGGTGAGGGACAGGAGGGGGAAGGGAGTATGGGGACAGGAAAGGTGTTGGAATATGATGGACATTATTACCCTAGATATATGTATGACTGCACATATAGTGTGATGCTACATTGTGTACAGAGAAATGAAAAATTGTGCTGCTGTTGTGTACAGTGAATCAAAATGCATTCTGCCACATATACCTAAATAAATTAAAAAACAAACAAACAAACAAAAAACCCAAAACAACAACCTGCTGGGATGCGATTGTGGCTCCAGTGGTAGAGCAATTGCCTAGCATGTGTGAAGCACTGGGTTTGATTTTTCAGTACCACATATAAATAAATAAATAAATGTTCATCAACAAAAATAAAATATTAAAAAACCTATCATTTCTATCTTTCCTGATGCTAAGACTATGATGATAATAAAAGTAGAGCAGGAAAAAAAGGTGGATTTTAAAAAACGTTGATAATAAAATGTGAGAGTCTAAAGTATCTTAAGACATCATATAATTCAACCTCTCATTTTCCTTTGGGGAAAAAAGTGCAGAAATAGGAAACTTGTTGGAGGATACACATCTTATTATTGAGCAAACTTAAAATGCATGAATTCCCTAACATTGCACCCAATGGTGGACGTAGATGGCAGTGTACATCTTTGAATTATTGTTAATAGATACTATTATTAATCTTTATCCTGGCATTGTATGCATCTTAGAATCCCTTTACCCCTTTTCAACCTATACTTAATTTTATTTGTATACTTTATTCTAAATACTTAATATATAGAATTAGTTAAAGTATTAAATACTGCGACAGAAGGATCACAAGTTCCAGGCTGGTTTCTGCAATTTAGCAAAACTCCGTCTCAAAATTCAAAGTTAAAAGGTCTGGAGGTGTAACTCAGAGGCAAAGCATACCTGGGTTCAATCCTGAATTCCAAAAAACAAAACAAGAACCTCTCCCCAGGATTTTATATATACAAAATATACTTAAACACATTAACTCACACACACATATATGTGTGTGGGTGTATATACACATATGTTGGTATATGGTATGTTGGTATATGTATTCCAATCTATGTATGTGTATTACAGATTTTTATTTAAGATTTGAATTTTTTTTTTTTAGTTGCAGATGGACACAATACCCTTATTTTGTTTATTTTTATGTGGTGCAAGGGATTGAAACCATGCCTCACGCATTCTAGGCTCTTACCACTGAGCCACAACCTCAGCCCCCAGATTTTTATTTTCGTTTGTTCATTTGACTGTAAGTAAGTTCAGATGTTGCCAGAAAGGAACTAAAAAGCGCTTTGTGAGTACAGAAGAAGAATTAATTTTATGCTTGGGATATGATGAGGGGAGGCTTTCTGTGGAGCTGGCATTGAGGTGGGTGGGCTTTTTTGGAAGAAACTTTATGGCATTATGAGTCATGAAGGAGCCCCATGTCTGCAGACAGGTGATTTGGTTCAAATTCTGCATCTGCCATTGACTAGCTGCTTGATCTCAGATAAGTTATTTCATTCCTTGAAATTATCAATTCCTCTGTGCAAGTGATATAATTGTAGTTTCCATAGAGGGTTTATGTGGATTAAATGAAGTAATGCATGTAAAATATGTAGCTGAATGCTTTGCCATTATTACTATTAGGGATTATTGGGAAGGTCTTTTTAGGCTGAGGGAATATAGCCTGTTCTGTTTTTCTGTCTTAATAATATCAAGTGGTTATACTTTTTCTTTTATTAGTCCTAAAATAATGGATATTTAGAATTATGGAAATTTAGTAGTATTGTTGAATTGCAGAATTTGTTAGAGACAGAAAGGACCAGTCAGAAGCTTATGGAGTATTGTATTACTGTTCCTTGAGTTCAGAAAATTGGAAGATTAAAAGGGTAATCTTCCTCTTTTAGACATTGTACTTTTTAGACTACTTCCTGAATGTTAGTTATTTCACAGTAGCCTTGGGGAGCATATCATGCAGGAGGTATTATTTTTCAGAAAGCAGAATTCACGGAGGCAGAAGAAAAAAGGACTTTATGGCTGTAAATGGCCATCCAACACTGAAGACCTAATTTCTGACTTAAGTGTGTTTTTTCCCTGAATTTGCATTTCATCTCCATCACTCATAATCTTCCAAGAAGTGTTTAATTTTTAAGTTTGTCTTTTCTGTCTGCCAAATGTTAAGACTTTGAAGTACATAGGATTGTGATGCTGAATTTATTTTGCATAATGCTCTATTAGAATTATTTCATATAATGCTATATGGAAATATTTATTTAACACTCAAATTTATTCACTTGTAGCTTTGAGGATTGCCTACTGATAATGTAGGAAGGAAGTGTTCCTATTTCTAGATTACCTTTAATGTTCTTAGAATGCTTATTTGGAGGTTATTATTCTTGATAGTGATGTAAAGGGTCTAAGGAAAGCCTTGGAGACCTGTGAGTGTTTGACAAGTGGATAACAACACTTAAATGACTGAATTCGTTTCATATCATTTGCTAGCATTGTTTGTTCTATCCCTGTGTTTCTGTCTCTGTCTCTGTTTTGGCTCAGTATTACCCGATGATTGGATAGTTTAAAGCCTTGCAGCTAATAAGTACATTATTTAGAGGTTTGAAGTTTGTTTTTACAGTAGAAATTTGGACAAGAGGACCCTTTTCACGTGTGAAAATCATTGTTCTTGAGTACTTATCAATTATTTATATACATTGCTTCCCTCGTGAACTGTCAGAGATAGAATATAAAGTTCTAGAAATGCCATATTAACTGGAAGAGGATTAAATGCAGCAGTCAAAACTCTTTAGAACAAATTCTTTTTTTTTTTTTTTTGAGGGGAGGGAGGTATACATATATATATAGAGGCGCGTGCGCGCGCACACACACACACACACACACACCTCTCTTAATCACTGAGCCACATCTTCAACCCTCAACTCACTCAGTTGCTTATTAGGGCCCCACTAAGCTGGCTTTGAACTCTGGATCCTCCTGCCTCAGCCTCAACACCTTATAGGCTATGTCCCTAGCCCAGCAACTGTTCATAGTCAAGTAAATTTGACTTTAAAAAAAAAAAAATGTGTGTGTATAGACACACACACACACACACCCACACACACACACACACACACACCTCACTTAAGAGGACAGAAACTCAATTCAGTAAAAATTTAGGCTAAACAACTTTAAAGGATGGATAATGAACAGCCATAATTCTTGTTTTTGACATGATCTCACTGGCCCATGTATAGACTATTTTTAATTTTACTTTTAAAACTTAGGCAGCTGTTTATTCACTACTGGGGAAAAAGGTAGGTATGTAGTATTCTACATCTGACTGTATAGATTCTCTCAACCATTCTATTCTATGCCTTCCCCCATAGAATTCAGTCTTGAATTCTGTCTTTATCATTTCCTTGCCTTCTTTTTTTTTTTTTTGTGGGGGGAGAGACTGGGGATTGAATCCAGGGGCACTGAACCATATCTCTAGCCCCCCCACCCTTTTTTTGTTTTCTTTACAGACAGGGTCTCACTGAGTTACTTAGGGCCTCACCAAGTTGCTGAGGCTGGCTTTAAACTCTGGATCCTCCTGCCTCAGCCTCCTGAACTCCTAGGATTAAAGGTGTGTGCCACTATGCCCACCTTGCCTTCAGTTTTTGTATAATTTTATCACATTTATACCTATTAGAAAAAAAGCTTTTTTATTTTGGTTTTATTTTTATGAAATAAAACAATTACTCTATGATTTAATCATTTGGGATTTAGCATTTTACTTAATATTGTATTATTAAAATTTATTCCTTTTCCCCTCTATTGCCAGAGATTGAACTCAGGAGTGCTTAACCACTGAGCCACATTCCCAGCCCTTTTTATATTTGTTTTGAGACAGGATTTTGCTGAGTTGCTTGGGGCCTCACTAAGTTGCTGAGGCTGGCCTTTAAATTGTGATCTTCCTTCTTCACCCTCCCAGGTCTCTGGGATTACAGGTTTGTGCACTGTGCCTGGCCAACATTTATTCTTATTGTTACATATCATTGTAATTCATTGATTATTTTCTGAATAAAAACCTTTTTTGTTTACATATGTTTGTATATATATCTTAATTCATTCTCCTGTGTTATGGGCATTTTGCATGTTTTCCAGTTCTTTTTTTTTCCCTATTGTGAGCAGTTTGCTATGAACATTCTCACATGTCTCTTGAGGTATAGGTGTACATTTCTCTTGATGTAAAACTAAGAGTAAAGTCCCTGGATTATAAAGTGTGGTGGTATTCAGTTTGCAGAAATGAGACCAAATATTTCCCCCAGCTACGATGCATAAAAAAACCATGGGATCTCTGTCCTTTTTAGCTCTTGCTTCTGAGACTTTTTAATTTTTTAGAGCTTGAATGGATGTAAAATGGTATTTCACTTTTATTGCATTTATTTGATTACTTTTTATAGGAACATTTCTTTCATTTTTATTGGCTTTGTGTTTTTTTTTTTTTGCTGTGAAATGCTTGTTCATCTCTGCTCCCCACCACCTGAACTCCTGGGTTGTTTGTGCTTTTATTTCTGATTTTTAAGACTTCTTTATATTCTCCATGCTTACTTTTTGTTGGATGTATATATTCTAAAACTCTTTCTGGTTTGTAACTTTTCTTTTTATGTTATGTAGAATAGACACACATACACGTTATATGTATATCATATATATTTTATATACATTTTGTGTGTGTGTTGAGAGAGAGAATGCGCAGGTGTGCACATGCGCATGTGTATGTGTGTTTGAGAGTGTGAGAGAGATGCTGGGACATTTCTAGACCCTTTTTATGAGGAACAGAAGTTCTTGATTTTAATGTACTCAGATTTATTTTATAGTCACACTTCTTGTGTCTTTTAGAAATAATTGGCTTTTCTTTTTTTTTTTTCATATTGTCAGTGTTTGTTACCACTATAGCTGACATTTATTTAAAAAGTTTCAAGATTGCAGTGGTAGAACAGCAGAAAAGAAGAAAATGAAAGCAGAATGGGAAGCATTTTAGAATACACATACACATGTGTGTATTGTGTGCATGTGTGTGTGTGTGTTTGTGTTTGTGTTGCCTATCCCCAACACCTAGATAAAAATAATTTGTTAAAAGCTAGATTCACGTCTGTGTTTTGAACTCAAGTACCCGAGTAGGGTTTACTAGTCTACTAGCTGCTAAATTCTCATCAGTGTACGTTTCTTGAATGATTTACCCTTTCTTTGAGCTCCTTCCTTCCTTCCTTCCTTCCTTCCTTCCTTCCTTCCTTCCTTCCTTCCTTCCTTCCTTCCTTCCTTCCTTCCTTCCTTCCTTCCTTCCTTCCTTCCTTCCTTCCTTCCTTCCTTCCTTCCTTCCTTCCTTCCTTCCTTCCTTCCTTCCTTCCTTCCTTCCTTCCTTCCTTCCTTCCTTCCTTCCTTCCTTCCTTCCTTCCTTCCTTCCTTCCTTCCTTCCTTCCTTCCTTCCTTCCTTCCTTCCTTCCTTCCTTCCTTCCTTCCTTCCTTCCTTCCTTCCTTCCTTCCTTCCTTCCTTCCTTCCTTCCTTCCGTAAGAAAATGAGTATGACCTTTGCAATCCATCTAGACAAAAATTTAAAGGCTACTACATGTATTCATGTTATTTATTTTAGAAAATATTTCTTTTGCTAAACTTTAAGAAATTTATATTAATCTTCTGTAATAAAACATTTTAAAAATAATTCTTTATACCCCAATTTTAAATTTAAAAAATTGTTTCACGTAAATGGTATTATGCTAGGCACTCAGCTTATCAACAGCATTTGTGTGGTAAATCCACATACCACCTGTCACTTCTATATATGCACTCTGTTCTCTAGCAGATTTGAAATCTGGAGTCCCCTGTCATAGTGCTTGTGCCCTGCTATGCTTTTTTGTTTGTTTGTTTGTTTTTTAATCATCATCCTATGCATTTTATTTCTGTTGTTGAAAAAGTTACACAGAAGAACTGTGCTTTATTAAAGGGTATGATTCATTGCCAGTACAAGGTTACCTTTTATTTGTGTAGTGCTTTAGCAAGAGCTTTATGTGCATTTTCTTATATTTAATTCTTACCTAAAACCTATGTAACTAGCAGGGCAGGTTGTAGTCCTACTTTTGGCTAATACTGAGACACAAAGGCATTATGTTAGCCTTTTCCTGGTACATGTAGGCACTTTGTATTTGTTGGCTGGTAGGCTGGGTGTATGTATGTATGGATAGATGGATGAATGAATGAATGAATGGCTAGTTATTCTTACTCTAATACTCTTTGGATTACAATATAGTTTCATTCTTCACTGTGCCTCAGCTGAGATCTTGGTAGTTTTAGATGCTAAAATATTAATTAAGACTTTCACATCTGGGTATGATAGAGCAATTGGTTCTAGACTAGCCTTCATACCATAAACACCAAGAAACTAGACAAAATATATGAAATAACCCTTTGACCTTTGGGCAACAGACAGCACAGACTGTAATCTAAGTGTGCTAAGGAGGCAGAGAATTGGTTTGGGCTAAAATTTCAGGGTAGAGAAAAGGAAGCTGTATAGGAGAGGCTCCCAAATGTTTGTATGTGGGTCCCTTGTGAATTTTTGACAGAGGGCTCTTTCATTTTGGGGAAAGACTATGGAAGGTTTATCAGGTGGCTGCTACAACATTGGCAGTGGAACAGAGACAGTAAAGGTGTATAGTTGGGGGATATTAGTACTATGCCCCAGCCACAATTAAGAGACCTAATCAATACCACAGTCATCTGGTGATACAGCAAACTATAGCAATAAAATTTTACTAAAACACATGTTCACTTATATAATGTCTCTGGCTAATTTTGCATTACAGTGGTGAAGTTCAGTAGTTTGCCACAAATATGGTATGGCCCACAAAGCAACGATATTTACCTTTTGGCCCTTTTAAGAAAAGGTTTACTGACTTCTGCTCTAGGCTAAGGCCTGCTGTGAACCCAAGCTTATAGTTAGTTTCTGACAAAGTCTTCAGGGGAATCAGAACTTGGAGGTTGATTTATGTCAGGGTAGAGGAACTTGGGAAACATTTTTGGCTTCGTATAGACCTGCCTTAAGAAAAGCATTACTGGGGCTGGGGCTGTAGCTCAGTGGTAGAGTGCTTGCCTAGCATGTGTGAGGCATTGCTGTTCGATCCTTAGCACCGCATAAAAATAAGCAAATAAAATAAAGGCATTCTGGCCACCTAAAGCGACAAAAAATTAAAAAAAAAAGTATTACTAGACTTTATACCTTAAAAAAAAAGGAAAAGGTTTTGGGAAATAATATTTACTGTGTACTTTGGGGTCTTCATAATAGTGATAGTGACTTTAGTCTTAACCCTTTGATACTTTCAGTGTCTTTAATTATTACTTCTCTAGATAACTCAAAATATGTCTCATTCCACTTTAAAAAATAAAAAAATTCTTCTGGCTTCTACTTAGTGTCAATATTAGTTTACATTAGTTATTTTGCTAATCCTTAAAGGTTAAGGGCAAAGCTAAAGTAGTTTCCTGCTAAAGTTTCCTTTTGTTTTTAAATATTTTGTTCTTGAACATAATTTCAAAAGTCTTTTTAAATTATAAATTGTTTAAAAGCATATAAACAATGGAATATGATAAATAACTGTATTCACCACATGCAGCTTTTCTACATTCTAATGTTCTGCCAAACTTGCTTTAGATTTCTGCCCCAAGAAATAGTAGCTCATCTGTACTGCATATGTATTCCTCCCTGATCTTGTTTTTTTCCAGAGATAACTACCCTCTTGATTTTTTTTTTGTCATTACATTGAATGTTTTTATACTAAAAAAGTGTATATTTCTCTCTATAAATTATATGTGACATTTGGGGATTTTTAACCTCATATGAAAGGCATTAATTTGTACATATTATTTTGTAAGTAGCTTTTCCCCTCAGCATTGTCTTTGAGTTCATGCATGATAAAATGGGTCCCAGTTATTCCAAAGCTACTCAATTTATGATCATCCTTTTCTTGTTGATGGGTGTTTAGGTTTCTAGTATTTTGAGATTATAAACAGTGCTACAGAGAACGTTGGTGTTGCTGGGTTTATGTGTTGGTGTTTTTCTAGATGTTGTAGCCAGAAACAGTTTTACTGCAAATATCCACATCTTTGAATTTATTAGTTATTAAGTTGCTCTCCAAGGTAGGTTTAGCGTTTTACTTGCTTTGGTTTAATGCAGTTAGACATAATCCCAGCAGTGCAGAAGGCTGAGACCAGGAGGATTGCTAAAGCCAGCCTCAGCAACAGTGAGGCACTATGGAACTCAGTGAGACCCTGTCTCTAAATAAAATACAAAATAGGACTGGGGATGTAGCTCAGTGGTGGAATGCTCCTGAGTTCAATCCCTAGTTATTCCCTTCCCACAATTTACAGAATGTTGAATCAGTTTCATATGAAATGTGCTTAGAAATTTTTCATTTATCATAGAATCCTAACCAAGCAGTACCTAGAAAGTAATCTAGGTATAGTTTCATCTTTTTATTTTATAAAAAAAGGAATTGAGGCACAGAGAGGTTGAAGTTTGTTAAAAATTGACTCATTCATTGGTAACAGCTCAAAGTAGAACATAGTTATTGCCATAAGTCTATTACTCTTACACTAATTATATTGTATGCCTTATCTTGTATTTTTCTTTTGTCCATTATCTCTCTCAGTTTTTTAAGTTTTATAGGTATTTTTCCCATTGGCTTTTCATAAATATCAGTAATGCTAATCTTGTGATTTATGTCAGAGTCTATTCTAAAAGGGGTTTGTGAAAGGGTTGAATTATAATATCAACACTTGAGCCAAAGATATTGAACTGTTCTGAAAAGCTACTTGTCTATTTTTTTAAAATTTTTTATTCTAATTTGTTATATATGACAGCAGAATGTATTACAATTCATATTACACATACAGAGCACAATTTTTCATATCTCTAGTTGAATAAAGAGTATATTTACACCATTTGAATCTTCTTACATGTACTTAAGGTAATGATGTCCATCTCATTCCACTATCTTTTTTACCCCCTCTCTTCCCCTTACCCTATCTAGGTCATTTAATCTTCCCATGCTCCCCCTTCCAACCCCAGTATGAATCAGCCTCCTTATTAGAGAAAACATTCGGCATCTGGTTTTTTGGGATTGGCTAACTTCACTTAGCATTATATTCTCCAACTCCATTCATTTACCTGCAAATGCCCTGATTTTATTCTCTTTTATTGCTGAATAATATTCCATTGTGTATATGTGCCACATCTACTGAAGGGCATCTAGGTTGGTTCCACAATTTAGCTATTGTGAATTGGGCTGCTATAAACCTTAATGTGGCTGTGTCCCTGTAGTATGCTGTTTTTACGTCCTTTGGGTATAGACTGAGGAGTGGAATAGCCGGGTCAAAAGGTACTTCTATTCCCAGTTTTCCAATGAATCTCCATACTGCTTTCCATATTGGCTGCACCATTTTGCAGTCCCACCAGCAATGTATGAGCGTGCCTTTTTCTTCACATCTCACCAACACTGACTGTTATTTGTATTCTTAATAGTGAGAGGAAATCTTAAGAGTAGCTTTGATTTGCATTTCTCTAATTGCTAGAGATGTTAACATTTTTTTCATATATTTGTTGATTGATTATCACCTTCTGAGAAGTGTCTGTTCAGGTCCTTGGCCCATTTATTGATTGGGTTATTTGTTTGTTTTGCTGTTTAGCTTTTTGAGTTCTTTATATACCCTAGAGATCAGTGTTTTATCTGATGTGCATGTGGTAAAAATTTGCTCCCATTCTGTAGGCTCTCTGTTCACCTCACTGATTGTATCTTTTGCTGAGAAGAAACTTTTTAGTTTGAATCCATCCCATTTATTAATTCTTGATTTTAATTATTGCTCTATAGGAGTCTTATTACAGAAGTAGGTGCCTAATCTGATATGATGGGAGATTTGGGCCTACTTTTTCTTCTATTAGATGCAGGGTCTCTGGATTAATTCCTAGGCCCTTGGTCCACTTAGAATTGAGTTTTGTGCATGGTGAGAGATAGGGGTTTAATTTCACTTTGTTGCATAAGGATTTCCAGTTTTCCCAGCACCATTTGTTGAAGAGGCTATCTTTTCTCCAATGCATGTTTTTGGTGCCTTTGTCTAGGATAAGATAACTGTAACTATGTGGGTTAGTCTCTGTGTCCTTAATTCTGTACCATTGGTCTACCAGTCTATTTTGGTGCCAATACCATGCTGTTATTATTGCTCTGTAGTATAGGGATGCCACCTGCTTTGCTCTTCTTGCTAAGGATTGCTTTAACTATTCTGGGTCTCTTATTTTTCCAGATGAATTTCATGACTGTCTTTTCTATTTCTATGAGGAATGTCATTGGAATTTTGACTGGAATTCCATTAAATCTGTATAGTACTTTGTAGTATGGTCACTTTGACAATATTAATTCTGCCTATCCAAGAACAAGGGAGATCTTTTCATCTTATAAGTTCTTCTTTAATTTTTTTTTTTTTAGTGTTTTGTAGTTTTCATTGTAGAGGTCTTTCACCTCTTTTGTTAGATTGATTCCCAGCTATTTGTCTATTCTGAGTAAAATACATAATTTCCAATTGTGGCAGACAGTGCCAGAAAGAATGAATTTTGATAAGAATCTGGAAATTAAATTATTATATTATTGAAGGATTTAATAGATTTAATTTTTATCACTTTTGTATAAGAAAAAATTTCCTGTATTGACATAATACTTAGTGAATCTATTTTTTTTTTGCAAAACCAATTTACTTTGCCAAGATAAAAGAAAATGACTTTTATTTGTTTTAAAGTTGGTAATTTTATTAAAATTTTTTTTTTAAATTTTACACATGGACACACTATCTTTATTTTGTTTGTTTATTTTTATGTGGTGCTGAGGATTGAACCCAGGGCCTCATGTGTGCCTGGTGAGCACTGTATCACTGAGCCACAACTTCACCCCTAAAATTGGTAATTTGAAACATTACTGATTGGTTATAACATAATTGTACGTTATATTTGTGTTCATTCTGTCTTAAGATGTGGTTTCTTTGCCTTGCTTTGTTCTGCAGAGTGGTAACAGAGGTCTTTTGAGAACCATTGACGCTGTTTGAAGCTTGTTTTTACCAAGGTGTTATTTATTCTTTAGTATTAAGTGTGATATAGTGTAGAAGGACAGAGAATACTTGAATTTTTAACTGTTTCTTGGCACATTACCCCCCCCCCTTTTTGGTCAGAATTGTCTTGACATTTGTAAATTCTAGTGTCCGATGACCTCTACAGCCTTGTAGTCAGAGGAAAATAAATAGCCACTGTAGCATGTATAGTTCTAGTGCTTTTAAATGTCTAATCATGTTTTAAAGGAATAGATGTGAAGTTGGGCTTTTAAAAGTTCACTATGCAAAATTAAATATATACCTGCTTTTTGGAGACAGTAATGTGTGAGGGAGGTGTTATGTGGATATTGGGGGTAAACTAGCAGGCATACAGGCCCAGGGATGCCAGTGTGGATGGAGCACAATGAATGAGGAGACAGAAGATGAGGCCACGAACTTAGTGGAAAGCAGATTCTTGGAGCTTTTTAGCCTTGGAGTATTTACTTAAGAGATGAGGAACTATTGAAGGGTTTTGAGCAGAAGAATGTTATAACCCAAGTTAGATTTTTAAAGGAAAACCTTGGATGCTATTGCTGAGAATATACTCTAGGTGGAGAAGCAGGATAACTATTAGTATAATCTAATTTAGTGATGTCCTTGGCTCAGACCAGGATCAGACTGCTGGAGGGTAGAAGTAGTCAGTTAGAAGGTAAAAGCGTTTTTGATGGATCATATTATAGGGGGTGTGAGGAGACCAAGAGTCAAGGATGACTCCTGAATTTTTGGCATGAGCAATCAGAGGATTGAAGTAGTTATCTCTTGGGAGGAACAAAGTTTGTGTGTTGCAAGGAGAGAGAGAGCTCATGTGAGAGTGAGCACTCATGCCAAGAGTTAATTTTAAGGAGACACTAAGATGATTGTCAGATGTCCAGTTTATATGTTGCTTATGTATTTTTTTTAGAGAGAGAGAGAGATTTTTTTTAATATTTATTTTTTAGTTTTCAGCAGACACAACCTCTTTGTTTTATATGTGGTGCTGAGGATTGAACCCGGGCCGCACGCATGCCAGGCAAGCGCGCTACTGCTTGAGCCACATCCCCAGCCCTGTTGCTTATGTATTTGAGTTTGAAATTCAGGTTGGTAGAAATTTGGGAGTCCTCAGGGTACATGCAGATAGTATTTAAAGCCTCAAATCTGAATGATATTGCCAGCGGAGAGTAGTGTTAGATTATGAAGAGATGAAGTCAGGGGGCTGAGTCCTGATGGCAAGCCAGTACTTAGAGGTGTGGAGATAATAAGAAAAGGAGACCTCAGTGGAGTAATGTAACAAGTTTGAAGTGAATGAAGGGAATGATGTTTTGGATGGAAGTGAAAGGAAGTAAAATGTTTCAAGTAGGGAACAGTCAACTGTGTAACCTTTTGCAGTGAGGTCAGCTAAGATGAGGATCAAGAATTGTTCATTGCATCAAGCACTTTGGAAGTCTAATGGGACCTTGACAGGAGCTGGTTCTGAGGAAGTTCGGGGTGAGAGCCTAATTGGAGTGGATTTAAAAGAGAATGGAAGGAGATGAAATGAAGTCAAAAACAAAAAACAACAACAACAACAACAAAAAAAAAACAAACAAAAAAAAACAAAGGGGAGCAGAGAATTTGGTTAGTAGTTATAGTGAAGCAAAGAAGTCAAGGAAGGTTTTTGCATTATAGTTGTGCATAAAGATGGGATTTCCTGTTACATATTTATATATGCACACAATATAAAATATAATTTGATCAGTATCATACCCTAGCACTATTCCTCCCTCCACTCCAACCCTTGGTCCCTTTCTTCCCACTGATTCTCTTTGATTTTCATGAGGTCCCCACCCTCCTCTTTCTTTTACTTTTTCCTCTCTAGCTTTCACATGAGCGAAAACATATGACCCTTGACCTGAGTTTAGCTCATTTTGCTCTAGTTCCGTCCATTTTGTTGCATGACATAATTTCACACTTATTTTTTAATGGCTGAATAAAGCTCCATTGTGTATATTTTCTTTATGCATTCATGTGTTGATGGACACCTTGGCTGGCTCCGTAGTCTTGGTATTGTGAATTGTGCTGCTATAAACTTGGGTGTACATATATCACTATAGTATGATGCCTTAGGATAAACATCGAGAAGTGGTATAACTGGGTCATATGGTGGTTCGATGCCTAGCCTTTTGAGGAACTTCCATACTGATTTCCATAGTGGTTGTACTAATTTACAATCCCACCAACAGTATAAAAGTGTTCCTTTTTCTCTAGATCCTCTCCAGCATTTATTGTTGTTTGTATTTTTGATGACTGCCATTCTGACTGGTGTGAGATGAAATCTCAGTGTAGTTTGGGTTTACGTTTCCCTAATTGCTGATGATGCTGAACATTTTTTCACATTTGTTAGTCATTTGTATTTCTTTTGAGAAGTGTCTGTTTAATTTATTTGCCCATTTATTAGTTGGGTTATTTTTTTGGTATAAAGAGTTTTTTTTTTTTAGTTCTTTATATATTCTAGGTATTAATACCTAGTAAAGATTTTCTCCTATCCTGTAGGTTTTCTCTTCACATTCCTAATTGTTTTTCTTTGCTATGCAGAAGCTTTTTAATTTGATGCTTACCCTTTTTATTAACTATTTGCATTATTTCCTGAGCCTTAGGGGTTCTATTAAGAAAGTCATTATCCAGATGTGGTGCTGCACACATATAATCCCACCTGCTTGGGAGGTTGAGGCAGGAGGATCACTAGTTCAAAGCCAGTCTCAGCAATTTAGTGAGGTCCTAAGCAACTTAGCAAAACCCTGTTCAAAATAAAAAAATAAAAAGGGGTGAGGGTGTGTGGCTTAAGTGTCCCTGGGTTCAATCCCTGGTACCAAAAAGAACGTCAGTACCTGTGCCTGTATGCTGGAGTGTTGATCCTGTGTTTTCTTCTAGGAGTTGCAAGTTTCTGGTCTAATTCCTAGGCCTTTGATCCCTTTTGATTCATTTTTGTGCAAGGTGAAACATAGAGTCTTCTCATTCTTTTATATATGGATAACAAGTTTTCCCAGCCCCATTTGTTGAAAAGACTGTCAGTGTGTTTTTGGCACCTTTGTTAAGGATCGGATGACTGTAGATGTGTGAATTGGTTGCTGTGTCTTCTATTCTATACTATTGGTATGGTGTGTCTGTTTTTTAATGCTACTACTATACAGTTTTTGTTACTCTAGCTCTGTTGTATAATTTGAAGTCAGGTATTATGATGCCTGCAGCGTGGCTTATTTGGCTTAGAATTTTTTTGCTGATTCTTGGTCTTTTTAATTCTTCCAAATGAATTTTTGGACTCTTCTTTCTAGTGATGTGAAGAATGTTATTGGTATTTCGATGGAGAGTGCATTAAATCTGTATATTGCTCCTGGTATTACGGTCATTTTAACAACATTAAGTCTGCCTATCCATGAATATGTTCTGTCTTCTGAGGTCTTTTTTCAATTCTTTTCTTCAGTGTTCTGTAGTTTTCATGTAGAGGTCAGTCACCTCCTTGGTTTGTTTGTTTGTTTATTTATTTATGTGAGGTTTTTGTGAATGGAATTGTTTTTCTGACTTATTTCTCAGCAGATTTGTTGTTGGTACATAGGAAAGCTATTGGTTTTTGTATGTGGATTTTTTTAACTTGCTACTTTGCCAAATTTGTTCACTAGCTCTAGCAATCTTTTGGTGATGTGATTTGGACAGTCTGTGTATAGGATCATATTGCAAACAGTGATAATAATTTGACTTCTTTCTTATTTTTATTCCTTTTATTTGCTTTCTTGCCTAGTTCCTCTGGTTAGAATTGCTAGTACTACACAGATAACAAATAAGCATGACAAGAGGCTTAACATCATATGTCATTATGGTATTTGAAATTGAAAGAGCAGTGAGACAGCACTGTATAACTATTGCAATGGCCAAAACCCAAATACTAACAGCACTAAATACTGGCAAGAGTGTGGAGCAACAGGAGTTCTTATAAGTTAACTGAAAATGCAAAATGATACAGCCACTTAAGAGGATAGTTTAGCAGTTTCTTACAAAACTAAACATACTCTTGCATATGACCCAGGAGTCAAACTCCTTGCTGTGTACCCAAGAGTTGAAAACTTGTATTCCCATAAAAAACCCTGTGCATGAATGTTTTTAGCAACTTTATTTATAATTTTCAAAATTTGAAATCAAAGAAGGTACAACATGAAATTGTGCATGTACAGCATGTAATTGTGAGAAGAAGGGGCATATGGGAATATTCTCCACTTTCCACTCATTTTTCTGTAAACCTAAAACTGCTATAAAAAAATAATAGTTTTTCAGAGAAGTATACTTATATCTGACAGATAAAAATGTTTTCATTTGACTTTAGGAAATTTGAGGTGTTATTTTTTCTGAAATCATTTAGTAAGTGTATATACTGTTTGGTAGATATTAGGTATTTTTGTGTAAGCCATCTCATTTAGTTTGAGTTTTTCTATTGCACAGATGAGAAAACTCAGGTGTGGAGCAGTAAAGTAGCAGAGCTGGTACTTGATTTCATGCCTGTCTGACTCCAAAGCCTGCCCATAAAGGACATCGTCTAGACTGGAATCTTGACTCTGCTGTTTATTTTCTTTGTGATTTTCTTTATGTTGTGTTATCTTTTTATGCTTTAATTTCTTTAAGTGTAAAATGGAGATAGTAATTGAGATTGTTGAGAGGATTTAATGAGTTAATATATAAAAAGTTTTTTGAACAGGACTCTGAAGCTTGAGATTCATAAATATTATCTATTAATTAGTGCATAATAATTTCTCATTTTATAGATTAAGGGGAAGAAATGACTTTAAAAAAATTTTTTTTAGTTGTTAATGGATCTGTTTAGGATTTATATGCGGTGCTGAGAATCTAACCCAGTGCCTCACACATTGCTAGGCAAGTGTTCTACCACTGAATTACAACTCCAGCCCTGAAGAAGTGACTTTGAGTCACACACCTTTCTAAAGTCACATGGCTATTAAATGACCAAGTTTTTTTCTGGTACTGGGGATTGAACCCAGGGGTACTTTACCACTGAGCTACATCCCCATTCCTTTTTATTTTTTATTTTGAGGCAAGTTCTCACCAAGTTGTGTAGGACCTTGTTACGTTGCTGATGCTGGTCTATAACTTCCGATCCTCCTGCCTCATCCTCCCAAGCCACTGGGACTATAAGTGTGGGCCACCGTGCCTGGCACAAAGTAGTTGTTATTTTAATTGCAAATCCAGAATTTTATCTGCTAAGTTAAAACTTTTTAAAAAAAATTTTTAGAGAAACTATTTTAAAAAATGCTCTGCAGTTTCTCCCTGTTTCAAGTGTATCAAATATAATTTGACAATTTGACATTATTTTCAATCAGATGAATGAAGTAGGGAAAAAGCACTGGGCTATAACTTAAGTAGCCCATTTCTTGTACCTGGTTAGCTGGGTGACCTTAATGTCTAATTCTATTTCAGTTGTAAACTGAGAGGAGTATTAGATTAGATGATTTCTGAGTTCATTTTATAGCCCCAACAGGATATGATTTTGAGACACTGTGCTTTTATCATGAATTATTGTACTACGCTTCCATACTATGAAGCTTCTAGGGGTTCTTTTTTAAAAAAATATTTATTTTTTAGTTATAGCTGGAGAAATATTTTTATTTTGTTTTTATGTGGTGCTGTGGATTGAACCCAGAGGCTCCTGCATGCTAGGCGAGTGCAGTACTTCTGAGCCACAACCCCAGTCCTCTAGAGGTTCTTGATACATGTCCATAGGGTAGTTCATTCTGTATGCTAAATGACTGCCAAATGTTGGTGATCGCAATTTTTCATAAGAACTCTCTCTTAGCATTGTTCTTCCTTCTTCTGCTTTTAATGTGCTTTTTAAATATGTTTGGTTTATTGGCCTCATTTTTTTTTAAAGAGTAAAATTTGTGGACTTCATTTAGTCCTTAACTGCATAAAACAATCTTTTTGGTTATTGGATTTAGAGTTAAAATTTGAATGGTTGAATCCCTTAGAATGAAATAGGAATGGGAAATCCTGAAGTCTCCAAAGTTGTGTACTATAGACTCTATATGGAAGGTATAATTTTAGCGACAAGAATAATTTTGAGATATTTCTTACCATGGGATCATGTTTTAACTTGTTTAACTTTGTTGTACAGAAGGACCCCATTAGTATTTTTTGCATTTCCTCATTAATATGATATGTGAAATAATCAAAGAAAGTTCATTTATTAGAAACTGTTCAGTTTCATCTCCCTCCCTCCCTCCTTCCCTCCCTCCCTTTCTTCCTCCCTCCCTCCCTCCCTCCCTCCCTCCCTCCCTTCCTTCCTTCCTTCCTTCCTTCCTTCCTCTCAAAGTTTCAGGTAGATTTTGTAAACCAGAATTAGGGAAGTTGTTTATAGGACATGAATAGCTTTGTTTAGTTCACAGTTAAGTGTCATTTGACTATAGTTGTGGGCCTGTGTTTTCATTTGAAGTAGTGAGGAGAGTTAAATGTCATAACTTTTGTAGGCCCCAAAATCCAAAAAGCAATTCTTTAAGAGAGCAGCTGTGATATTCAGAAACTGTTACCAACAATGGTCTTTTAACAAGGTTTCATTACTTAAAGGAAGCTTAAATGGAAAAATATGTAGATGAAAAGGAAGCTATTTCCTTTGTGAATTTTAATGATATATAGTGTGTAAGTTACTTCTTATATCTGCACTGTTAAAGCATCTGTTCTGTTTTTTTTTTTGGTACCAGGGATTGAGCTCATGGGCACTGTACTTCTGAGCCACATCCTCAGCCTTATTTTATATTCTTAGAGACAGGGTCTCACTGAGTTGCGTAGCACGTCGCTGTTGCTGAGGCTGCCTTTGAACTCGCAATCTTCCGGTCTCAGCCTCCTGAGCCTCTGGGATTATAGGCATGCACCACCATGCTTGGTGCATCTGTTCTGTTTTGATATTAGCCCTTGATTGATTATTTATACTATTAGGCTTATATAAACACTATCAATACTCAGAAGAGCTTAGTTTACTCTGTCTGGAATAAAATAAAGTCACATAGGTAGAACCAAAGTGTGTAGCAGAATGATAATTTGGAGTTTGGGAAGAAATATGCTGTGGGATTTTGGCAAGGGACTTCCAGGGGGTCAGGAAGTCAGGATCTAGGAAGTATTCAGGAGTTTGGCATAGCGGTGTGCATAGGCTAAGGGTTGTTGGGTCTCTTTGAGTTCAGGGGAACAGAGCTAGTAATACATTCTGAATTTTAAGCCTAAAAATAATTAAAGGAGAAACCATGTCAACATGTACTGTTTGTCTAATGGCTGTGTCAAGCAGAAAAGCATCATGACACAGTTAATGGTATTGCTATTTCTTTAGATGCCTTGTCTAAGGAAATTCCACACAGGTTTGACTACTGCCAACTTTTAATTGGTAATCTGATGGTTAATTGCAAGCAACATTCTTGCCATCAGTAGCAGCATTGTTCTTTCAGATGGTGTTTCTTGACTAAGTCTGTATCTGCAGATCTATTTATCTCATGTAATTCAAGTCAGTCAGCTTGAATCATATTGTGACTACTTAGTCATATTGTAACTACCAGGAGGGCTACTCTTATAGCCAAATCAATTAGGTTCTTGGATCTAGGCCTTCAAAAGATGTTACGTTTTCGTTTGAAACGAGGTGATTTTCCTCCAAAGGATGTTGGGTTTTGTTTGAAATAGGTAATTTTCCTCTATGAAGTGTAAACCAATAGCATGCTTATGGTTCCACACTCAGATTTGAAGATAATTGTCAGTAAGCATCTTTAAAAGTTGTTTTCTCTTCTCTTACAGGTGTGTTCCAGAGAACAAGTCTTAAAACATTTTTGCCATATTTGATGCTGAGCTGTCAGGGGACTCAGCAGGCTTATGAGGAGGTACTGTCACACAAAACAGTGTCTAGTGAAGACGACAAGAAAGAGAGGAAAGGATCGAAAAAAGAAGCTAAAATATAGAAAACCATGGTAGGTTACTTACATTTCCTTGATTTCAGTGATTTAAAATTGGAAGGGTTAACAATGAGGGCAAGGAAAAACAACGGTGTTAATTTTTGGCTCCAGTGCATCAGATATAGATGGCATTCTGCTATTTAAATCAAATGAGTTTAGATTTATTATGAGACCTTTAAGCCACAAGATGGAGCCCCATGAGTCTACAGGCCGTAAATTATTAAATGCAAGGGAGGCAATGCTCATAAATAATATTTTCTAGTAAAACTGGCATCCTCAAACCAATACAAATAGCTAGGTGATCTTGAACTTGAAATTAAGTAATTGTTATCTAGCTTTCTATCTGTTTTTTCCCATTCTGAACTGGTTTTTTAATTGATGACATGAGTGGTATAGGGGTTTAATATAATATGTGTTTAATTCAAAGACTCTCATCTATATCACAATTGTTAGGAGTACTAAACTGATACTTTTTGTGGAGAGTTCATACTTGCATTGAATTTATGTTAGATAAGGCCATCTCTGGTGCCTAGGTTTTTTAAAAAATATTTTATGTTTTTAGTTATAGGTGGACACAATATCTTTATTTGTATTTGGTGCTGAGGATAGAACCCAGTGCCTCATGCATGGTAGGCAAGCTCTCTACCTGTAGCCACAACTCCAGCCCCTGGTGCCTAGGTTTTTAATTGGTAAAATGTGTTGAAATTTTTACCCTTTTTCTCTTCTTTTCTTTTCTTTTCTCTTTTCTTTTCCCTCCCTCCCTCCCTCTTTCCTTCTTTCTCTTTTCTGTCTTTCTTAAAAAATATTTGTTTAGTTATACATGGGCACAATGTCTTTATTTTGTTTATTTATTTTTATGTGATGCTGAGGATTGAACCCAGGGTCTCACACCTGCAAGGTAAGCGCTCTATCCCTGAGCCGCAATCCCAGCCCCCCTAGTATTTTCATTCTGGAGATTTTGTGTGAATTTTTTCCCTAAAAGAGAAAGGGATTTTATGAGAATTTTTTTTAATATATTTTTTTTTAGGTGTAGATGGACACATTTTTATGTGGTGCTGAGGATCAAACCTGGGCTCCGCCCGTGCTAGGCGAGCGCTCTACCGTTGAGCCACAATCCCAGCCCCTTATGAGAAATTTTAAGTGGAAGAAAAAGCACAAAAAGTATCAATGTATTTTGAATGTGTTGTGGCAAATCTGATGATGTTTCTTTAAATGTCATTTGCCTTTTGAAATCTTTGTGCCAAGGATGATAGGTAACTAAGTCAACTTGCTCTTTATAGAGAAGAAATTCTACTAATATCTTAGATCTGATTGATGAGAAAAGAAATGTTATCTTTCTCTGTCTTTTTAGTTTTATGGTAAAATGAGGGACAAAAAGACTGAAAAAACAAACCAAAACATACACAAAAACAAACACCCCCCCCAATACCCTGAAACTTATGTTGCCTGCCATGAGAATTATTTGTCTTTTCAACTCATTTCTTATATTTTCAGTAATTTTACAGTGTAAAGAAATGCTTTATATTGTAATGGTTGATGGGGTTCCTTCTCTGGTTGGTTCTTTTTAAATTAACCTAGATTTTTCTGGCAAGAAATTTTTTACTTCAGTATAATCAGTGAATGTTTTCCATTTTCTCCTATTTCTTGCTTCTTACCTCTCTAGAGTTGAATGAATTGAATGGGAATTTTCTGTTCTTTAGATTTAATTTTTAAAATACTTGAAAAATCCATTTATATATTGTTTGAGTAAATAAGATTTTTCTTCTTTTTTTGTTATACCATTTGTCAATTCTTCCTCTCACACCTTTGTTTCACGGTGCTTATCCTGTTGTATCTGGGGACCCTGTTATGTTTTAATCTTTTTGAATTTAACATTGGCAGTCTAAATTATTTGTGAAACACCAAATGTTTGTGTGATGTAGGACTATGTAATTTTGCTTAGATGAGGCTGGTGTACAGGACTGAGGAATTCAGCTCATATATGAGTCTAAATAACAACCTAAAATCCAACTCATAATATGGTTACTTGTTCTTAGATAAATTAATAAATCTTCTCATGAAAGGATTAAAAAGTTTTTCTTTGTGGCAAAAGGCTCCAGTTGGAAAACTGATCCTGCATGTTAAGCAAGAAGAAAAAGGAAAGCTTTATGACTGATTTTAGTTCTAGATTTATATAACAATTGATATTTTCAAAGGTTCATATATCTTTTTTATTATAGTTTGCTTCATTTTATAGGGGACAGTGACACTGTAGTGTCAACATTCTACTTTCCAAACTAATAAGTTTTAAACATTGATAGTTAAAAAACAAGAGAGGATTGATAAAGATTTTGAATCTTTTTGTTTTGTGGTGGAGACTTCAAAATGTTTTCCATCTGTTATCACACAATTTCAGGTAAGTAAAGACACTGTAACCATCCTTTAAAAGGAATATTTTGGGTTTTATGGAAAATCCACCAAGTTATCCTTCAGGGTTCAATTGGGTATGCTGGTACAAGTGTCTTCATAATATTTGTAAATTTGGAACTACTAAAAGGTTTATGAATGTGTGACTCATGAGGGTTTTTGGAGGATCTATTTTATTTTTATGAAATTTATTTTATTTCTGAGTATTTGTCTGCTCCACTGATTTCTGGGCCAGCAATCATTTAATTGTTGCTTTTTAAGATTTTTTGATATTTTATTTTAGTATAATGGTACTAATTCATCTTTGTAGAATATTTCTTAATACTGTTATTGATTTTGTTTTTTCAAATGAGCTTTAAAATGATTTTCTTTGAGATTTAAGTAAATCAGTTCTGAGAAGATTTTGATTTAGAATGTGATACATGTGTAAATTAGCTTGGGAAGCTGTTTTTGCATTATGTATTTTCCCCATTCTGGAATTTGGAATGTCTCCTGCTAATCTTTTTTTTTTTTTTTTTAAATAAGGCCTTTTTTTAAAACCTCTGCACCAGAGGTTTTAATGTCAAGTACTAAACTGTGGGAATCAGCTTTACATTCTGGAAGTGGAGGGGCTTTGACTGTCACTACATCTCATAGTGACCTGGACATTGCCCTGGTCCCAGAAGTTTGAGGGCAGGTATTCAGACATAGGCGTGTTGCCCCATGGCCCCTTGGGTCAAATTACACTCACTTGTCCTTTGTAATCCTGCCCCTTCTGACCTTTTTTGGATGGAACTTTCTAAGAATAAGGGTCCCCCACAATAAAAGCCCACTTCTGAATGTGTGACTTTCTCTTGCTCTCTCATTTGGGGAGCCTGAGGCCAAGAGTGAAGAAGCCGTTTAAAGGTAAAGTGTGTGTCTGTGTTTTATTTGATGTCCCTGGAAATTCACATAAGTTCAGCTGCCCACATGGGTTAGGAACAGCCCTAAACAGCATTCTAATATTTTCTATAGTTCATACATAGTTTTATATTTTATATTTCTACTGTATTATGCAGTCTCAAGTTTTTAAGGTATGAAAGTCTCCACCAGTTTAGAAGGGAGTGACTCGATGTCATGAGTCACCATATGTATTCCTAGAGACCGTTTTTTGCAAATGTCGTGTGAAATGGATTCTCTTTTTTGAAGGGGTATTCAGAAGGTGCAGGTTTAGCCAAAGCATATCTATATAGGTCATATTGTGCTTGGTGTGACCTAGGTGAGCCTTACCAAAACATGAATGAAAGATCTCTAATTTAATAAGCCCATTAAACTCCACACCATTCCTGAGCAAGTTTTTAGTATCTTGATGTTAACTGTTTTATAATTGTTTGACAATTGATGGCATGATTTGACTGAAATTATCTTTTTCTGTTATACTTTTTAGGTGACATTTCTTTTATTAAAGCAATTTTTTTTTCCTTCTGACAGAGATCTATTCGATCTTTTGCCAATGATGATCGCCATGTTATGGTGAAACATTCAACAATTTATCCATCTCCAGAGGAACTGGAAGCTGTTCAAAATATGGTGTCTACTGTTGAATGTGCTCTTAAACATGTCTCAGATTGGCTGGATGAAACAAATAAAGGCACAAAACCAGAGAGCGAGACAGAAGTGAAGAAAGATGAAACTGTAGAAAATTATTCCAAGTGAGTGTGGACTGGCCTTGTGATGGTTTACTGGAGTACCCAGAAAAGCCCTAGAGTCCCTACAATATACTGCTCCTTGGGTTTTTTCATATGTGTGACTATAACCAGAGAGGTAAATGGAGTTTTTCTGAGTTAATTTTGAAAGGAAAGTAAGGAAGGTATAATGATAAGAGCCAGAAAAAGAAGATGGATTAGTTAGGATCCCTTTTGAGACCCAAGTCCTTTTGTGTTTGAAGGTTATGATATGTCATCTTTTTGCTGTGTTGGTACACCTTCCAAAGTTCTGAAATAATAGTGTTTTAGATCATGGGGGAAGTACTTCTTTTTATCAGAGATTTTAATCCTGGTGTAGAAGAAGGAGTATATGAAAATGTATTTTAAAGATATTTTTGCCTTGTTGAAATCTGCCTTGTGGATTCAAAATGTAGTTCAGGGTCTTGCATATCGTAAATGTTAATATATTTGTGGAATGAAAGAAGGTTTAATGGGAGCCAGATATTTCAGTTACAATAAAGTGTTCTAATTGTTGTAATAACAGAAGCAATTGGCGAGATGAAACAGCAGTGGTAATGAGTCAGATCATGAGACTATGCCATGCTAAGTGTAGAGTGATGGTTTTGAGCAATGTCACTGTGTTTGGAATAAGTGAATATCCTATTGTGAAAGAAGAAGCCCATATGATTTTATTATACCATATTAATAGGTCTAAAATATTATTTTTTAAACCTGTAACTTTTGTAAGTGGAAGATAAGGTTATAAAATGATTCTTTCCAGCTTTCAATTCTAAATCAGCATGATAAGTTGATAAAGAATAGTGGGAATGCATTGATACATTTATTTTCTTCACTGATAGGTAGTGTAACCTTTTAATCTTTAGTTGAAAGATAATCTGTCAGCTTTTTGCTGGCAAATATATTTATTTTTTAACTGGTTATAAGTACATTATATCTGGTGTCAGTTTGAAGGTTCTTGGAATTAATTCAATTTTTCTCATATGATAGCTTAAAATTGTTATGGTCCAATTTCGAGTTTATGTTAATTAGCAATATTCAGAGACTGAATTTGTGATATGCCTTAATGATATTTGGATTACTCTTGTTTTAAAAATGAGGAAACAGGTTCAAAGAAGTCAGGTATTTGTAATTTGTTCAATGTCAGTAACAAAGCCAGGATTCAAACCAGAAAGTCAGACTGCCTTCTAAATTGCCTCCCAGTATGCTAAGAGTCTGTGTTCACTAAGGAAAATAAGAGGTATAATGCCTTTGAAAGATTATTCTGGTTGTAGCATACTGTATATAGTAGGTTGAAGATGGCAGAGAGGAGTCAAAGTAAAGCTGATGAGGTGGAGGTGATTGAGATAGTACACTTTTAAGGTAATTAGAGCCTGAACAATTTGAACACAGTGGTTTGAGGGTGACTATGGTGGAGGATTAATTTATAAACCATTATTAGATTAGGGAGAATGAGAGTTGAGAGGACAGGGATACAGTGAAACAGTCAGTTTCTACACTTGGCTCACTTGCTTTAAAATGCTTATTTTTGCCAACTTTATGGTTTTAATGTTTATTGAATCTTTAAGGTGTGACAGGTACCAAATCAGTGGCTGGATTGTTTATAATTTCCTGTCTAGTTTCCACTGCCACAGTTTGTTTCTTTACCTTCCTCATTTCATTCTTAACTCCACTGACTTTTGCCTAATTGATGGTTCTTGCTTCTAGCTAAAATTATCTTTTTTTCCCATCTTGTCGAATTAGACTCCATTTCACATTGCCTTGCTTGATCTCTTTTAATTTTAACCCCTCCCTTTCTAAACTTGGCAAACAATCATAACAGTGTAAAGAATCACCTAAATGTGGTCAAACCAATCTGGGTCTGAATTCAGGCTTTGCCTTTTTACCCTCTTTGTGAACATGAACAATTAACTTTTCTGATGTTCACATTCTTTGTCTTACAAACTTTCTGTTGTGAGGTTTAAATGAGAATATATGGCATGAGGTTTGTTTTCAGATGTTTCTTTGTCTTTCTCTTTTAAGTATGGTACCTAATCTGTGATTGGTTTGGTAATTTAACCACTGTGTAACCTCAGGAGCAGCAAGAGAGACTGGCTGTCCTTAGTATATTTCATATGCTTCAATACTTGCCTTACTTATTGAATTACTGCCAAGCTTAATTAATATTTTCACTTGTGATTTAAGGGAAATGAACCAATAAGAAGCTTATAGAATTAAAACCAAAGATAGATGAATATTTTTCTTTTCTTTAAAAAAAAATTTTTTTTTTGTAGTTGTAGGTGGATAGAATACATTTATTTTATTTGGAAAGTATATGGTGCTAAGGTTTGAACCCAGTGCCCCACACATAACTAGGCAAGTGCTCTGCCACTGAGCTATAGCCCCAGCCCTAGATGCATATTTTTCTTATGCACTCTATTCATAACTTGATATTCTGCTGGATTTGGAATGCATAATTGACAGATTATTATTTCCTTCCTCAACTCTTCACATTTTTCAGTTTTCCCCATAAACTTTTGTGAATTCCTATAGTGATGCAGCTAAGAGGGAACTTTGCTTATTTAACTAATAGCTATTTGACATTTATGGTTACTAAGCCAGTAGGAACCACCAGGGGTAGAATTCAGGTAGTTTAGATTTCTGTCTTGAAATTCTCAGTATATGATGATATTCATGTTTCTTGAAAATTCTTTAGTTTATTTCTAAAAAATAATGGGAGTTTAAAAATAATAATTTGAAAATTATTTAAGGAGATAAAATATGTTGGTTATTTAAGGAATATAAATGTAGTTAAGAATCTAAAGGAATCTACTTTGAAATATGTTCCTAGTTGAATCCTTAAGGCAAGATAGATACTCTATGCTTCTTAAATCTGAGAGTTTAATCTGTAGATTTTTTGATGTCTGGATTTATATACTTATCAATTCATAAGAATATCCAGGAAACCAAATGATGATCAAGCTAATAGGTTTTATTTTTAGGGATCAAGGTGGTCGGACATTGTGTGGTGTAATGAGGATTGGCCTGGTTGCAAAAGGCTTGCTGATTAAGGATGATATGGATTTGGAGCTGGTTTTAATGTGCAAAGACAAACCCACAGAGACCCTGTTAAATACAGTCAAAGATAATCTTCCTATTCAGATTCAGGTGAGTACAGTTTAACTGCACCTCTAGAAGAGTTTCTGAAAAGGTGAAAATAGGGAGTAACTTTGATTGAATTTTTTAACAAGAATTGGTGCAAAATTTAGGGGCAGGTACAAACAAAAGAAATGCCACTACTCTGGATCTGTGATTTAATTCATCATACTTGAAACATATTTATGGTGATTAGTACTCAGGATATAGTTAAACAAATTAAGATACAGTCTTAAACTTAAGGTACAGTCTTAAGGTACAGTCTTAAACTTTTCAAGTTTATCTTGCTGAGAGACATTTTTTTTCCACTAGATCTTTCAGCATTATAAAACACTTGGAAGTGTGGGTGAAATGCAGACAAGAATTGAAAACTCAAAAAGAGCCTAGACAACTTGAGACTTTTATAGATAACTTGTTTTTTAAAATATTTTTTTAAGTATCTTTTTTAAAGTTGTAGATGGACACAGTATCTTAATATATTTATTTTTATGTGGTGCTGAGGATCGAACCCAGTGTCTCACACATTCGAGGGAGGTGCTCTACCACTGAGCTACAGCCTCAGCCCTATAGATTAGTTTTAACTATATCAGTTATAAAAGTTAAAAGTAAGTTAATATGACTGTTAATGGGAAGTCACTTTTAATTCCTTGTTTCTAAACCTTTTTCACACTGGGATATATTTAGAAAAAAATTTTAATGCTGCCTTGCTCCTTGGAGGCTGCTACCAAAGGTGGAAGGCTCCTAGGCTCTGCTTTGCCAGCCATCCTAAGGACCAGTTGTGATCATCTTCTAGGGCAGCTTCGATCAGCTTCTAGTTTAAGATGTGGGTCTCCTGAATTAGATTGTGGCTGTTTGATGATATCATTTCAGTTTGTCCTTATATCCACGTCACAGAAGTAGATGTCTACCCCCAGGTCCAGACTTCTTGCTTCTGAATTCTCCCATTTCTTTTATTAGTTTCTTATATTTGTACCTCTTCTGAAAGTGGTTCTTCCCCTGCTCAAGTAATATGAATTCTGAATTTGTTTTCATATGATTTGTTACTGGATTTTTAAAAAATATTACCAACTGAATTTCAAAACTATCTTTTTTTTAAAAAAAGATCTACCACTCTTGGTACTCAAATTTATATCGATTGTTGATGCCTTTTCCTATGTTAATTTTGAGGGCACTGTTTTTTTTTATTATTCTGTCATAAACCTTGAAATATGGTTTTCTAAGTGACAGAACATTTCATCTTTCCCACTTTAAGTATCGATGGAGAGAGATTTTTCTGATTTTTTTTTTTAATAGGGTTGAACTTCCTTTTTCTTTTTTTCATCCTTTTGTGGTCATTTGAGGAAAGACAATGGTAAGGGACATGAAATATAATAAAGTTTTATGAAATGAAAAGCTCAGTAAGAGCTATCTACCAGTACTGTTCTTATTAGAATGTTATTAAAATTCTTGTTTCTTTTTTTTATTGCTTTAGAATTTAATCTGCATTTCTGCTTTTAGTATGGTGAACATTGTTATCTCAAGTCTGTATTAAAGTAATAGTCAAAGGCTTTTTCAGCCATCTCAACCTTTTCTTTTCTGTTCCTTTTTGTAAGTATTGTTTTCTATGAGAATGGTCATATTTCTCATCATCAGGTGTGTCAAAGTGGAGAAAAAAGTTGAAATTCAGTGCTATAATAAACCAGAGTTTCTTACTAAGAATCTGTCACATCTCTCCAGCTTTGAAGATACAGAAGATTGGGTCAAGCCTCGCTCTGCACCAGTAGGGTGTTCTTTGTGCAGAATATAATGGTATAAACTCTGCTTGTTCCTCTCCTGGGCAGTTTTTATTTCTGGGCACTAGTTTTAAAATATTCTTTTGGACCTAGTATATATGTTCAAGGGAAAAATCCAGGAGAGAGTATAGGTTGTGGAGACCATCTCAAATTTGAGGAAATAGGAGCTTTTTTTTTTTTTTTAAACCATATGATTTATTTTTATTTATGTTTTTAGTCATACATGACAGCAGAATGTATTTTGACATATACATACATGGAATGTACATACATCAATCATATTGTCTATTCTATTCTGCTGCCCTTCCTATCCTCCCTACTCCTCCCCTCCTCTCTCATCCTTTCTCTCTATCCAATCTAATGTGACACACTTTTTTTTTCTTTTTCTTATCACAACATCATATATGTATTCTGTATAACAATGAGGTTCTCCTTCCATCTTCCCTGCAACTCCCCTTCTCCCTCTTTTTCCCTCCCACCTGTCTTCCCTATTTAATGGTAGTCTTCTCATGCTCTTCCTCCCTATCCCATTTTGAGTCACCCCAAAAGTTCAGAGAAGACATTCAGCATTTATTTTTTAGGAATTGGCTAACTTCACTTAGCATAATCCGCTCTAATGCCATCCATTAAGGAAATAGGAGCTTTTCAGGCTAAAGAAGAGAAGATTTAGAAAGAAAGAAATATTCTTAGGTCTTTGAAGGGGCTATCTTAGGGAAGGTAAAACAAAGTCTGAACTATTAGGACCAATGGTAGACATTATGAGAAACATATTTCAGTTTAATTTAACCAGGAGGTTTCTCTAATAATGAGTGTGACTTTTACATATTACCCTCCACTCTGTTTTCTTAGTGTTTATGTGTAATAACATCTGATAGGATCTTATTTTCTTATGGATTAAAAGTCTTTTTCCTGAATATTTAGAGCAAAACCTCCATTTATCTAAGTACCTTAATTAAATAAGGCTGAAACATACCTTTCCCTCTATACTGTTTTCTAGGGTGATTTTGAGGATGACCAAAACTAGGAAACACTTAGTCTAGTCTAAAATTCATAACATGTTTATTACTCTGTGCATTGTAAGGATCTACATGCATAATTGAAAATTTATTATATACCTCTTCTTTTGGCAAAATGAATGTGAGAAGTTTTATGATGTTGCTTTAGATAGGTTTTGTTTTTTCATTTACTGTGAATTTTCCTTGTTTTTTTTTTTTGGCTTCCTATATTCAAAATTAGAATAATGAGTTTTCTTTTTTGGAACTGTTCAATAGTAAAATGCTATTTTTGTGTAAATGACTTTGAGTTCTTTTAATACACACCAATGATCAGAGATCTAGTAGTATTTCCCTTCAGGAATAGATACTGAAAGTTTCATCACTAAGGAAGGCCCTATGTGACTTTATTAAATATTTAATACATAATAATATTAAATATAAATTAATATGTGATTAACTGGGTGATTATTTTGTGCAAATTCTGTGTTTATTATAATTTGTTAAAAGAAGCAATATATCCCCTGCACCACACACAAAAAAGCAATATAAATTTCCCTGTGGCTGACAGATGACTTGTCTCATAATGCTAGATAAGTCTCAGTGTGACAATCACTGAGACCTTTTTAAAAAAATTAAAAATATCTATTCTTTTAAGATATACATGACGGTAGAGTGTCAAAATACACAAACATGGTATAACTTATCTTAATTAGGATTCTATTCTAGTGGTGGAACATGATGTGGAGTTTTACTGGTTATGTATTCATATATGAACATTTGAAAGTTATGTCTGATTCATTCTACTGTCTTTCCTAATCCCTTCCTCCCTTCCCTTCATTCCCCTTTGTCTAATCAAGTGAATTTCTGTTTTCCTTTCCTACCTCACCCTTATTGTGCATTAGCATTTCCATATCAGAGAACATTCAGCCTTTGTTTTTTTGGGACTAGCTTATCTCACTTAACATGATGAGTCCTTAGTTCATCTGTTTACTGGCAAATGCCATAATTTTATTTTTCTTTGTGGCTGAGAGTCCTTTTGTAAGAGAAGTGTGAAAACTACTTGTTTATACATATTTCTTTTTCTGGTAAGTAAATTGTAAATATCATTTTTCAGGGCTGGGGTGGTAGCTTAGTGGTAGAGCACTTGCTTAGCATGTGTGAGGCTCTGGCTTCAAGCCACACTAAAAAATAAATAAAGGTATTGTGTCCATCTACAATTTAAAAAAAAGTTTAAAAAATTTAAAAAGAAGATCCTTTTTCATTCATGCTTACTCAATTTCTATTAGAGAAATCCATATAATCTTGCAAGTCCTTGGCAAATAGAAGTTCCTCTTTAGTTCTAACAAAAAAGCTATGTGGCTCACACCTAGAGTCCCAGAAACTCCAGAGGCTGATGGTGGAAGTCTGCAAGTTTGAGGCCAGCCTGGGCAATTTAGGAAGACCCTGTCTCAAAGTAGTTCAGTAGTAGAGTGCTTCTTGTCTCAGTCCCCAGTACTGCAAGAAAAAAGAAAACCTTTTGGTTTAGAAAACATTCCCAGCTGTTTATTATTCTAAAGCACTTCTCTATAATAATTTCAGTGATGCTGTTGACATTTTACTTTTAAATATTAGAATAGTTTTAAACATTGTTTCATAATTGTTGGAATGGTTGACATTGTGGTTGCTTTTTGAGAGGTGGAAAGGATTTGCTTGTAGGTTGGGAGAAGTTTTTCCCAAACTAAAAACTAGTTACGGACATTGTCTTTAAGTACAGTAATACCATAGTTAATGACATTTGAAAACCTAATGCAATTGAGATTTCAGTCTAATTATAAGGTGTTATTGAAATCTTGGTGATTTTTCAGAAACTTACAGAAGAGAAATATCAAGTGGAACAATGTATAAATGAGGCATCTATTGTAATCCGGAACACTAAAGAGCCCACACTGACTTTGAAGGTGATACTTACTTCTCCCCTAATAAGGGACGAACTGGAGAAGAAAGATGGAGGTACTCGTGTGTGTGTGTGTGTGTGTGTGTGTGTGTGTGTGTGTGTGTGTGCATATATATATATATCGTATTATTTTGTTTGTGTAAGAGGTCTTCCCAGTGGTTTGTTAGCTCTGCTTTATGGGTTTAGGAAATCACTCTTCATTTGTTTTTATGCCACTCATAGTATTTTAAACAGGTTTGTTTCTAAATGATTAATGTATTTTTTGAACATGTCTAATTTCAAAATATAAAGTAGGTTATTCCAAAAACCTGTGCATATCAAATGCGGGCCTTAACTCTCAATTTTTATACCACTTTAGTGTTTTGTTTTACTTTATCTAGTATTGTATTACATTGCTGATATCAACCAATCTGTTATTTTGGCTTAATGGCCAGATTTCAGGATTAAATGTGGACCAATATGGCATTATTTTCAAATTCACTTAGTTATTATTCCAAAATTACTCACTTGCATATTGCTTTTAACTTCTAATAGTTATATAATCTTGCAAAATTTTGTTTTTACTTAGTTGCCTATGTGTAGATTTGCTTTATAGTGTAAGGAATGTGAATTGGTGATTAATTTTTTTATTAATGCATAATATTTAGTAAATTTTTTAAGTTTCTGATATATGCAAGAATCATGCTTTCAACTAGCTTTCTTAAATTAAAAAGAATTGCTGTATGGCAGTGTTATCCTCTAAAAGTAGAGTGAGAAATCTATTCAGCTTTTGATATCTTTGAGAAGTAATCATGGAAGTGTGGTGGGTTTCTTTTTCTGATGTTATTATCCTGTCAAGTTAGCTTGATTCTGCTTCTCAGTCCTGTTCCTAGAAACTTGCCATATGGTATTTTTCCTGTGTCAGACCTTTGACCAACTGGCTACTCTGTCATGACAATTTAGAGGCAGTGCAGCCTATCTGGGCCCGGGGGAACTCTCTGTTATTTCATCTCTTGAATTTCAACAAGTCCCATTGCTTACTCCCCTACCTGAAGTACTACCAGTGTAGTAAGAAATATTGGTCAGTTTCATAGTTTATTTATAACGTTGATGATAAGGGTAGAAAAGCACATTTACCTTAGATTTTAAATTTTTGGTAGCCATTATTCATAGGCTCCTTAAACTAAAAGTGATACCTTTTAAAAAATATTTTTATTTGAATGATTAAAGTCAGCTCTACTATGCCCACAAAAATAAACTAAATATATTCATGAATCATTTTAATCAAAGTGTATCCAATCTATAATTGGGTTTATGACAGTACTTTTTTTCTCTATATATGTATCCATAGCACTTCTGAAGAACCAATATTAATTTTTTTAACAGCAGAACTATGATTTCTGATGTGTCAAGATAAATGTTAATTCTGGTAAGCTGTGTTCTCTTGACCCTGTAGTTTAAACCCAACCATTTTGGGCTGTGATAGTAGCTCAATGGTAGAGTACTTGCCTAGCATGTGTGAGGCACTGGGTTCGACCCACATTAAAAAAATAATAAGATAAAGGTGTTGTGTCCAACTACTACTACAACAACAAAATTAAAAGAAAACATTTCTAAGTAGAATTGTAATTATAAGCATTATTAAAAATTTGATTATAGGAGGATAAGAAAAAGACTGAAGTTGCCAAAGACTAGGTGAATTATATATTTGCTTGTACCTGTTGATATTCCTTCCATTACCTTTAGAAGGTATTAAGAGAATGTCAGGCTTCTTTTTCCCTATGGTTTTGTGTATTTACATGGGATTTTGTCATAGCTTGCAGTGATATCCTTAAGCTTAGTCTGTTGCATTTATAACCTTAATTTCTGTTGAGAGAATTTAGCAATAGATTCTTAGAGCATTGTACCCTCACTGGAACACTTTATTAAAGAATGACATTTATAATAAAACAAGAGAGTCACATAGTTTCTGTTCAAGGTGTTTTGAGTTACTAAGGATCCAAAGACACCTATGAGTTGACTCAGCTAGTGTGTGGGGTCAAGTAAAGTGAAGGAACCATCTTTGATTTAATGTTTTACATATATCACTTTACCTTTTGAATGGCAGAAACTTTTTCTTTGCATTATCCTTAACATCCCAACCCTGTTGACTCACTTGATCTTTTTAAATTTACTTACTTTGTCTAAAAGAAACTTTTTGTCCTTTGCCAGCAGTTTTTATAGATTCTTGGGCAACTTGAAGGATTCATCATGATTGAATATGGAGATGTGTTTTTACAACTCTGTTTGCTCATAGTAGGCATCCTTTAGCTCCTTGATGCAATTATTTGCAGCTTCATGGGATGAAAGCACAAGATTCAGTCAGGTGGTAGAATGCTTGCCTAGCACATGTGAGGCCCTGGGTTCAATCCTAAGCATCACATAAAAATAAATAAATAGAATAATGGTATAGTGAAAAAAGAATTCTTTGGAGAGGGGGTAAAAAAGATTCAGGTTCCAGGCATTTCTGGGACCGAAAGGTAAACACATTTTTCAATTTCTACTCATTTTCCAAAGTTTAAAAAACATATCCATTGTAACTTCTTTGATCTTTGGAAACATTTTCCTATAGTATCTGGACTTCTTTTGATTATCCATAAATAAAAATTCACAGTAGATACACACCTCATGCATTTCTCTTCCCTTTGTTGCCACACATTTGGGTAAAATCTGAACAAGGGAAAAAAATAGCAGGCAGAACCAGAGGATTGGGACAGGTTAGAAAATCTAATTTATATCTTTTGTGTTAGAATCTGTGCAGTAGTGGATTTAAGTACTCATTCCAAATTACTGTATATATTTTAAATTGCCAGAGTACACAGTAAATCTTTGATATTATTTAAAATTTCATATGTAAAGCTCCTTCTTGTAGTCAGTTTTCTTATCATTCTAATCCTTTGTTTATAGGCCCTGTAGAATAATAATTTTCTCATTCATTACTACATATTTTTTTTTTTTTTAGTTTTAGGTGGACACGATATGTTTATTTTTAATTTTTATGTGGTGTTGAGGATTGAATCCAGTGCACCACGCATACCAGGCGAGCGGGCTACTGCTTGAGCCACATCTCCAGCCCCATATATTCTTTTTTTTTTTTTTTTTTAAGAGAGAGTGAGAGAGGAGAGAGAATGAGAGAGAGAGAATTTTTTTAATATTTATTTTTTAGTTCTTGGCGGACACAACATCTTCATTGGTATGTGGTGCTGAGGATCAAACCCGGGCCGCACACATGCCAGGCGAGCGCGCGAGCGCGCTACCGCTTGAGCCACATCCCCAGCCCCCATATATTCTTTTTGAAGAAGGCATTAGAAGCTGGGTGCTATGGTGCACACCTATAATCCCTGCGGCTCTGGAGGCTGAGACAGGAGGATTGGTAGTTCAAAGCCAGCCTCAGCAAAATCGAGGAACTGAGCAACTCAGTGAGACCCTGTCTCTAAATAAAATACAAAATAGGGCTGGGGATGTGGCTCACTGGTCAAGTACCCCTGATTTCAATCCCGGTCCCCCCACCCCCAAAAAAGAAGGCATTGGAGAAAAAGTACAGACTTTGGTGTGCAGCAGCCTTACGTTCAGTATTAACTCTGTCAGTTTTTACTGCTATGTGTCCTTGGGCATGTTTTCTTCATTTTAAATTGTGATAATAAATACCTGAAAAAGTTGCTCAGAGATTAATAAGATAATTTATATAATATGACTTGTATAACTAGCACAAAGTATCTATTCAGTAAATAGTAGTAATAACTAATAATAATAGTAGTAATAATAATAGATTCATAGCACAAACATACCTATTCAAACTTCCTTGAGTTAATAATGTGAGTAATATGTGCACAGTAGGTCTAGCAACCTGAGGTAAACATTTTTAAATTCTTAAAAACTCATTGAAGTGTATAATAATAGAATCAGTATACAGATTTTCTATAATGCTCATAGTGAGAATGCTCATTATATAGCTAATGATTCACTGAGAGTGGGTATCTTTCTTTTTTACTACTGCTAATCTTTTTCCTTAGTACCTACAACTAACTGTGACCAACACATAGGAGGCAATCAAGCAATACCACATATAAATCAGTGAAGTGAATTTATGTACTTACCATATTGTCTGATTAAAATAGGACTGTCCAGTATGTAGGAAAAAAGCATTAACAATGAGTAACATCTTAAAGCTCAAGCAATAGATTTTTGAAGATCTCTGTCTTTCAAGGTATTTTATCACCTACTTTGTGATAAGCATTTCCTTATATGTGATTTATTTAAAACAAAACAAAAAAACCTCACAACAGCCCTCTTGGGTTAGTTACTATCCTGCCTTATAAATGAGGAAAGTCTCACATTTTGCCCACGTCCTGTGAATCAAAGTTCCGTGTACAGTCTACTCTCCCATTCTTGCCTGGGGTTACTGCATGAGTGCTTTACCAGATCTAGTCCTTCTGAACATTATAGTCTCAAGATTCTTTTGGTGCTTGTGATTTTAAACGAGAAGTGTATATGTAATTGGGAATGATAAATCATTTTTAAAATTATATTTATAAAGCAATTTGAAACCAGGTGGATAGGGAAAATAGAGACTCTTCTGTTTAAGGCTAATATAAACCTCTGTCCCCCAAACTGGGGGTCAAGGGTGAGGGGGAGTATGCAGGGGTTGAGGGAGAAGTTGCCTGAGAGTCTTCTTTTCATGTGTTGGTGCCAGTGTGAACTTCTGACTCTTCTTGATATTGTGAACTTCTGACTCTTCTTGGCAGAAGAAGTTCACTAGCATGTGTGTCTTGAGACAGTACATTCTCAGTCTAGACATCACAACTGATGCTGCAGGCTTTATTTTCCTGTCTTCCCCAGCTATTAATCAGCTGCTCTGGTTGTTTATCCAGGGCAAACCTTTGGCCATATCTTTCCAATGCTTGACTGCCACTGAAGAAAAGTCATCCTGAGTGACATTACTAGCATAAATTAGAACAGTCTCTCTTTTACCTTGTTTCTACATTTACTGCCTGCATTATTGTGTCCTGTTACTTTGCATGGACAGTGCCATTGGGCATAATGTCTTCTTTCCAGAAAGCTTTAAGGAATTGAGAGAGGAAGGGCTGCCAGGATATCTTCAGGCTAATTAGAAAATTATGTCAGCATGAACCCAGTAACTCAGTTTCATCCAGATTGTCAAGGAGCCTGTCATGATATCCCAACTAAATTATTTTACCTTTAAAGAGCCCAGCCACATTTGACTTTTTTCCTGCCCCCATCTCCAGGCTAGTGACTTTGTTAAAAGGGCCAGGTAGTTTGCATGTAATGAGACACTGAGAGAAACTGACCAACATTTCCTGCAGTATGGTGTGATTCTGTTCACTGATCTAACCTCTAACCAAATAAACATGGTTAGGTATAACAGACTTCTTTCCAATGCTTTCATTGTTCAGAATGTTGAGTGTACCTTCATGCCCTGGTGCCAGGTTCCTGAGTAAATACATTTTCAAAAGGTTTTTTTTTTTTTTGCTTTGGCATTTTTGCCAATACTCCACCACTAGAACCTCCTATGCTATTTTTACCTTTTTCACTGGTCACCATAGTAAAAAATGAAATGGCTCACAATTCCATTGTTTGTATTAAGGATTCCATTAGGGACTCCCGTCTTTTCATCAGAATAGCTTTTTCCCTACTACAAAATTGAAACTCTTGTTTTGAATTCCCAAAGTATTAAATTCTAGCACCAGTCCTATGATTGCCATATTAATAATGAAGTTACTTTTTAATCAATGAAAATATATAAACTGTATATTATTAACCACATAAAAGAAATAGACATGGTAGACTAATAAGGTGCACTATTGCACCATATAAGTTTATTTTATGTAATATAAAAAACTATGAAGATAAAATGAGATGAATTATTTTATCTCCTCTGCTATTTCCTATCATATGACCCTTGAAACATTTGGATCTTTTGACTTTTTGACTATCAGAGCATGAAGAAACATGGCCATTCTGATGGTGATGTAAAGGGAATCTGTTGCAAGTCTTCTTCCAGTGTCTTCCCCTTTCATATCTTTTTAGTAGAATCTATTGTCCCCAAATGTTGACTGTCTGTAGCAAGCTGATGTCTTGAGTTTTTTTTTTTTAATAAGAGTTTGCAGTTAGACTCTTAGAGGTGAAAGAATTTATTGAAATATTTTTATGTTGTCTTGTTATAAATATCTGTTATAAATACAATCAATCTGAGGTATAATTTACGAACTCTGACCACTGGATGAAATACTAGAAAGCACAAAAAGAGTTTTGACTTGCCTTTTTCTATCAAAACTTCTGCCTTACTTCCCTCTTCTGTTGCCTCCCTCTTCCCGATATCCATACTTGGTAAGATGATAGAATAAAGCTTAGCTTGCTTTACTTTTTTTTCCCTATTAATTAAAAAATTGAAATGATAGAAAATAATCAAATTCTATATCAAATTCTATATTTTATTTGGATTATATTACTTAGCACAGTCAGTCAACCTTTGTCATGTCTAACTTTTAAGATTCTAACCATTCATAATTTGTTTTATCTGGTATGTGAGCTTTACAGAGATGCTTGTATTGACCATAGTTAAACATTTTGACATAAATCATTAAAATGGGTTAGTTGTACATTTTGTGTCATTGGAAAGACAAAATTCTCTAGGAGCTAGATCACCTGTGAATACCCATACTGTATTTATGAATGTTTATAAATAAATCCACATTAATAATTCTTTACAAGGGTTTCCATTTGAAGAGTTAAAAAAAGGAGGGGGCGAGGGTAGTAAAATGAGATGCCCTGTATTGTGACTTTCGTTGGCAGGGCTAATGGGGAACAGTGCAGATATCTGCTGTAGAGCTCACCTTGTCATAAAATAAGCATGTAGCACTTCGTCCTTTATAGTTTTTTTTTTTTTTGAGAGAGAGAGAGAGAATATTTTAATATTTATTTATTTTTTTAGTTTTCGCGGACACAACATCTTTGTATGTGGTGCTGAGGATTGAACCCGGGGTGCACGCATGCCAGGCAAGCGCGCTACCGCTTGAGCCACATCCCCAGCCCATATAGTTTTTTATTTTATTTTTTGGTCAACAGAGGTGACAGAATTGAATTTGGGGGCACCTGGCTACTGAGCCACATCCCCAGCCCTATTTTGTATTTTATTTAGAGACAGGATCTCACTGAGTTGCTTAGCCCCCTGCTTTTATTGAGACTGGCTTTGAACTCACGATCTTCCTGCCTTAGCCTCCAGAGCCGCTGATTTTACAGGTGTCTGCTACCATGCCTGGCTGGAGATTTGTTTTCTATTGGGCATATGCCTTCAATTTTAGATAATGACATTTTATCCACTAGAATAAATGTATTTGCTATAGTGGAGTCTGATAACTAAAGAAACCAAAAAGTATCACTGCTCTTGTCCTTCATTTAAAAATATTTACATTGTATTTGCTGGCCCACACAAATGTATAACCAAGCCTACTACTGTTAGGGGAATACTAGGAAGAAGTGTAGATGGGCTGTCCTGAATATAAGAGTTCTTCAAAGAAATTAGGAAATCTGATTTAGATTAGATAAAACATCATCCCCCAAGAAACATTTGTGTATTGTATGCTTTTAAATATGCCTCAAGACTAAAAAACAAAAAACAAAAAACAAAAAGCCTACTTCTTTGTAGCTTAGAGGAAATAAATTTGCCTTTCCAAACTTGGATTTAGTATCATGTAGTATCTTAAGTGTGGGTATTGGTCGTTAATCATGTTTGAATTTTTAATTTTGCTGCTTTGGGCCATCTAAACCAATTTTTAAAATATTAAGGCAAGTCAAATAGCTGTAATTAGATAGTTGTCTTTAGAGAGAAACAGAGAATTTTTAAAATATTTTTTAGTTTTCGGTGGACACATCATCCGTCCATCCATCTTCCTTCCTTCCTTCCTTCCTTCCTTCCTTCCTTCCTTCCTTCCTTCCTTCCTTCCTTCCTTCCTTCCTCCCTCCCTCCCTCCCTCCCTCCCTCCCTCCCTTATTATCCTTCCTTCCTTCCCTCCCTCCCTCCCTCCCTCATTATTTTTTTCTGTGGTGCTGAGGATCTTACCTAGTACCCTGCGTATGCCAGGCGAGCAAGCTACTGCTTGAGCCACATCCCCAGCCCAGATAGTAGTCTTTGAACTGCCTTTTTTCAAAAGGAGGTATATAAAATTGGAGATTTATTTCAATTTGTTTTATATTTGTAATTTTTAATAATTTTGTTCAGAAAAGACATGAGAACTTCAGGATAACACTTATGTTCTCATCAGTGGAGTAAAGTTTCTAGTAATGGTTAGTTTTTGAATGAGTTTATTTTGTTGCAAAAAGTGTTTTGGCATAATCAGTGTTTAATCAGTAAATCTCAAGTTGACCATTAACATGAGAGCTCCAGTTTTCCTTAAAAACTAATCAGTGATCAGTTTTTTTTTTCTGTAAATAAAAGTTGTTATTGCTGTTGGTCCTAAATTTTTCTTCTTTATGTCTTAACAAAGGAAAAAGTGCTATGTACTTATTTTGTGCCATGATATTATACATGCTTATTAATAAGATCCCAGATTATAAGAAACAGGGTCACTGATTTGTTGACAAAATGTATTCCTGTATGTTCCATTGTACTTGTGCACAAATGCTGTTCCTGTTTACTTACGTAATTGTGCACGTAATTTAAAAAAAAAGAAGCAACAAAAACAAACCATGAAATTTTCTGGGAGTCTTATTAGTTCACTCAGATGCTGCTATTCTTCTTCTTCTTCTTCTTCTTTTTTTTAATTGTTTGGAAATTTGACAGGAACCCCTTGGTCAAATTGTATCTGTCTCTCTCTATCCCATTTTACCATTAGAAAATGTTGCGATGAAAGATCCTCCGGACTTATTGGACAGGCAGAAATGCCTGAACGCCTTGGCGTCTCTTCGACATGCCAAATGGTTTCAGGTTGGCTTTTTGTTATTATCTTACTGTTATTGTAGAATTGTGCAGATTTCACTTGGAGCACTCAACTCTGGTTTCGGTGTACTATGTAAGATGGGGTACTTTACACTTCATAGGGTTATTGGAGTAAGAGTTTTAACTTAGGTGAAGTGCCTGGAATAGTTTCTTTTATAGTTAATGATGATGTTTTGTTATCATATAATTCATTTTGGCTTAAAATTATTCTGACTTTTAAATGATGACTTGTAAAATACAACCATGGGTAAAAAAGCTAAAAATAAAAATAGTTTCCTGCAATGGAGTTGCCATAAGGCTACAAAAGGAATTTTAAAAGGAAGCTCCTTTACTTTAAAATCTACCTTTCTGAACTGCTGTTTACTACTTTTGATAGCTTGATATTTTGGTTTGCTTGAAAACCAAATATTTAGTTAATTGCTAATTAGTATTCACTTAAAGAACCTATCCATGATCAATATGCTTAAAATGAAGAATGGATTTCAACAGGGATATTGGAATCATTTTGTTTGTTTTAGGCAAGGGCAAATGGATTAAAATCATGTGTAATTGTCCTCCGCATTCTGCGTGATTTGTGCAACAGAGTCCCCACATGGGCACCATTAAAAGGATGGGTAAGTACTTAAATATTTAGTTAAAAGCAAGTTCCAAAGCTGTAGCAGAGGAAATCCTATAAGAATGGTATGTTATTATAAAATGACTACCTTCTGTGTTAGTAAGGTATGTGTTATCTCTTTTTCTCTGGGGGAAAATTATGCATCTTTTATTTGAATTATTATGCATATAACTTGTATATGCCATACTATATTCATGTTACAGAATCAGATTTTTTTCTGACAAAAAGTTTTATACCTTTTTGATAAGTATCTTCCTGCCCTCAGCTCTTCATTGATGGTTGATCACTTATTGGTCACCTGCTGCCCACAAAAGCCTCATTGGCTGACCCATTTCTCTCAGTGCCTCTTTCCATTATAGTTGAAATTATCTGACAAGTGGAGACACAGTTAATTGCTAATTTATCATGTTAGTACTTAAAGTCAGGCAAATAGTACACTCCAAGCCAATTGTAGACCTAATTTATGATATATATTGTAACATTGACTTAATTTGGAAATTATACTGGACCCCAATCAAGACTACAACTTAAGAACTCTATAAAACAATTCAAATAAGGCTGTAAAGGGTCATTTATACATAAATCTCTAACAATTATTACTTTGATAAAATATCATTAGTTTTCAGTTTATTAAATATAGATTTGGTTCTTTGTTTATTCTAATTATAGTACTTGGAGCAGACTATCTAAAATGAAGTCTTATTCTTACATTGAGATGTTTATAGTTTGAAAATTTCCTAATAAATTATGTGGGATTTTGATGGACTGGATTTGCATATTGGCTTGTTATTATTACTACCTTACACGAAGCTCTATTAAATTTTTGTTAAATGAATTAGATGACCATAATTTATTTAGTAATTTTTTCAGGGTAACTAAATTTAGAAGGCTTTTGTTACTAAAGTGTCATTTGAGAATATCTCAATAAATGCTCAATTTAAAAACTGGTTGGGGGGTTTGGGGTATATGTAGTTCAGTGATGGTAGAACACTTCCTTAATATATGCAAATCCCTGGGTTCAGCCCCAAGCACTGCCTTCCCCACTTCCTGAAATCCATTTGGGGAAAAATTTTTTTTAATCATCGGGGAAGAGTGAAGTGGTCCCTAAATATTAAATTGACTTTTTGACTTTTTTGGCTTCCCTTGTAGATACAAATGTCAGCTCACATTTAACTGGAATCCTTTTAACACTTGGTGCATGTACTAATTTGTAATTTAATATCTTCTAGCCACTAGAGCTTATATGTGAAAAGTCTATAGGTACTTGTAATAGACCTTTGGGCGCTGGGGAGGCCTTGAGACGAGTAATGGAGTGTTTGGCATCTGGAATACTACTTCCTGGTAAGGGTTTCAAACTCTGGAGGCAAAAAAAAAAAAAAAAAAAAAAAAAATCTAATTTTAGTTTATTTTTCTAAATATGTGCTAAATTTGTCCTCTACACAGGAAAATGGTGTGTAGGAGCTATTTTGCTTAGAATGTTAGCAAGTAGAATGTTTGTGTGTTGGAAAAGTGCTATTAAACTTTTTCAATAATTATAATTTGTTTTTTTATGTACTAACATAAAGGGTACTAATAAGATATTATGTCTGCTATGAATTTGCTTTACCTAGAAGTCTGAATTTGAAAATGCAGATGTTGATACAAAATGTATGAAGTTCATTCTGTTTGCAGTCTGGTGTTAAATTTGGAAAAATTAAATTTGGTCTTATTTTTCATATGCAATCCTTTTGGAATGATTCATCATGCTGTTGTTAAATATACAAGGGACTTCCAGTATAAAATATGGGCAGTTCAGTGCTAACGTATCAAAAATGAGAGTGTCCTTAAAACTCCAGTTAATTGAATAGACTTTTACTCCTCTTTTTTTTTTCCCCTTTTCTTTTCTCACTCTGTTTTGTGTTAGTTTATTGAATTCTAAACCCAATTCTAAATGATATTTTTGTTTTGCCTTTGCCTTTTGCCAAAGGGGGTCCCGGTCTTCATGATCCTTGTGAGCGAGACCCAACAGATGCTCTGAGCTATATGACCATCCAGCAAAAAGAAGATATTACCCACAGTGCACAGGTAGAAGACTTGGCACACGTGATGATTTATTAGAGCTGTATCACAACTTAATTTTCCTAACTCTTTATATTGAACACTTTTCTCTTGCATGCTATTAGGGACTTCTACCATCATATCAGCATTTAATGAATGTCATTTTAGCTAGATGTTCTAGTGGATTTATGAATGGCTACTGAAATTTGATTGAATTAATATTTTATTCTTTAGCATGCGCTTAGACTATCAGCTTTTGGCCAGATTTATAAAGTGCTGGAGATGGACCCCCTTCCTTCTAGTAAGCCTTTTCAGAAGTATTCCTGGTCAGTTACTGATAAAGAAGGTGAGCTAAATCTAAATGTCTTATATTAGGGTTGGGTGGGGATTTGCAGTGATGGTTATGGGATGCCTCTCTTGTTAGAGTTTAAGGAACTTAATCCTTGTTTATCTAAGTCATTTATAAGAAAGTTTATTGCTTCCTCTCCCGCCTGACTTTGTTGGCCTATATCTCCATCAGTGACAGTAGCTTGCTATCAATTGTTCTTATTAATGATCAGCTCATTTGTCCGTGTTAGCCGTATTTTGTTATTACATATTGAATTAGAGACCATACTTGCAGATCATATGATCCAAGGAGAAGAGATCATCACTGATCAGTTTAATGGTCTTTCTCATGCTTGAAAGTTTGATGTAATTAAGACAGAAAAAACAAAATATATAGAGAGGAGGGGAAGGAATGAATATTGGACCATTCAGGACCATCTTCCATTTGTACTAGTCTGTTTGAACTCAGATTAGGATTTGAACAAAAATAGGATCAGTATGACCTGGATTCCAGTGGGAATCAACTACCTACTAATTTGAGGCCTTGAGCAATTAGTTCCTCTTAGTAGACATATTACTTATGTCTACATATCTACTTACTCTTCTCACTGTGCCACAGAAAATATTTAATTTTGTTCTCTTGTCTCTCACATTATACTAAAAGGTGGGATATTTAATACCACCTAGAATCCAGCCCACTTCCCACAGCTGACATTATCTTAGTAATTTCTATATGACAAAAATAATGCAGGTGCTCAATCTATTTATTTAGACACTAGATTTCCAGTAGATCTAAAAGGGCTTATTCAAGGAGTCCACAAGATCAAAAATTGTTTCATAGTAATACTATTAACTTTTCTTGTTTCTTTTCCACTCTGTCCTGAGTGTACAATTTTCTAGAGGCTAACAAGCTTTATTTTAATTTCTATAATGCTATTTAGCATTATAGAAATATTGATAGATACTACTCACAAAGCAAAGTAGAAATGATATTGGCCAAATTATATTGTCCTATTGTGTGAATGAATATGCAACAACAAATCTTAACATTATGTACAATTTTAATGCACCAATAAAAAATATCAGAAAAAAGAATATAAAATAGTCCTGAACTAAAAAGTTTGAGAATCACTGCCTTATACTGTGAGCTCATCAGGGGAGAGAATACTCCACACTGTACCATATCATTGTTATAAAGGAGTGCTCAATAAAATTTATGGAAGAAAAAGTTCCTTTTTTCAAGAGTGTATTCACTCGTTGGCAATGAGATTACTGAGAGGGATTTACATAATCATGCCACATTAAGAGTTGTCTATGAATGGCATGATTGAATAAAAATTTTTAAAAATGTATATTTTATGATTAGTAGCAAAAAAAATTCCTGTTGCCAAATTCACAGTACTTTTTTTCTCCCACTATATCTGCCATCATGTGACTTAGGTTTTGTTTTTGTTTTTAATTTTAAAGATCTTTCTCAGAAGTTTGGGAACTGCTAATTTGTCAACATAGAGCATAAAATAGAGTCAGAATGTCCTAGTGTTCCTGTTGTAGCCCTATCATGTAGTAGCTGCATGATCTGAGCAACTCAGTTTCTCATTTTGTGCCTTAATTATAAGATGATATCCCTCACAAAAAATTTTTTTAGCACCTAGCTTTCTGACATTTATACTTCAATTTAATTTCTATAATTCTTGGTGATTTCAGTATTCTTTCAGGTGATTTATTCTGCCAAACTCTGATATTCTCAATTCCTTAACTTCCTCTCCCATAATTACTTTCTATTCTGTCTTACACTTACTCAGTTACTCATTCTATGGATGCACCCTTGACCTTGTCTTCAGCAATAACTATTCCTGTACCCTTTCCAACTTCTTCTTATTGTTACTCTCTCTAGTACTCTTATTTCTTGAACTTACCATTGATTTTATTATCTTTACATAGTCCCTATTCTTCTCATGGTCTCCCTTCTATCTATACCCTGCTTGTGTTCTCTGACATATCCGTGTGATCACTCCCTGGCATGTACTTTCACTTCCTTGATCCTCTCTTCCTGATAATCTTCTAACTGATTGAATTCCATCTTTCTTCCTACATCAGATTTATGAACATAGTTGGGAATAAAAAACACAGCCATGTTGACCATTTTTCTTTCATTCTGTGACACTAACCTCATGGGGACTACTTATGTTGTCTGACAATTCTCCCATAAAATCAAGAGTTCACCAAATTTCCTAGATAGCTCTTTCACATCTCTAACTCCCCATCCTTACTCTCATCCAATGACCTTGTTAGCTTCTGTTTTCTCACATTAGTAGTAATCTGGAGTTAAGATGAACCTTTCTACTTGTCTGCTGTATCGCATTCCTTCTTGCCTGTCAGTGGACATTTTTCCAGAAGTTCTCTTTTCTCTCACCAACGTCAGTTTCTCCCTGTCTATTGAGTCATTTTCATCAACATAAAAACCTGCTATAGTATTTCCTATCTGCAAGCCAAAGCCAAAACAAACTCTTTTAGTTTTACAGCTGCCCCTACCAGAGTTATATTTCTCAGCTCACTTTTAGAGCTGTACTTTTGGATAGAGTGGCTTATTACTTCTTTTTCCTCATTTTCTGTTCCCTTTTGAACCTGTTCTAATCAGACTTTCTTCCTCACCCTCTACTGTTTGTGACCTTCATGTTACCACATTTTGGGGTTGGGTTTCAGTCTTTGTCTTAGCCAACTTTTCAGCAACTTTTGGCACCTATGTTTATTTTATTATGAGATGCTGCACATAAATAGAAAAAGCATATGGGTTAAAAGTAATTATTTAAAAAATTTATTTAATCACTGCCATAGTCAATAAACAAAACATCAGGTAAATGGATGGAGTTGGAGAAGATAAATGCTAAGAAGTTAGCTAATCCCTAAAAACGAAATACCAAATGTTTTCTCTTATATAAGGATGATGATTCATAGTGGGGTAGGGAACGAGGAGCATGGGAGGAATCAACAAACTCTAGATAGGGCAGAGGGGTAGGAGGGGAAGGGAGGGGGCATGGGGTTAGCAATGATGGTGGAATGTGATGGACATCATTATCCAAAGTACATGTATGAAGACACGAATTGGTGTGAATATACTTTGTATATAAATAGAGATAAGAAAAATTGTGCTCTGTATGTGTAATAAGAATTGTAATGCATTTTGCTGTCATTTATTTAAAAAAATCAGTTAAAAAAAATAAAACATCATAGCTCCTTGGGAATCATCTGTTTACTCTGCTCCATTACTTTCTTTTGCCACATGAACTATCGTTCCCAACAATTTGCCAGTCATTTCCTAGATTGTTTTTATCACTTTCCTACTTAATATGCTTTCCTAAATAATTTGATTTTGCCTGGCACTTTCTAGAAATTAACTGTACTGAGTTTATTTACTCTTTTGTGACTGGCTTCTTTCTCTCCAGCATTGTTTGCTATTACTCCATGGTGCTGCATTATTTTATTCATTTTAATAGCTCAGCAGTACATATTTAAGTATATTAAAGTTTATTCATTCTACTTTTGTAAGATGTTTAGGTTCGTTAGCAATACACTCACAGTATTGCTGTGAGTATTCTTAGACCTGTCTTCTGAGGTATGTGTCTTGGAATTACTGTAGTCCAGTAAGTGACTTAGTGAATTGTTACAGCTTACTCTCCCACCAGAAGTGTATCAAAGCTTCTGTTGCCCTGTATCCTTAGCACCATTTTGATACTGCCAGACAGTTTTTCCTGAAATAAAATAGTAATTTTCATTTGACTTCCAGGTAATCACTTTCTCTTCATTCTTCTAGCCCTGTTGGCATCCCCTCAGTTATCTTCGCTTGTTCTTCCTTATCTAACTTGCAAATTTTAAGGTGTCCTAGGAATCAGTTCTTAGACCTTATTTGCACTGACTCCTTTAGTCTCTCTTCATGAAATTTCTTTTGTACACTGTAGATTTTCCCAAATTTACTTACATTCCAGACTTCCAGTCCTTCAACTCAGTGCCTCAGTATTCCCACATAGCTGCCTAACACATCTCAAACCTAAGATTTCTAAAATCCATACTCCTGCCTTACTCTGTCACTGTTCTTCTCTTGCCATAGTATCCCTGTCCCAGTTGTGGAAATTCTCCACCTTGTGTATTCAGACCCACATCTTTCAATCTACCTTTGAATTCATTTTCATTTACTCATCTTCAAACCACCAGCAAACCCTGTCTGTTTATTTTGAAGTCTGTCCAGTATTCATCTTTCTTTAATTTCTTCTTTGCTAATATTTTTGCCTCAGCTACCATCATCTCTTACCTTGTTTATTACAATAACTTCCAGTCTGGTCCTTCTGCTTTTATCTTTCCCTTGAAGTCTTATCTGAACAAAACAGCAGTCCTTTCTTCCTTCCTTTTTTTCTTTTCTTTTCTTTTCTTTTCTCTTCTTTTCTCTCTCTCTCTCTCTCTCTCTCTCTCTCTCTCTCTCTCTCTCTCTCTCTCTCTCTCTCTTTCTCTCTCTCTCTCTTTCTGTACTGGGGATTGAACTGTGGGGCACTGGTCTACTGGGGCACATCCCCAGCCCTATTTGTATTTTATTTAGAGACAGGGTCTCACTGAGTTCTTTAACGCCTTGCTCTTGCTAAGAATGGCTTTGAACTTGGGATCCTCCCGCCTCAGCCTCTTGATCCTGAGTCTCTGGGATTACAGGTGTGTGCCACTATATCTGGCTAGCAGTCTTTTTTCCACAGGCAATTGCAAAGATGATATGGGGAGGTCTAATTATATCCTTCACCCAGTTCCTGAGTTGTTACATTTTGTGTAACTGTAGTATAATATCAGGAAATTGACATTGATACAATATGTGTATTTAAGTTTTATGTCATTGTACTATTCATGTAGATTCTGTAACTACTGTTGCCACCAAGACACCGAATTATTCCATCACCAGAAAAATTTCACTTGTGCTACCCTTTTATAGGCATACCTATCTCTCTTCCCCACCTGTCCTTTAGGCCCCAGGAATCACCAAAATTTCTCTGTCTCTGTAATTTTATCATTTAGGGATACATGGGATTATATAGTATGTGACCTTTTGAGATTTTTTTCCCACTCAGATTGTAATCTTAGGAGTCCATCCAAAATGTTGGCATGTGTCAATAGTTTGTCCTTTTTATGTGCAGTAAGTAGTGCATGGTATAGATGAACTGGAATTTGTTTTACCATTCACCTATTTTAGGATATTTTGTTAGTTTTTGGTTTGAGACTAATGAAACTACTATAACCAATTATTTGTAGGGTTTTTTGGTGTTAAATTGACCAGTAGTGCCGCAGTCCAGCTGCAGCAGAATAACCGGGGGGTGACGAATAACTTCTGTAGATTGATGCAGCAGGAATGGAAGCCGTTTATTGTAGGACAACAGAGCTGTTTATACATTTTGCACAGCTTATCTTAATTAGCATAAACTAGATACACCAGTCAACCAATAAGGAATCTCCACACTTAATGGCTCACTTTTGTTACTTCTCAAACCACTCCCTCTGGCATTTTGCCAGGCACCATCCAGACTTGTTTACGAACTCTAACATTTCTCTGGCAAAATACCACCTATTATTTTGACTTGTCTACAGACCTTAACACAGCAGTATTCCTTTTCTATAATGTTTCCACTTCAAGGTTATACTGCCTAATAAAGTAAGTTAGGAAGTGTTCCTTCTTTTTCTGTTCTTTTGAATTGATATTACTTTTTCCTCTTAAATATTTAGAAGCCTTTGGGCATGAGGTTTTCTTTGTGGGAAATTTTAAATCATGGATCTAATAGGCATAGGAGTGTCATCTTCTTTAAACATTTGTGGTAAGTTTTGTTTTTCTGGGAATTTGTCTGTTTTACTTAAATTTAAAAATATTTTGAAATAAAGTAGTTCATAAGTCAATCCTCTTTTAAGATTTGCACTGCTTTCATGTATTTCATATCTTCTTTTTTTCTGATCACTCTCAATAGGGATTTATGATTTTTAAAATCAACTTTTGGTTTTGTTGTTTATCTTAGTTGCATGTTCATATTCTGTTTCACTGATATCTGTGCTTACTTTAATTTTTCTGCCTTCTGTTTTCTGTTACCATTATTTATGGTTTTCAGTCTCTTATTTTTCTGTTCCATTATTTATGTTTTCAGTCTCTTATTTAATTGCATATACTTTTAAGTGGGTAAGCTTCCTTTTAAGCACAGATTTTAAGTGCATCATGTTCTTTTGATACTTTTATTATTATTTAGTTAAAACCATTTATTATTTTCCCTTATTGTTAATTCTTAGACCTATTGTTCATTTAAATGTCATTGATTCATTTCCAGAGGAATGAGCATTTTCTATTTAACTTTTTGTTTTTGAGTTTTTACTTATTCTGCCTTATCTGAGCATATGTTTGAAAGATCCCCACCACAACCCTCTTGCTGGTGTGTCAGTTTTTAAACTTATGTTGTAGTTTTCATTTCTAGAATTTTGGCTATAAAGTATTAACTTTCATATTTTCTTCCAGAAGTTCTTTGTAATAATGTTTGCTTTTGAAAGGTCCATCACCTGGGTCCTTCTTGGGTCTGTTTATGTTTTCTGCTTTCTCTTGGATTTTTGAACATAAAATCTTCTCATGTGCCTGGTTATAATAAATGTTGAAGGTTAAGATGAAAATTATAGAGACTTTAAAACCTGGTTTTATTTAATTTTTCTGTGAGATGGCAAATGGATTTGGCAGTCCTGGATAATTTTATTGCACTCTGGGATTAAGGTGATGGAAGTTGGGCTTTAGTCTTTGTGAAGTATAGACTATTTCCAGATCATCTTACATTTAGTTTATAACATTTTAGAAGCCCAACATAGATTATGGGGATTCCCCATGCCTTCTCTTCTTGGTGGTCCTTGAACTTCAGTTTTGGAACCCTGAGACCTGGGAGCCTGTTGGAAGAAGTCTGTTCAGTTCTTTGTACACTATTTTGGATTTGAAAAATAGCCATAGGGGAAATGTGGCCCCCAGTGCAGGATTTCCTTTACCTCTCAAGACTAATTCTTCATTGTCTGAGAACAGATATTTATTCTAAGTTTTGTTTAGCTTTGTAAACATCTCATCCTTTCTAAAGGATCTCATCAGGAACTCTTTTCTAATTTACTTACTCTCATATCTTGGAAATGGAACCTTGACATTTTGTCAGTTAATAGCACAGGGTTGAGAACCTAATGTAACCCAGCTCTCCTCATCTCCTGCTACTACCTATTCCTTGTTTGTGCCACTCCCATCACCCAAACCTTTATCATGTTCCTTAGTGTGTTTCTGCCTTGGGACCTACATGCTCTTTTCTCTGCTTGGATGCTTCCTGCCAAATGGCTCAAGAGATCACCTGATCAGTGATGCCATTCTGACCCTTCTAATGAGTACCATACATAAAATATCAACACCTCTTCACCATAAAACCCCTCTTAGTGTTCTTCATTATATTCACTACTATATGTCATGTTGTAATTAGTCTCTACTGCCCTGCCTAAGCTCTTTGAGAAGAGGAAGATTGTCTTCTGTTAAGTGTTCAGCATCTAAAATTGTCCTGTGCATAGTAAATAATTAAAATTTGTTATTGAATGAATACATGAATGAATTTAAAATGGGATTGATAAAAGTTCCAGTTTCATAAGGTGCTTGTGAAAATTAACTAAGTCAATATGTGTAAAGTACTAATAGTAGTGCCAGGCAGGTAGTTGTAAGCACTCAACTGTTATTTTTAAATGTTCTTGTCTCAGAAATGATCATTTCTTATTATTAGATAATAAAAAGGTTTTAAAACTAGGTTTTTGTAAAGCAAAGCTCCCCCCTTTTCCAATTACTGTTATGATTAACCTGAGATTTTTCAGCCCTTTTCCAGTGGGTGGGATGATAGAATGAAGCTTAATTAGCTTGAGCTTTATTTATGTAGCTGGAAGAGTTAGAGAATAACTCTGTGCATTTAACAAGCTTATGATTTCCAGTCAGGGAGCTACTTTTATTGTAATTTAATGAGCAAGAGAGTGATGAATAGACACAATTCCTTTTTTACTTCTATTTCTTAAAGGCTGCATTCTGGCAGACTGGCACACTCATGATTTTATGTATTGCAAATAAAATACAGTATTAAGCAAATATTGCCTTCTGTTGAAGATTGATTGACCTGAGAGGTAAATAGTGACTCAGTCAAATGCCAAAGTCAGTGTTTACCCCAAGGGACAATAAGTCTTGATAATCAGAAAATAGATAATTAATCTCAGTATTATTACAGATTTTCACTAGAAGTATCTAGAAATTTTGTGGCATGAATATCTCGAGCACGGCTTTCCTTAGGAAAAAGTTAACAACCACCTATTAAGTTTAATGTACAGAAAAGTCTTTTTCATACTGGGACAGGTTGATGAGAGGTTTTCTCTATTATTAAAAAAAATTATCAAGTTTTTGCTTGACAGCTTTTTCCAAGATATTGATTAATTTTATTACTTGTTATTCCATACCTATTAAGTTGTCTCTTAAGTCTTGGATTAAGATACTTTATAAAGTAGAAGATAAGGAGAAAATATCTTCAACTTTCAAAGAGCACTAAAGACACACAAGAATATATAGATGGTATAGACAACAATATAGGCTTATTTTGGATCCCATTGACACTTTGTTAGAAAAGTCAATATGAAAGACTTTATGGAGGAAGGGGTATTGTAAATAAAATCTTAAATAGGGTTTGAAGAGGCAGAAGATATTTTATAGTTTGATAATCAGATTTCTGGAGGCATAAGGTTTATTATTGATACTTAATATTTATATAATAAGCAAATATTAAGATTTAGAAATATTTGAGAAGACACACATAAAAATAATTCTATCCGAGGTAACTACTTTTCACATTTTGGTGTATAACTTTCCACACTTTTGCTGTTCATGCATGTAATAGATGTAAATATATACTATATTAGTTTCTTTAGGATGCTATAAGAAACTACCTTAGACTGGGTAATTTATAAGTGACAAGTTTATTTTTCACATTTCTGAAGGCTGGAATTCCAGGATCAAGATTCATGCAGATTTGGTGTCTGGTGAGGGCCTATTCCTAACAGATGGCACCTGCTATGTATTCTCATATTGTGGAAGGGACAAACTCAGGCCTCTTTTATTAAGGGTACTAGTCCCTTTCATGAGGGCTCTGCCCTTATGACCTGATTACTTGCCACATACTCAGTTCTTAGCACCACTGTGTGGAGATCAGAGCATATATCATATGCATAGGTATTTATATGTGTATAATGAATAAATTGGAAAATAAATATTTGTAAAAAGTGATAATATTAAATTGTGTTAAGAAGACTGGCTTTTAAACATTTTGTTCTTCTAGATTATAAATATGATAGATTAATTGGTCAGTGAAAAATATGTGTGATCTTTGTAATTTCTGATGTTTTTCTACCTGAACATATTAGAATAAATAAGATCATTGTTTCAACTGATAGTGAAACTCTCATGATATTTTTTAGGTGCTGGGTCTTCAGCTCTAAAGAGGCCATTTGAAGATGGATTAGGAGATGATAAAGATCCTAATAAGAAGATGAAACGAAACCTAAGGAAAAGTGTGTAAACTCTTTATCCTTATTGATGTGAACTAGAGAGAGTTTATAGCCTCAGAAAGGGAAAATAAAAAGTGGAAGGATTTTGGCTAGGGGTGCCAACTCAGTGATAGTGCTTCCTTAGCAAGATTAAGTTGCTGGTTTCAATCCCCAACACTGGGAATAAAAAAGAATTTGATTGATTTGATTAGTTTTAAGAATAAGATCTCAAGTGGGGTACTCCTCTAGTCCCAGCTACTTGGGAGGCTGAGGCAGAGGATAGTAAGTTCAAGACCAGCTTGGGTGGATGACTGAGACCTTATTTCAGAAATAAATATTAGAGACAGGGCTGGGAATGTAGCTTAGTGTTAGAGTGCTTGCATATCACACAAGAATCCCTGGGCTCAATCCCCAGTATTCCCCCAAAATGGAAAGCTCTTCACTGGGAAATTGATCATCAAACAACTTTCACAAGTTTCCAAGCTTTGTTGCTTAAGACACACATTAATAACACATGTGGAAATTAATGTATATACTAATGCATGTTAGTTTTGTAGTGATGTTAGCATAATAATTCATTTTAGAACTATTTACGAGGTGATGTAAATTTGTGTTTTGAAATTCTCAGTTTAAAAAAATGGTAAACTTATAATAACTACTAATGCTAAATAATTACTAAACTTATAATAATTACAAATGCTTACCTTAAGACAAAATGTCTTTGTAGTTAATTTCTCATTTTTTTTTCTTTAATAGTTTTGGATAGTAAAGCAATAGACCTTATGAATGCACTAATGAGGCTAAATCAGATCAGGCCTGGGCTCCAGTATAAGCTCTTGTCTCAATCTGGCCCTGTCCATGCCCCAGTCTTCACAATGTCTGTAGATGTGGATGGCACAACATATGAAGCCTCAGGACCATCCAAGAAAACAGCAAAACTTCACGTAGCAGTGAAGGTACTGTACTTCTTTTCCTTAATAATGTTTTGTTATTTAATGTTCCAAATAATATGCTTATTTTCCTGGAGTAAATGAATGGTATCTTTAAGATTTTCATACCAATAACAGAAACTTTTGTTACCTCTGAATCATAAAATTATTATTATTTTGTGTAAAATAGTATACATTGATTATATGAAGTATGGAAAATATATAAAAAATAAATAAAAATATGTCAGTTGCATTTTTTGAGGCAGAGGTGAGTATTTTTATGTATAGGTTTATTTCCAGCCCTTCCCTGTCTTATTTGTTTTTTCAAGTTGGGCTCACAGTATTTATATAATTATGTATATAATTTTTTCCTCTAATATTTCCATTAACTTTAGTGTTTTCTTGTTTATGAAATCTTCATAAGTAGTTTTTAATGGCTGTTTTTTAAAAATTATTAGTTATTGATGGACCTTTATTTATTTATTTTTTTGTATGTTGTGCTGAGAATCAACCCAGGGCCTCACACATGCCAGGCAAGCGCTCTACCATTGAGCCTCAGCCCCAGCTCCAGCCCCTTAATGGCTGTTTTGATTGACATGATATGGATATTCTGTTATTTGTTCAAATATTTCTTTATCATCAGATATTTGCCATTTCCAGATTTTTCATCAAGCTACCATAAAGTAACTAAAGCTTTAGATACTATTTTGTAATTAACACACAAAGGTGTTGAAAGGTAAAAAATATCTTGATTCCCTTTTTGGGCCAGTTTCCCTTCATGGAATTGAATCACAGAATTTATTCTTTGTTTTTTTTTGTGATTCTGGGACTCAAAACTGAAGGCCTTGCATATGCTAGGCTTGTGATCTACCAATGAGCTACACACCTAGCCCAAGTCATAGAATTTAGAGGCCAGCAATCCAGTCTTCCTGGTTTGCAGATTGGAAAATTAAGGAGTAGAAGAGAAATACAGGATTAGACTCTTTGGTCTTTTCTAGTTCAGTATACTTGACAATGTACTGTTTTACTTTATTTCTCATCTCATTATTGAGCCTGCTTGTGCTCTTTATTTTCTGTACCTCTCACACTCAAATTAAATGAACTAGGAACAACCTCAGGTTTGCATTTCTATAATTTTTAATTTAAACCTAATTACTCTGAGGAAATTTACCCTGATAAGTGTACCTTATTTAACTAAAGATTTACAGATTTAGCACAATCTTGCTCTTCCTCAAAGGTATTTTATGAATCAAAAAGTTATGAATTTGAAATTTTTTTCTCCATGTTACATCTATTCTCTGTGATCTCTGGTATCTAAATAAAACTGTACCTTAATGTAATTTGCACAGGTATTACAGGCCATGGGATATCCAACAGGCTTTGATGCAGATATTGAATGTATGAGTTCCGATGAAAAATCAGACAATGAAAGCAAAAATGAAACAGTGTCTTCAAACTCAAGCAATAATACTGGAAATTCTACAACTGAAACCTCCAGTACCTTAGAGGTATAGTTACATGTTTTTTTTCCTTTAAAAAAAAAAAAGTAATATGGTGCATTGTAGAAAATTTAAAAGATGTGGAAAAGAATAAATAAAAAAATCCTAGTGGCAGATATTATTAACTTTGTATCCTAGTAGTGGATATTATTAATATTTTGGTTTATTTCAACCCAGATCTATTTCATGAATATTTTAGTGAAGATAGTTATATTTTCATGCAGTTTTAAGTCTTGATTTTTTTTTCTAAAAATATTTGTCAGCATAACAAATGAATATACCGTAATTTAATTAGCATTTCCCTATTGTTGGCCATGGAAGGTGCTTCTGGTATTTCATAATTGTAACATATCAAGAGTCTCAGTACTAACTGAAGGCCAGAAAATGGATCTAATGGAGGAAATTTGGGATTATTTGGTGTGTGCTAAGCTGTGTGTGTTTGTGGGGCATTTTGGGTCGTCATTTAGTTGATACAACCCTGAAGGAGGGCCTAGCCCGACTCAGAATGTACCTTAGAATCTGAGGAAGTCCTGACATATGAGCTTATCACCACAGATAATAGAATGGGGACAAAATTTAAGTACTGAGCATACACAGCACATTGAGGGATTCATGGAACCCTCATTTACTGGATTCTCTGTCAAGGAAATTGGCTTTGGAGTAACAGAGCTTGCATTTAATTTTTTTTTTAACTTTGTCATTTGTAAGAACAACCCCCCCCCTCAAAAAACAAACAAACAAACAAAAAGGCCTAAATAGAACTCTGTGCCAACATACTTTGTCATTTAATATACTAATTATTTTAGTCCATAAACCCCTTTTAGTGTGGGCCGGTGCTGCAGGATCTTGTTTCCAGAAGCTGAAGATGTTCCCAGGCTAGAAAGGCAAAAAGACATGTTAATAACAACTGATAATACAATATTGTGAAAGTACTGTAATTGCAAAATGAATATATAAGGTGAAATCTCAAGGAAATGGTTATGTGACTGTCATATACACTTACGAAGTTATGTAAAATCAGAGGTAGTACAACATGAGCAAGGTCATAGATGGTAAATTTTGCCATGTGGGGAAAGGTGGAAAGAGGAATTCTGGACTGAAGGAAGAGGAGATGTAAAGACCTAGAGTTGAAAGTACATGTTTGAAAGTGCCAAGGGGGCCAATGTGGAGAGGACTGATGGGGCTGAAGCCTGAGAAAGTCACACTGGACTCTCCATGAGAACAAAAGTGGCTCCTGGCTGTGGAAAGCACAGGGTGAGGTGTTATTTTGCTGGCACTGTCATATAAATCAAAGAGAAGAAATGCCTTGTAAATTACATGATTCAGACCATTAAGTACAAAGATAATTAGGAAGGGAGAGCTAGGTGAGCTGCATTAAGAGCAGCCATATGAGTGTATGGATGTTTTGGTAGCTGCTCCATCTAAACTTTGTTTCTCTGTAATGTGGTAATGGCAGGGAACAAAAATCCTTATTTTTTAATTTCTTCCTTTAGGAACTGATTACTACTGATTAACACAGATTTTTTTTTCATGTGTGTGAATGCAGGACCTTACAAATGTTAAGCATTTACTCTGCCACTGAACTACACCTCTAGCCCTAAAATTCAAATACTTTTTTTGTCTGGACTTATTTTTGTAAAAGTTATAAAAGGAAAGCAGAGAATGCTTATATAGGTCTAGTTTTTTAAATTACTCATTATTATCTTTAAAAGATGGAGACTGGAAACTGGCCATGCAAATTTCAAAATGTAAATTATGAAAACTGATTATGAATGGATGTTTATTGCAAAAGACCCAATTTTCTAAGTAGTTGCTGCTATAGAAGTGAAATATTGTCCATTGTTAATCAACAGAATATACTATTAAGAAACTCTTGATATTCATTAGGTTTATATGCATCATCTCATTTTTGGGCATTCATTTTGTTTGTTCAGTATGTCTTGAGAAATTTCTGTAGTGGAATTACAGACATGATCTCTGACCTCAAAGAGTACTCAGTCTGTCAGGTCTTTCTTTTCTCAAAATTATACTCCCAGCATTTTTCTTTTTTCTTTTTTTTTTTTGTTGTTTTGGTGCAGTCTTTTTCTCTTCATTTAAACCTTCACATACTTAAGTGAAATCCTGCCCCTCCCCCCCAATTTATAATCACATCCTTCTTCAAGCCAATTCTTTGTACCATTGCTGGAGTGATTTCCCTACAATACAACTCTCCTTTGGTCAATTGCCAGGTTAAACTCTTTCACTGGCCTCCAGATTGTCCATTATAAAGTCAAGGCTCATTTTCTGGCATTCAAAGTCCTATGTGATTTGGTCTCTTCCAGGGTATTTCTAATCAGGTCCTAGTACACTAACTTCTTCTCTTTGCTGCCGTATGTTGCCTAACTTTCCATCTTTCTCCAAACAAATGTTCTTTGCCTCTCTTGGGCCTTTACATTACTGTTTCTCCCATCCAGAATGCCCTTTTCCTTGATTTTTCCTGAGGATAGTCTGGTACTTAACCCTTTAAGGTCATATGTTACTTCCAAGAAAACTTTTCTGATTGCTCTAGAAAGTGATCCCTTCTGTGTTTCCACAGCATGCATCTGTTCTCTAACATACATTGTTTTATAGTGATTAGCTCTGTCCTTTCCAGTATACTGTAGCTCCTGTAGGACAGAGAATAATGCCAATATTGTTATTTTAATATTTCACAATTCATAGTCTATAGTCTACTGGTTTTTCCTATAGGTGCTCTTCAATATGTTTAGCGATTGAAAGGTTTATAGTAATATTTTCCTTTCACATCCCAATTTAAGTTATTTCTTCCTAACCCAAAAGGTGAAAATATAAATGTGGTGTCATATAAATCCCAGTTTTTCTATTCTCCTTTTTAGTCACTTAGCATTGTCATGGTCGTGGAGTGACAAGGCTAAATTTTATTGGGTTTGAGTACTCTTCTGTTGGGATAGACTTGCTTCAAAGGCAGGCTGACAGCAGCATTTTTTGCTTGTAGATTTCCTCACCTTTGATATTTTGCCATAACTATATTTAAGTGACTCATCCTAGACCCTAAATGTTTTAAAGTTGAATTTTTGAATTTTCTTTTTAGCATAATCATATTAATAAGAAATTTATATATAACCAGTATAACTCCACATCATGAACATCCACAAAAAATGGAAGTTATACTCCATGTATGTTTGATATGTCAAAGTACATTCTTCTGTCATATTTACTAAAAAGAACAAATAATTAAAAAAAGAATTTAATAGTTTAAAATCTTATTTGAACTTCCAGATTCTCTTTCTTTTTTAGGTAAGAACTCAGGGCCCTATCCTCACAGCAAGTGGCAAAAATCCTGTAATGGAGCTCAATGAAAAAAGAAGAGGTCTCAAGTATGAACTCATCTCAGAAACTGGTGGAAGCCATGACAAGCGCTTTGTAATGGAGGTGTGTTTCTAGATAATGTGCAGTCTTATTTTTCTTCTGACAGACCTAGGATAACCTGAACGTACATATTAAAAAAATTGTTAGTACCAAAAGAACAGATTGAGTCTGATTTCTGTTGTTTTCCATGGTATGAGTTTAAATAAAAGCTACATAGAGGAATTGCATGGGATAATTGCAAAGTGGAATTCTTGATTTCAGGTAGAAGTAGATGGACAGAAATTCAGAGGTGCAGGTCCAAATAAGAAAGTGGCCAAGGCAAGTGCAGCCTTAGCTGCCCTGGAGAAGCTGTTTTCTGGACCCAATGCAGCAAATAGTAAGAAAAAGAAGATCATTCCTCAGGTATGAGTTTAGCTAAATCTTTACAAAACTTTTGAAAAATGTTGTAAGAAATTTCCTGTACACTTGCTCCTTTACCTTTTTCTGAAATTGTTTCTTTATCATTTATTTGGCAACTTTTTTGAGGGGCTAGCTCATGAATAATATATATCAAGACCAGTTGTTCCCTGTTCTGTTCTGTTATTTTTTTTTTATTTTATTTTTTTTAAAGGCACATTGTATAGCTGTAAGAGAGGCAGATAGCAATATTTGAAGGATTGGGGTCATTCTTTTTTTTTTTTAAATAATTATTTATTTATATTCTCGGCAGACACAATATCTTTGTTTGTATGTGGTACTGAGGATTGAACCCGGGCCGCTCACATGCCAGATGAGCGTGCTACCACTTGAGCCACATCCCCAGCCCTGGGGTCATTCTTGATGAGGTGAAATGTTGAGGTGATTTGAACTTTTGGTAGGTGTGAGCATTGGTCTAGCTCAGGAGGCTGACAAACTGCTTAGGATTCACACTTTTCTTGTAACTTTTCATCTCCCTCTTCCATTTTCTTCCTGCTGTGTATTTTGACATTATTTACTTGGGGTTTCCTTCTGTGGGCAGCACAAAAAGATGACACTGTGTTGCTTGTATAAATTACTGGCTAGGAATGTCAGTGCTACTAAAGACCCAGGATCTTCTCAGGGTATTTGAAAAAGATAACTTCCTCCTTACATGTTTTTTGCATATGAAATTCTTCCATCCCTTCTTTTAAAAAATGTTTTCCAAGTGGGATATAATGGTGCATGCTTGTAATCTTAGTGACTTGGAAGTCTGAGACAGGGATATTGCAAGTTCAAGGCCAGCCTTAGCAACTTAGTGAGATAGTGTCTCTAAATAAAAAAATAAAAAGAGCTAGAGATGCCGTAGTGGTAAAAGCACCCCTATGTTCAATCTCCAGTATGTCCCCCTGTGTGTGTGTGTTTCTGGACATGTACCTTATGTGTGATTGTGAGGGGAAAAGGGATACATAAGTCAATATAAGACACATTCTCTGATTTATGGAGAGTGCTAGTGTAATAATAATATCTGAATGTACTATGTGATAGAGACATTAAACATGCTTAGATTAATAGAAGGAACTTAGCTATTTAAACTTGTATGTTAAAAATTATATTTAGGCCTTTTATGGGGCTGGGATTGTGGCTCAGTGGTAGAGTGCTGGCCTAGCACGTGCGAGGCCTTGGGTTCAATCCTCAACACCACATCAAAATAAATAAATATTGTGTTCAACTATAACTAAAAAAAATTATATTTAGGCCCTTTTATCCATTTGCTAAGTCCATTGTAGGAGGGTATAATTTATCTCATTTACAGAAGAGGAAGCTAAGAAATTTGCATGCAGTCATACAGCTAATTGATGATAGAGGTTCCCTTTCAAACTGGGTGGTCTCTGTTGAAAGGCTGTGGGTATTTCTATTGCATGTGATATCCATCTAGATATTTGTTTTATATTTACTTAAACTTCTCATATCAGCTGTAATAAACATTGATTAAACTCTAGCTTTTAAAATATAAACAGAAAATTAACTTTTACTAAGATTAAATAAAAATAGACCTGGACATATTGGCATACACACCTGTAATCCCAGTGGCTTGGGAGGCTGAGGCAGAAGGATCGAAAGTTCAAAGCCAGCCTCAGCAATGGTGAGGTGCTAAGCATCTCAGTGAGACCCTGTCTCTAAATAAAATACAAAATAGGGCTGGAGATGCAGCTCAGTGGTTGAGTGTCCTCGAGTTCAATCCTACACCCAAATAATAATAAAAATAGAGCTGTTAAATTATGGTGTCACATATGTAGAAAATAATATTTTCTTTTCCTAAAATCTTATAGTAACTATAGGACAAATTATGTTCTAGATTAAGCACAAAAATCATTGTTACATTGCTTTGTTTTGTTTTTCCCCATGGGTTACATCTTGGATGTGGTCAGTTAATTTTAGTGCTTTACAAAGCCAAGCAGTGTTGGGGTTGGGGCTCAGTGTTAGAGTACTTGTCTCACAGCACTGAGTTCGATCCTCAGAACCACATAAAAATTTAAAAAAATAAAAAATAAAGATATTAAAAAAAATTTAAAAAGCCTAGTGTAGGGTCAAGTATTTATTAGATAGTGAAGCTTGTTGCTCATATCAGGAGTTCAACCTGGGTGGAAACACTTGCTGCTGTTAGATTGTTGGTTCCTAACTTTTTTCAACTAAGCTGTATTATTTTTTTTTTTTAAAGTCTATATGAAGTTCACTCAGTTTTAGAAATTTTTCGTACTAGAAACTGTAAAACTCATGTGTTCAATGTGTTTGACAGTCAAGAAGCAGTCTATTTTGGATGTGTGGGTTGGTTTATTTCAAGCAAAGAGGAAAACTACTGTCCCCGTGCATGATATATTTGACCTTGGAAGTATCTTCTGGCTAGTCATGTCAGAGGTAGCAGCTATCTTAGGAGGACAAAGGGATGATGATTTTTCCATGTGAGATGAACGTGTATATCCTCTGATTCTGTCTTCTTTCAAGGCTCTTGTTGACTTTATCAGACAGTGTGCTTTGAAGCTGTGCACCATTTTCTATGTACCTTATTTCTTTAAGGAATCTTAGTGGTTTCAAGCTTGAGTTTTATTGCATTTTTGCACTAAAAATAACTATAATATTTAAATTAAAATTCTTTTTGATTTTTCTAAATTTTCTCTTTGGGAAAGGGGTGTTTTAGTAGTCTTCTGTACTCTTGCTCCTTGATTTACCAGTTTTAATTTTTAATTTGTTTTCATGTTTGTACTCTCAGTTACTGTTTCTACTTTGAGGAAAATGAAGTAGATATCATTATCCTCATTTTACAGTGGGGGTACTGCCAGAGAGAGAGAGAGGGGGAGAGAGGGAGATATGATGTGAATTCACCAGTTTAGAGCAAGAAGAGGACTGGCGGTGGTATTTATTAATGATTGATAGAAACATACCAACAGCAGAACAATAGGCTCATAGAAAATCCATGATCTTCCTAAGGTCACAGATGAGGAACTGGTGTCCAGTTCTGGTCTTTCTGTCTTGGTCTGTTCTATTTTTATCACTTAGGTTTGCACCTAATGCTGGGTAGTTTGTTGCTGGAATGTTTTCTGCCTCTAGGCAGAAAATTCAGTACTTTCCAACCTAGGTATCAATTGTCTGTAATGACTTTTGTCGAGCCTAAGACTTCGGATATGATTTCACTATTGAAATTTGTGTGTATAACCTTTTTCTGGGTAACCCTTGTGAAAAGAAGTTATTTGTATCCTTTTATGTGCCCAGCATATTCTTCAGAACAGTTCTGTAAGGTAGGTATCATTTCCGATTTTCTTGTGACACATCAAAGATCCTTGTTACAGATGACTGATTGTCTCACCTGATTAGCCCATAGTTTCTTATCGTGGCTGTGCATCAAAGAGATGAGAGGCTGATGGCTCTTCTTCCTGTCATTGATGAAAATGTCCTTTTTATAGGCAAAGGGTGTCGTGAATACAGCTGTGTCTGCAGCAGTTCAGGCGGTTCGGGGCAGAGGAAGAGGAACTCTGACAAGGGGAGCTTTTGTTGGGGCTACAGCTGCTCCTGGCTACATAGCTCCAGGTTAGTACTAACTGCAAGAGACGGCTCCCTCTTTGGAACTCAGATCTGAAGAATAGCATTTTCATTTTCCATGGTTGTATAGGATCTTTGGAAATAACATCACAGGTGTGAGATAAGTGTATACAACTTGAAGAGGATCTACAGAATTTCATATTTTTTTTCCTAGAATCTGCTGAGTAATTAGAGCCTTCCCAGAGGGAGAGACAAATAAGCAATATTGCACCTAGGTCAAGGGAACATATTTTGAAAATGAGGAATCTGAAAGATGTTCCACAGATTGAGGTATTTGAACACCTGAGCAGGAATATTCTATGGGGGCATAGAGATCAGGTTAGTTATACTGAGAGAGAAAAAACAGGAGTCTTCTTAATTGGGGTGAAGCCTGGCATCAGTAGCATTTGTTAAACTTAGTGTATCACCGGAGACAAAAAAATTACAGAGAGGGGGAAAAGGGGGAACTTATTTATCCAGAGCTTACTATACGTCAGGTATTTTTATATAAATTATTTCACTTAATTTTTTAAAAATATTTTTTAGTTGTCAATGGACAACTTTATTTTATTTATTTGTATGTGGTGCTGAGAAGTGAACCCAGTGTCTCACGCATGCCAGGCAAGCGCGCTACCACTGAGCCACAACTCCAGCCCCTATTTCACTTAACTTTTTTTTTTTTTTTTAAAGAGAGAGTGAGAGAGAGAGAGAGAGAATTTTAACATTTATTTATTTTTTCTTAGTTCTCGGCGGACACAACATCTTTGTTGGTATGTGGTGCTGAGGATCGAACCCGGGCCGCACGCACGCTAGGCGAGCGTGCTACCGCTTGAGCCACATCCCCAGCCTCACTTAACTTTTAACCTTCACAGTAGAAATTACTGTCCCGATAAAGAAAGTAAGGGGGGAGATAAGATAGCTAGTCCCAGGTAGAGTTAGAATTTGATTGCAGGGGCTTGTATTTCCAAAGTTTGTATTATTATTCCCATTTTATCTCATAGCTTGCAGGAGATTGTGAAGCTGCCCTATTTCCATTTAATTCATATGTCACTTTAGCAGTGAATGTACAACAATCTTGTTAAAATGAAGTTCTTTGCAATATTGAAACTATGGAAGTTTTCACTTGATGAATAAGCCACTTGTACTTTTGGATCAAGATGAAATTGTTAAAAGATTAGGTCTTATTTAGTCATTATTTTTAAGTAATGTCCTTCCAAATTTTCTTAGATTGTGTTTTCCTCTAAGAAAAGAATTGGTCTTTTAAGAAATTTTATCAATAATGTGGCTTTGGTATTATACCTCTAGAAGTTGATGCAGTTGTATCACTCATAGATGTATAAGAGTGTGCCTGATTTTTTTTTTTACATACCAGGCATGAATTTTGCTCTCCTGCAGCTTATGGTGTGAAGAGTGAGACATATTACTTAAGTTAATAACAATTTTAAACTGAAGATGGACATCATGCTATGAGAATATGTAACAGAGGCCCCTGATCTAGTCTCATGGGTCCCTGAAGAAGTGACACTGGAAAATAGCATTGGAGAATGAGTAGGTGTTAACTGAGAGAGGACTGGAATAGAAGAGTGTTGCACACAGAGGGAATAGCACGTACAGAGACTTTGTGGTGTTGGTGGTGGGGAAATGGGTTCATTTGAAGAAGCAGAGAAGGCCAAAATGTCTGGAGTGTGGAGAGCTGTGGGTAAAGGGAGAGGTGGGGGAATGATGTGTGAGTTGAAGTGGGAGCTCAGTCCCAATACTATAGGCTGTGGCTTGGATTTTGGTTTTAGAATCCTAAGTGCAGTAGGAAGTCATAAGGAGAGAAGTGACAAAGTCAGACTTTATTTGTAAAGATTACACCTTCTGTAGTCTGAAGAATAGATTGCAGGGACAGGTATGGGCATGACAAGACCAATTAGAAGCCTACTGTAGATGGATCTCCTAGGCAAGAGATGGTGGAACCCAGCAGATGCAGGGGAGTAGATGGGTGGCAAGAAGTAAAGAGACTGAAGGAGTATTTAGGAAACGAAATTGATGAAGTGAATATATAGAATGTTAAAGAGTGAGGATTCAAAGGTATTGCCTAGGGTTTTTTTTTTTTTTTTTTTTTTTTGGTACTGGGTATTAAACTCAGAGGCACTCGACCACTGAGCCTCATTCCCAGCCCTATTTTATATTTTATTTAGAGGCAGGGTCTCAGTTGCTTAGTACCTTGCCATTGCTAAGGCTGGCTTTAACCTCACAATCCTCTTACCTGAGCCACTGGGATTACAGGCATGTACCACTGTAGGATTTTTTTTTTTTTTTTTTTTTTTTAGTTAGAGGAACTGGGAGGCATCCCAGTAACTTGGGAGGCTAAGGCAGGAGGATTGCAAGTTTGTGGCCAGCTTTAGTAATTTAACAAAGCCCAAAGCAACTTGGGAGATAATGTCTCAAAATATTAAAAAGGGCTGAGCAATGTAGGTCAGTGGTAAAGTGCCCCTGGGTTCAGTCCCCAGCAACGCCCATGCAAAACAAAACTCAAAAAAAAACCCCAACCACTAAAATATGGAAAATGGCATGAGTTTCTTATAGTGTATTATGGTTTGTTTCTAAAATTAAGACATTTTTATGTTCTGTACTGAAACTTAATATTTTTAGCCCCATTCATTGCATTATAGAAAGGGCAGAACTTTCATTAAATAACAATAGGCAAGTTATTGAGATGAACTTTGTCTTTGACAGTGTGTTCCATGAGGGCTTAATATGGTCTCATCTTTTGTTATTGGATCTTGGGCTGTTTGCCTCCTGCTTGAGGGGTAGGCAGCTATGGTCAAGTATAGTCATCATGAGAGAAATTATATGTACCTGATGGCTTCCAGATTCTCTTGCCTGTATGCCATTACCTTGATCTCTCTGCAAGGGCTGAATCCTGAAGCTTTTAAAAAAGAAATTCATTTATGGCCTAGAGAAGATTCAGATTAGGTCAGTTTAGATGATGAATGCGAAATATGCTGTTTGTGGAGTATAGTCTATTCAGCAAGGACTGTCATAGGTTGTTGATTACCAACTCAGCTATTGAATACAACTCTGAAGCTCAGAAAAGTTAAATAATAGGTACAAAGACATCTTGCTAGTTAAAGGTGAAGTCAGGATTAGAATCCCAATGGCCCATCCGATCAGTGACCAGCTAAACAGTTACAGTTTAATCTTCTTTTAAGGGTTTTGGTAAAACTCTTCAAACTAGCCTTAGAAAAACAGCTCCCAGTTCTTGGAATAGATTTGCTATACAACCTTCTTTAAAGCATTAATTTCTCTTTTTGACTTCTGCTACCATCTTCAGTTCCTACTGCTTATTTCAGCTGTATTATATGTTCTTAAAATACACAATTTAGTGAGCACTAAAACTGAGTTGTATTCCCTCTAACTCTACATGATTTAAATATAGACTAAATGGCAAAAAAATTGTCATCCTTCAAGAAATATTTTGATTTGGTGCATAAAAGCAGTTTACCTCTTTAGCTTACATTTGAGTGTTTTATTTCCCCAAACAGGACATTGAGAACTGGGCATTCAAAGATGACTCAGACCTAGCCCACCTATCCCTAGTGCCCAAGGTCAGGGAGGCAGGGAGAGATTCTGGGATAAGCACAGTGCAATATCAGTGGAAGCTGCAGCACTGGATGAGCAGAGGAGTGGGCAGCGAGCCTGGGAGACTTCCCAGGGGATTGATACGACATCTTAATCTCAGGAATGAGTTACAGTTGGTCACTGAGAGGAGCTGAAACATTGTGAATAGCAGAAATGATTCTAGAAAAAGGAGTTATAATATGAAAAAGCTAGATTTGTTTTGGGTAGAGATTTGTGTAGGGCCCTTGTAGATATTATATCCTTGTTCTTTTTTCCCCCTAGAGATTTACCCAAGCAATTTTGTATTAATATATTTTAAGATGTTTTTCCTGAATGATTAAAAATTATGACTTAATCTATTAAGACGATATTTCTAATTCCTATAACAATTCTACAAAGTAGCTTGGGAGATTTTTCATTTGAGAGATGAGAAAATGGCAACTCAGACATTACTTGTCTAAGTGAGGACATATAAGAAATTAGTGTTAGAACCAGTTGACCCAAAAGCATTTGTGGCCAGGTGCAGTGGCAAATGCTTGTAATCCCAGGGACTTGGGAGGCTGAAGCAGAAGGATTGCAAGTTCTAGGCCAGCCTACACAACTTATTGACAACCTGCCTCAAAGTAAAATAAAAAAAGGTTTGGGGATATGGCTCAGTGGTAGAGGCTCCTGGATTCAACTCCCAGTACCATGGGGTAGAGGAAATCTGTGTTCTTTATACTAGTTTTAACTTAATAATAATGAACATTTTTCATAGGCACTGGGTGCTATTTTCAAGTTCACCAATGATTACTGGGAGACCCTGTGCTGGGGCCAGTTGTTCAGATGTTGATCAACAAGTCATAGAATTTGCCCTTGGGCCTATGACCTGACCCGTGTACCTCCTTTAATGGCAGCTGAGGCCTCAATCTTCTTTGTTGATGTTTTCTAAAAACAAGACTTACAAAATTCTGTTTTCCAAATTTGAAAAATTAATTTAGTTCTAAGCATTCTTTTGTTCAACAAATGCTGTACATTCTGCTAGGTTCAGATGATAGAATGATGAGTAAAACTTGGTCTTTGCCACTCTAATGGGAACCACAGAGTCAATAATTACAGTATAGTGTGGAACTGCAGGGAGACTCTAGATGTAGATATTGTGGTAGTTCAAGGAGAGCCTAGTAGGCTATGATTTTTGCGTCAGTCAGGCACAGAGCTTCTAGACTAGAACCACTCTGGGAATCATTCTTATGGACAGTTTCTGGAAAAAGTTGTGAGGTCCTGGGGTGCCCAACCAGGTGGCTTATGAATTGGGCAAATTCTGGCTCCCTTTGGTCCTGGACTGATCTGCCTCCTTCTTCTTTGCACCAGGCTATGGAACACCATATGGTTACAGCACAGCTGCCCCTGCCTATGGTATGTACACCATCTTACTCATTTCTTCTCTTAGCTAGTCTTTCACAGAAATCCAAAGCACAGTTGTATCCAGGGTTTCAGCACATGAATTGAAGAATCTCAGACCTAATCATTCTAGTGACCCAACTTAAATTCCCTTTGAAAATGCCACAACCTTGTGGTTCTTGGTTTGGTTGGAGTTGCTCTTCTCTCCGCTTTGCCTGATTGAAGGATTGCTTGTTCTAATTGCCTGTTTTTGACCATATTGAAATTAAGTATTTTAAGTAATTCTTCTTACAGCCAACTTACACTCCATTCAAAGGCTACTGAAGGGCCATACCAGTTTCTAGCTTGGCCGCATGCCAGTTATATAGTTATATTTAAGTTTCTGGTTTGGAATTGTGTAAACTGTGGGTGATTTGAGTCAAGAATAGAAAATGCTCACTTAAATTTTGTAGCCATCATCCTTTTCTATACATTTTTGCTTTGGGGATGAAATAAATGGATGTCATTTGTCCTAGGGAGGAGATAATAGAGGTTCACCAATGGTATTCCCTAAGTTCCTTCTGCAGAAGTAGTTCATGCTATACAATCATAGGACTGTCCTACCCCCTCAATAAAGAAAGGAAATATGCAAATGAACCTCAGTGGCCCTTTGGATAACTTTTGAATGAGGTTTATGTGGCAATGGAGGCAGTAGGTTTGGAGTCAGTGATATGCCTTAGACATTTTTCGTAACTCAGGTGCTGTACATTAAAGAATCAACCATTTGCAGGATGTTTGTCATTGAGAGAAGAAGAGAGTGAGTGTGCGTGCGTGTGAGCACACATGCACGAGGATGTTTGTCCACTCAGCCCTAGGCTGGGTGTGCATGCACCCAGAAGACAAAGGCCTTTTGTGTATTGCTATTTGTAGCATGAATTCTCTACTTGAGCCTCAGACCTTCACATTGTGCTATTTCTTTCCACACATCAGCTTTGCCATTTTTATTTGGATGAAAATTGTGGGTCCTTAAGACACTGCTAAACTGAAGCTTCATATGATTTCATAACTGTAGAAATAAGTAGAAAATGAATAGTTTGACTTCCTTGCCCATTAAGATAGAAAATGTATATCTGGAAAGATGAAGAGAAATAGCAAGGGTAAAATATTTGGAGCAATTACAAAACCTAGACTTACATCCTTTTCCTCATGTCTTCTCTGGCACACTCAGTGTGGCGAAGGCCTCCCCATGTACTGTGTTAGAGCAATATGGGGTGATTGGGAATTAGGGACTAATTCAAATATATGTTTTCCACCCAGATTTCCTTCTGAATTCATACTGTCTAGCTCCTTTTGGCTTGGCCATTGGCTCTTGCCCTTCAGTTAGCTGCCACCCCAATCCCAAATGGGGTCTGTTCAGTTTATCCAAATATAGCACATTTGACTCACGTGCTCTGTTTCTTATGTGAGGACCAGAGCATGTGCCTCCCAGGGCAGGATTTTAGGTTTGTGTCTTTCAGTCATATAGTAAGTTTCAGATTCTTTAATAAAAGTTTGTGAGAGCTTATTTTTTCCCTTTATAAAATATTTTGTATCTATCCTCTTAAGTTACCATCCATGTTTTCCCCTCAGTCTCTTTAATTTTCCCCTCTTGGTCCTCCTTTTCCTCCTTTAACATTATACTTTCACCCTGTGGCCTCTGAGCCTCTGTTCAGAAGGCTCCTCTCTTCCATGTGCCATATAACTGACTTCCAAAGCTGGTAAAATTTGATGCCCCCATTTTTCACATAAAAGATTTGGTTTTTAAATGTTACTGTGATGCAAACCTACTAAAATGATGCTTTATTTTGGCTGTAAGGTAAATATGTCTTTTGGCCTTTGTAAAGCTGTTGCATGTGGGATAATTTCCCTCTGATCATCTGGTGCTCTTAAATACCTGCTGTTGCTGCTTTGTGATTTCTCCATAGGTTAAATATTAGAATAGGAATAGGAGCAGATTTCAAATCCTACATGAGTATGCAGAAGTTTGTGAGGCCACAAGAACGTATTAATTACAAATTAAGCAAATAATTAATCTTTCCAGATTTGCCATGCCAATATTGGCAGTAGCCATTGAGAAGTTAAATACCTGGTCAAGGCTCCTGTTGGAGCCGACTTCCAGGTAACTGAGGCCTTCCCAGAAAGTTGTGATTTGCATCTTGATAATCCCTGTTTCTCCTTTAATATGTGATGTGCCAAACTGAGAACTAATATGGATTTTTAGAGTTTCTTTAAAATATTAATAGCATCACTTTGATGTGTAGAATTCATGGCAGCTTACTCAAATATCATTTCTGAATATCATTCTTCTTATGTAGCCATCTTACTTTTGAGTAGGAAATATTATTTATTGAAATACAAGAGTAATTTCAAAATTGGAGATGTATAAGAGATTTGTGGGCCTCTTCCAAAATGGTACATGTTGAATGACTAATCTGGAAAAGGTTAATGATATTACTGTAAGATATTTTTTTTTGAAATTTTTATTGGAGTATTAAACTTATTTGGAGTCCTCTCCGTTTCTTTTCTCTGTAGGTTTGCCCAAGAGAATGGTTCTGTTACCTGTTATGAAATTCCCAACATATCCTGTTCCCCACTACTCATTCTTTTAGCAAATGACAGAAGCTCATTCCTATTGAACACCAATACAGTACAATTCAGAATGTTAGAGAAAAAGCCTTTTTATCCTGCTTTCTTTGAACACATACTTGATCAAAATTATTTGTAAAGAACATCTTTCCTACTTTTTGATTTTAACAAATACAAATTTAGTTCTTTAAAACTTGAAAACAAACAAAAAAAGAGAAACCAGTTCTGTGAAACGGTACCTCATTTCTGGAAAATAATTTATACCAGCCCTTCTGTTCTAAGGAAATAAAAGTCTAGCAGTTCAAAGTTTTAAGTTTTAAGAGAGTATCAGATTATGTAAAATTAAATTTGTGAAGGATGTATAGAGTCTCAAACACTGATCACAAATAAACTGCTTTGTTGTAACACAGAGTACTGCCTGGTTCCTGATGCAGTCACTGATTCTTAGCTGATTGATATGTACTTGCCCCAGGGCACTTTAATTCGGGCTGTAGTTATTTTTTTTAAAAAACAATAGAGACTTTTCATTTAAACTTTAACTTTGTAAATATTGAAGTGTGTAATTAAAGCCAATAAAATATGGGTTTGAATATTGTTTTAGCTTATTATTTTTGATATGCTTTGGTATCAAATTATAAGAATTGCAAACTAATAATAACTTATCCCGAGAAACCCATTCATTTGTAAGCAAACTGCTAAAACAAGGCAAAAGCGATTGTTAGTTCCAGCTAGTCTACTTACTTTGTAAACCCTATGTACTCTGGATGTACAAGGGTGTCCCCACGATAAAGGTTACATTCTGTTATCGTAGAATTGCTTATTAAAATGATGGCACTACCCAGAGATGGGGAAGGAGGAATGTGATTATTTTAGTTTACGAATTTCCAAGTTTTAAAAAATAAATTAATCAATCAATCACCCTCTTTTGTTCTTGTGGCCTTCTTCACTCTGTAAGATACTGTGTTCATTCCCTGACTTTTTTCATGCAGATAGAAGATTAGTGATTGATTTTTCTGGGATTCATTGAAGGGTTTCCTTTCCTCTTCAATTACATCAGAATCTAAAGCAGCAACAGGGTCCCCATAAAAACTTGCTCTTCGATTGTCCCAGTTCTTGTTGAGTGCTGCTGTGAAAAGTGACAGGTTTCAGCCATGGGTCAGCATTTATTTTTAAGACACCTGATTATGCTGGTGGAAATTGATCAATTGGTAACATTGTGCTGTTCTGTAAAGGGTGCAGACCAGAGACCTCCACTTGCATTCTCACCTTGTTTGGAAAGCCAATGATGTTACTAGAAGGTAATGGTTTCATTAAGGTACTCACCCCCATGAAGGCAACAGTGTGGTCCCCTGTCAATATTCGTCACTTTGTCTTAAAAATGTCTTTTTTTTTTTAAACTATGAATTAATTTTCCTTTTGCCTATTAAATTGTGCTTTGTAGAACTGAGCAGTGCCCATCAGTGAAAGTGGGCTTCACAAAATATGACAAATTTAACATGTCAGATTTTTTGGGGACCACTAAATGAGGGTGAAGTGGGCAACGCAACACAGATGTTAATGTCTATTCTCGGATGTATATCACATAATTGTTTCTTCTTGACCTTTTGTCTTTATTATTGGTGGGTGATACTTTAATAAAACCTCATCACTTGCTGGAAGTAGCTGTAATTTGTCATTCTCATCCTATGCATTAGCAGCTAGACATAAACAAGAAGGACCCATTTCAGCTGGGAGTTTTCATGTTTCATTGATTCGTTTTGCTGACCTATGGATGAAACAGAGCCATCACTGAGAAGAAAAAGCATGGCTGGTAGTGTCCAATTTTTATTAATTATATGTTTACAGTCGTTCTCTTTCTTTGGAATACTAATAATTGGCAGCTGCGGTTGTTTTGTTATTTGAAATTGATCATCAAATTTGGATTCCAAGTTGGAATCTCCCTGGAGATTTCTCTTTAGAAAATTCTTTTGAAGTAGCTGACTCTGCTTCAGAACTTAACCCCTCTCTGATGGAGAAAAGGGAGCTGTGCTGTTTTCCAACATGATGGCAGTCATTTCAAATGGTTTCTACCAAGTCTTTTTTTTTTTTTTAATTTTGTTGTTTGTTGGAAGTTACTAACCATGTTGTAAACCTGCCCAGTTGCTGCAAACTTTTACATTTCTCTGCTTTACTTAAAATAATTGAGCTGTCAGTCTTTCGTTAGAAGTGATAACCATGCAAGTTCAACTGTTAAAATTCTGTAATGAATTAAGTGTCCCCCTACCTTTTACCCTTCCCACCCCTCCATTTTGTAATGAAAATTCCACTTACAGCTGAAAGAGCAGAGAAATATAAATGAAGCTCTTGGCTTCACCAAATTGTGTGAAATTAACATAAAGTTTTGCTTCTCTGCTCTTTTCTCCACTGTAGGTGGTTTTTTCATTGACAGCCCCTATTGCCAGCCTCTGAGCGTCGCACCATTTATTATTCACTTGGGCCCTCAAGATTTCTTCTCTGACTTCTAGAACCATCAGGTTGTCTGGCTTGAAATGGCAATTTCTCTGTCTTGGTCTTAAGAGCAATGTGATACCCTGAGGCTTTCCAGCTTTCAGATACACCACTCTGACACCTTCTTTTTGAAAGCAATGACTGAGCATTTTAAAGAAGAGCAATACTTTGTCCAAAGCCACGGTGTCTGTTTAAAAACTTTTCCTTTGGAAACCTAGCAATATCTGTATTTAACCCCTTTTAGTGTAGCTCTTGTCAGGGAGTTTACAGACCAATGTAGAATTTAAGAATTTGCGTGTGAGCTGTGCTAATCTTCTGACACTTTTTAAAACTTTTTTAGCACATAAATTGAATAGTTACATTCCTGACTGAGTCAGCTGGCACTATTATTTTTCCAAGCTAAGGGTTCTCCTTTGTTGAAGCCATATCTTTTTGTGGGGGCTGGCGCCTCACTAGGGATGTGGCTATGGGAGCACCCATTCCTCATGCCAGGTAATGGTCCAATAGATTTCCAACATACCTCATGCTGACGAGGTGGAGCGAATAGTATGGAAAAGCAAGGAATCAGGTTGACGTGGTTCCTGATATTTATAATCTCTCTCAAATTGTTAACCTGGGGAACAAAATGACTAATCAATTTTGCTGGCATTAGCCAATTCTTTTTCTCTTCTTAAAAATTTTGGGTGAATGTTTGAGAATCACGAATCAGTCACCATTGTTAATTGAAGAGCTGGGAATACCTCGTTAATGTATTTTTAAAATTGGTGTTGGACCCTCTGTGTATTTCAGGTTAATACTTTTAAGCAGTTTTCAGCACGTTTATCTCACTTTATTCTCGTTCTCCTCGGACCTTCGTAGCCATATCACTTGTATAAAATAGGCTGAGATATAGTGACTGTAAGCTGTGATCTCAGTATACAAAGGTAAGCACTTTTATTTTCTGATTAAAGCGAAAAATAATTAACACACCCTGCATATATGACAATCATATATGATGTATTTGATCTCTTAGGACTTACGTCATCACATTACATTTAAAAAATTTATGATCTAAATGTGAAAGAGTTAGCTTCCGTATTTGTTTTAATACCCTTGTAAATGCTTTTTATTCAAGAGAGACATTTCACGTTCACTGAGTTAAATGTGTGTATGTGTGTAGAAACTAAGATATACCATGTATGTAAATTACACAGGTACTTGTTTAAATATAAGAATTAAATGGTAGGTAGGAGCAGTTCACCTAAAAGGAGTTTAATGACAGGCCACTCTTGGCCAAAGTGCTGAAATTTGAGAAGTAGCAAGATTGGTGACCATGCTAGTAGGATCTCTATATGTAGCTATTATATGAAATGAAGATCAAAGTGCCAATTTCTCAAGGAGAGAAACTTCTCTGAGAAATCAAAATCTCTGATCTGTGTTGTATGTCCAAATACAACAACAGCAAGAAGCCATAAAAAAAAAAAGCAATAGAAAATGAAAAAAAAAAACCAAACCATTAAGGTAACTATGGGAAAACCGATAATTAACTGAGTTAAGCTAATTATTTGCAGGACCAACTTTGCAAGACTCAGAAAGTTGAATAACTTTTCTATGGAGACCAAATAGATTTAAGGCAATTCATCTGTCTCTTCCAGGTTAGGTAGTTAGAATGTTTACTTCTCACCTCATTTAGCCATCTTGGGGTTCGTTTAAAATATGTGAGGGTTAGGCCAAATATTTTAATAAGGATTTACTTCATTTAGTGTTTCCATAAATGTATTTCATTATGTGTTAGATGTTCTGTGCTAAGACTTTGTATGAGTGTGTGTGTGTGTGTGTGCAAATTTCATGTTGTGTATTTGTTTCTAAGTAGCAATTTCTGTTTATTGCTAACTGTAAGATTGCTAGAACAACTTTTCTCTCCCCGGTACAGAATCTGTGTGTACATTTCACGTGGCTTTGACATCTATAAAAGGTTGTACAAGGTGGAGTTGACTAGTTCCCAGGGCAGCCCAGTTCTACTCAAGCAGCCCAGTGCCTACAATGTGTGGAGGTGCTTTTCTGGGTGCCAGAGAACTAGGCTTCAACCAGTGGAAGTATTTTAAGTCTGAGAGTATCCTTGTTGTTAGAATTGGTCCTGTTATAAATATCCTACTTTGTGAGGCAAATAGTGTGTGGTTAGCTGTGGCAAAAAATATTAATTTAGTTAATGGCATTGTAAACTACTGAACAATGCAGGCTGTCTGACATCACTGAAATTGGCATAACTTGGAAATTCACTCACTTAATATATTTCCCTGGCACTTTTTTTTTTTTAAACATCTTTACTTCATTTATTTATTTTTATGTGGTGCTGAGGATTGAACCCATGCCTGGCATGTGCTAGGTGAGTGCTCTACTGCTGAGCCACAACCCCAGCCCTCCCTGGCGCTTTTGAGGGCCTGAAACCTGCTCTGGTTTTCTTCATGGACCTCTCTGTCCAAATTCGTGAACTGAACAAAATGAATGATAAATACTTTAGTAAGCATTTTTTATAGTGTAACAAAGAAAAATATATTTTAGCCTTGTACCACATTAGTTGATGACATTTGGAAGAGTTTTACTCTTACAATTAATCATTCATTATAATTTCCCTGTTTTTCACATTTCATTAGTAAATGTAGTAGAGGAAAATATTCAGTAGTGAGTTATGGGAAAAAGCAAAAATTTTTTTCCTTGTGGCAGTTGGATTTCTAGCAATCCAGAGCCTTAAACACCAGGGGCATTAAGAGCAGTTAAAGCTGAAAACAGCTTGTTCTGTGAATGGTCTTCTTGTAATTCCCATTCTTCTTATGCCAGTGCCTTCTACGGGAGGTGGGGGCATCTCTAAAGTCATCCAGAACAAGGAAGGTATCATGGTGTTCTCATCATTGTTTATTAATAATGTGATGCCATATAGTGTCCATGGGTTGCTCAGTATTACCAAGAGACCTGGAAGAAAGATGGGTGGCAAATGAATAACAGCTAAGACACTTACTGCTGCTGAGTTGAGTTTCAATATTGGTGTGTTTTCTCTCTAATGTTTATTTACAGAGCACAGAGCTTCTTATGTAAGAATGAGTCTCTTCCTTTTTCTAACAGCATCTTCCATAAATACTGTTTTAAGTCAAGAATTCAAATTAAGTTAGTTGTAAGACTAGATATCTTTTTCCACATTGTGGTTTCAGTTAGGAGTTAATAGCTTTCATTGATGTTTGAAGTAGTGATCTTTGGAGGTTTTTAAAAATAGTACCATAATGCAAATTAGGTTATATAAGCTTTACAGCAGAGCTAGAAATAAGGAATAGAAACCATGTGGGAATCTGGGCTAAACTATTTTTCTCACTCCAGCACATTCCCCTGGGGCTTGGCAATCAGATGAGTTAATACACATAAAGTGCTTTGAACTGTACCTAGTGCATAGGAAGTACTCCATAAATGCGGAGTCTTCTATGTTTGGCCAAAATGGAAGGTATGTGTGGGAGGCAAGGCTCTGCTGACAGGTGACTGAGAAGCGGGTGCATGGCCTGCTTAGGATGGAACTGCGTTTGTTCCCAGGATCAGTGAGGGTACTCCTAGCTTCAGGAGTTACATAAGAAACACAAACCAAAGCTCTGCTGATTGCTACTGTGGCAGGAAAACTGCAGGCCTGAAGCATTGCTCATGTTTCTGCTGTAGTAGTTAATCACCAGCCAGTCTGCTGCCAAGGGTTTGTAAATAGTTGTTTTGGGACTTAAGGATGTTTAGAATTTCACAAGGCTGAGATTAGACAGTATACTGTTGATTCTTAAGTTTCCTGCCAGTGCATTAATAATTAAAAAACCTTCGGGGTTTGATTATAGCTACCACCAGAATCTCACCTTCAGGGCTCATGGTGTTTGGTGGGCAGAGAACAAGTTAATCCAAGCCACAGAAAGGAGAGGCCCACCCTAGGTGACATGCTTAGAAGGCTGTGTATTCAGATGCTTCTCTGAAGAGATCCCTGCACTCATCTTTAGTTTGCTTTGACACTTTGGGGGGAATACCCAGACTAGATATCACATGAGCCTCCCTTCTGTTAATCTTAGGAAAAAACGTTTGTCAGTCTTTTCAACTCTCTGTCCATTTATCTATTTATCTACCTGTTGGTTACAGTTGGGACATTGCTGTTTGGCAAGAGGAAAAATGGTTAGATAGTGATATTGCTACTGTTGGACTGAATATAAAGTATACAGCTTACCCTCCATTCCTGGCTTACACATGTCTGCAAATAATTCAGTAGACTCTGAAGAAAGGTGGTAGGTGTACCCTGGCTTTTGGTAGGAAGTGAATTAAGTGGGGAACACAGATTGAGCTGTGAAATGCTCTAAGTTTATAAATATTACTTTTAAAGTAAGATAGATTTGCATTGCAGTCAACAGGTAAACCAAAAGGTAGTGGACCTGGCAGAAGTCACTGAATTCTCCTTAGCTGAGGCTTTTGGTAGAATCTTTGCTTCATTGAACCAACATTGAGGGATGATCCCCCAACCCTAATTAGTTATTAGCATCCTAATTTCTTGCTTCTCCTGAGGAATGTTGTGATATTTCTAAGCAGAACTTTGCTGCATGTGCAAATGACCATGGCTGCCTCTGCTGGGTTGTGTAAAGCTTTCCACCATTGGCCCAGGCCACATAAACATGTCTAACTTGCATGCCCTATCTATCTGGAGATGTATGGTGCTGGGAGCCTTCAGGAAGGAATAGGATTAGTGTGGCCACTATTAGGACTTTATCCTCAGCATTGCCTAGGGGTCCAGTCTCTCTTTGTTTTGTTTTAGGTTCTCCTACCTTGATCTGTATTCCAGTGTCAGCTAATGGCCCAAAGTCATTCAGTTAGTTGCAGCCTTCTGTGTAGGTCATTTTGGGCCATCGTCAGGAGATTAAAGCCTGCAGAATGGGAGAGAGAAAGGCAAGTTGCCAGAGTTGGTAGCCTAGACATCCGCGTACCTGGACATTCTTCAACTCTCCAACAACCTTCTTGGAGTTGGTATTATTTCTGTTTTACAGATGAAAAAATCTGATGCTCCAAGTGCTAGATCTAGAAATGAAAGTCAACTCTATTCAATGCCAAAGTCTATTTATATTAGGTATGTCACGGACTACCAGGTTGGGGATAAAGGCTATACCTGGAACCTGAGCCTTCTGATCTGGAGACAACCAAGACCAGAAACCTTGATCTTAAACAGGGATCATTTTTAGAACAATAACAAATTGGAAAGATGAACTGAAAGGGGCTGTGTCAGCAGAGGAAGCTTTTGTATTTAAAGCTGCTTCTTTTGTTTGAATATTAATGAGAATCTGAGGTACATTTTTCCTTAGCTCATGGTTTTGGATACTTGCTTCCTGGCTGGAAAAGGTTATGGGGATGTCTTCAAAGACTGAAACTTGGCTCTGAAGGGAGGCTGGTGAAGTTTTGGTTGCATGGTAAAGGGAAGAGGGGTAGGTAGGTGGGGTGCGGGTGTAGGGAGACATCCCTGGATAGGGACAAAGAGAGTGAGGGCAGTGGCAGTCTGCAGGGCCTGTTCTCACAAGCAGGAGCTTCCCTTACAGTGGACATCAGGGTACCTTGGTGGCCTGGAGCTTGCATCTTCCCCTTGTTGGGCCTGTGCTTGGTGAACTTGGCATGGAAAGCCCTGGGGTCTCTAATTTGCTGCATGCAGGCCATTCTGCTGTGTGTGTCTGATTGTGTTGCTGCTGCAAATCACTGCCCGGCTTCTTTGCTAGTTGATCCCAACTCAGTCTCCACTTGGGGTAGGTGTGTGTGGGGATGGATTCAGAATCCTTTTTAGGGAAAAGTATTCCTCACCAGCCCGAGTCATTGTTGTCTTTGATAATTGGCAAGTTTTCTGAGCAGCCCACTGTCATCCTGGAGGGGAGAAAGAAAAGGGAATTTTTTAAACTGAGTTATAGAGCACTGATGTGTGAGGCAGGCAGGAGTCCAGCCACCTGGCATGGTTAGAACACAGGACTCTGCAAAGCCCCTTTCCACTCTACATTGCATTTCCTGGAGAAGCAGTGATGCAAGAATTACAGTTCTTGCTCCACAGACAGATGCATAGAAGTCTCTCTTTACCACCCTGCTTATTTGTGGTGAAATACTCTGGTTCCTAATTAGTGAGTTTTTAACCACTCAGAAGAAATAACATTTTTCATGCTGTTTTGAGAGTTTAGTATTGAACTCTCCAACAGTCGGATCTGGAAATCTTTTCCCTTTCCAGTAAGGAAATGGGGCTTAAATAAAGTGACTTGCCTCGAATCACACAGCTCTCCGTGGCAGAACCTGCAGACTCTGATGCTACCTCTTAAGCAGCAGTGCTGTATGTACATCCCTCACTCAGGCAGTGACTGTCCTGTTTTTCCAAGGCTGTTAGGCACCAGTGTCCCCTTTCTCTAAAGCATTGACCTCACCTTTTTTCTACACTTTGTGGCTGTATCCTGCAGGACTTAAAACAAGCAAAAATCAACCCACCCTCTCTGACTTTCCTCTGCCTCCATAAAACTAAGACTTCCTGGGCCAGACAGCCTGGTTTTTTCAGTTGCAAATTTGAGTCTGTTTCCACAGATCATCTTTTCATACCATAATTGAAACTATAATAAAGTGAATGTTCAGTATCAGCTGCTTGAGGAGATGACTGGGCTGGAAGGAGCTGGGCAGGGCACATGCTGTTAGAGGTATGATTTCATGGTCAGCTTCCTCTACACTTTGGTTGTTGACCACTTTCAACATGTGCCCTAGCCAAGCGGTCACTCTCCTAGTGACATGCTTTCCAAGTTCTCTGATGCAGGGCTTTTTCTTTATGTAGATAATCCTTTATGTAGATAATTGCAGAAGTCACTCTACTTTCTAAAGTCCCTTGTGTCCTAAGGGGAAATCTGGAGGACATCATTCAGGAGGTAAAACAACTTATGGAGGTTGGTACCTGAGGGATTCAGGAAAGCTGATGGCACCTTGAAATGAGATCAGGGGATTAGGATGTTGAGGCTAGTGAAGGGGAGGCCTGGGACAAACGTGGGTACTCACAATTTTAAGAGCAATTTGATCTAGAGCACATCTCCCATGAGGGTAGATGGAGTTCTTTGGAGAGCAGGCTGGGTGAGAAATGAGTTCCTTGTCATCAGCATGGTCACAGAGCCAGTTGTTTGGACCAGGCATGGTGGCATATACCCGTCATCCCAGCGACTTGGTAGGCTGAGGCAGGAGGATCACAAATTTGAGGCCAAACTCAGCAACTTAGCCCCTGTCTCAGAATAAGAAAAACTGAGGATGTGCCACAATGAGGGTGTGAGGGAGTACCCCTGAGTCCACTCCTCAGTAGCAAAACAAAAAACCAAAAAACCTGCCAGTAGTTTGGACAGTGTAGATGAGATTCATTCCATTTTGGACCTAACTCTGATGGGATTGTTGACATTGCTGAGACAGCATCACTCTTCCTGGGCATATGGGTTTATTGAGAAAACATTCACTGTACCTGCTATTTTGTGCCAGGTTCTGTGTTGGGTTGAAGGAGCAGTTGGAGGTTTTCAGCTTAGATAACTGAGAAGGGGAGACCATTGAGGGAGAAGGAAGGGTGCAGAAAGGTAAAGGAGCATGCCTGGGGCTTGAACAGAACCCAAACTGTCTCCTCTAGTAGGCTCTCATCATTATCTCTGACCCCTGCCTAGAGATGCTGTCCTCCCTCCTGACAGAAGAGGCACCAGGCCTGTGATGTGACTGACCTGACAGAAGGGGCTTAAAAGTTACAGCAGCTCTGATACAAGTGGCATAATCTTCCCATCAGGATGGCATGGAGCTGGGTGGGTGTTTGCCTGGTGAGCGAGTGGAGAAGGGACCTTACCAGGGGAGCTGCATGCACGGAAAAGCATGCTCCACTGGGCAGCACAAAGTGCTTTGTTATGGAGTCTCGGTTGGTTAAGAGGGTGAGGTGGCAGTTGAGATGTGTAGTTAGGGGTCACTTTGTGAAAGTCCCGGAGTGCTGTGCACTTCAGTGTTTCTCATCAGCCAACAGGTGAGATTATTCTGGAGAATTGATTTGGATAGCTAAGGACGAGGCAGGACGAGGCAGGGCTGGTGAGGAAGTGGCTGTTGTTGCTGATGCCAAGTGAGGGTGAGGGGCTAACGGAGCTCCCAGCAGAGAGGGAGGCAGGAGTGAGGTCTCCACATGAGCCAGGCTTCTCTGCTGATTGAGCAGGGACACCCTACAGCCTGCCAGAGCTCTTCTCCAGGTTACTGTTCAGCAGGTGACAGCAACTGAAGGTGCCTTGGACCAAGATGGAGGAAGGAGGAATTTGCTAAGAGTGCAAAGCACTGAGATGTAGCAGGAGCTGTTTCTGCTGGGTTAGGAGATGGGGCTGTGCTAGGAAGCATCTCTGTTGGTTGACCTCTTTACCCTTTCCCTGAGTTTCAATTGGCTGGGCTTGCCAGTCGGCACAGGGATAGGTACTGGCTGTTCCTTTACACCAAGGCCTTTTGCTTTTCAAAAAACAATGCCCTCCCATTCCCGGCCCCCTTGTGGGTGAGGGCTAGCACTTATTAGATTCATCATCTGTGGGACAAGGTCTTTTGCTAGTGGGAGAGTGTAGGCCTTCTTAAGGAGAGAGAAAATGGAGGCTGAGATTACTGATTGCTTTGATCCTCAGTTTTGTGTGTCTCAGTCCTGTTACCTCTGATTTGTCCTGGACAGGCTGATTCCATCAGCCTGTGTTCCTCCCCATCTATCCCCTACACACACACACACACACACACACACACACACACACACACACACACACACACACACACACACACACCAGCCCCCGCTTCTTTTTTATAGTGCTTCTAAAGGAACCCAGAGCCACATGCTCCATCATGTCTAGCCATTCAGGGTAGGTTTCTGCACCTCTGCTGGGGACTAGAGCTCAAGAGGCAGCCCGCTTGGTTTTTTAAAATTAGTTATATATAAAACTTTAGGATACATTTTGACATAATCACAAAAACATGGAATATATTTTGCTCTAATTCAGTCCCTGGCACTCTCTCCCAGCTTCCCATGCTTTCCTCCCTCTACTAATCTTTCTGCAATTTATTTATAGTGTAATTTTTTTTTTTTTGAGTACCAGGAATTGAACCCAGGGGTACTTAAACCACTGAGTCATGTCCCCCAGCCTTTTTAATTTTGAGACAGAGTTTCACCAAGTTGCTCAGGGCCTCACTAAATTGCTGAGGCTGTTCTTGAACTTGGCAATCCATCTTCCTCAGCCTCCTGAATCACTAGGAATTATAGGTGTATGCCACCCATGTCTGGCTTTTATTTTTTCCCCCAGTATCTTGTGGGTCTGTATAGTTATGTTGGTATTCACTGTACTACGTTCCTGTATGTACATATGAAACTTTGGTCAGATTTCATTCCACTGTTATTCCCTTTTCCTGTCCCTCCTTTTTCCCCCCCTCAGTGCCCCCCCCCTTTTCCATCTACTCTACTGATCCTTTTTCTATTTTGATGACGTTATCTCTTTTTTCCCTCGCCCCCAACCCCTTATTTTGGATTAGTTTCTGCATATCATAGGAAATACTTGACCTTTGTCATTTTGGGACTGGCTATTTTCACTTAGCATGATATTCTCCAGTTCCATCTGTTTACCAGCAAATGCCATGTCATTGTTCTTTATGACTCATATTCCATGTGTGTGTGTATATATATATATATGCACCACATTTTCTTTATTCATTCATGTATTGGAGGGCATCCTGGACTGGTTTCATAGCTTGGCCTATTGTGAATTATGCCTCTATAAACACTGATATGGCTGTGTCCCTGTAGTATGCTGATGTTAAATCTTTTGGATATATACCGAGGAGTGGGATAGCTGGGTCACATGGTTCTGACCCATCCCTAGTTTTTTGAGGAGTCTTTGTACTGCTTTCCAGAGTGGTCGCACTAATTTCCAGTCCCAACAGTGTACTTTTTCCCTTACATCCACATCAACATGTATCATTGTTTGTATTCTTGATAATTGTTATACTACAATGAGATGAAATGTCAATATTGTTTTCATTTGCATTTCCCTAATTCCTAGAGATGTTCAACATTTTTCATGTATTTGCTGACCATGTGTATTTCTTCTTTTGAGAAATATCTGTTCTTTTGCCCACTTTATTGATTAGGTTATTTGGGTTTTTTTGTTTTGTTTTTGATGTTGAGTTTTTCTTTTTTTTTTTTTCTTCTAATTTTAACTGTAGATGGACACTATGCCTTTCTTTATTTTTATGTGGTTGTGGTTCTGGAGATCAAACCCAGTGCCTCACACATGCTTGGCAAACGCTCTGCCACTGAGCTACAGCCCCAGTCACTGGTATTAAGCTTTTTGAGGTTTTTTTTTTCTTTTCTTTTCTTTTTTTTTTTTTGGTACATTCTGGATCTGAATGCCCTGAGGAGCAGGTAGCATTAATATCTTCTGTCAGTCTCCTATTCTGTAGGCTCTCTCTTCACACTCCTTGTTTCTTTAGGGCAGCTCTGGTTTTGAAGCCTTAGTTTCAAAACTTTGAAAGGGTTATAGGTGTACACAAACACATCCCTGCCATCCTTTGGGTGGCTAGAATTCCAGGGCCAGGTATCTCTAAGTTGCCTTGTCTGTTTACCCTCATGGGCCACACAGTGTCATTCACGTGTGTTACAGTGTGACGATTATGGATACACTGTAGCTCTGGAGCCTGCATCTCTGTGCAGCATCAGACACTCTGGTCAGTATTCCAGGCTTTTCAGACTGTGTGGTCTATCACTGCTACTCCCCTCTGCCATTGTAGCACAGAAGTGCCTCAGACGTGGTGGATGTTGTGTTCAATAAAACCAGAACAGGACCATATCTTCCATCTTTTGCATTAGACTACAGAGATGACATACCCTTTGACTTAATCGTAGTGGCAAACTATCTTCCAATCTGCTGCCTAGGCCTATGTATCTTTCTGTAGTGGCTTCCTGTGCGCTTCTCCTGTGTGAGCATTAAGGAAGAGGATGGTGGAGCCCCTCCAAGAAGGAACTTCAATTTTGAGTGACAGGTGGGACACTGAAAGGGGAGTACAGTTGTGGTTAAAAATTGAAATATAATGCGGGGCTCAGAAAGGTTCGCAGTGATAGCCCTCAGAGGAGTGAAGTGCTGAAATGATTGGGGAACGCTCTAGGGAGAAAGCAGCTCTAGAGGCTTAGAAGAGGCGGGACAGTTCCTTCAGGAAATGAATAGCTCAGATGGTGGGTGAAGTTGTGTTATGGAGGGAACTTGAATGTCATCACATATGCATGGAGGCCAGCTTGGGAAGGATCTGAGGTGCCACAGAGTGCAGGCATTTTTCTCTGGGCAGTGAGCAGCCAGTGGATGTTGTATTCAATGGGGTAAAGTCACAGATGCATTCAGAAATATCACTCTGGTCTTGGGAAATCGCATCTGTACAAATTATCTCTCTTAAGTTTAGTCTAGACTTTTTCACCAAGGGATGGGTAACTCTTGGTCCTGGGGTTGGAAAGCAAAACCCAGAGATTTGGATGGTTTTTCTAGCCATTGGCTTTAGTGGGTCAGTTGAGTGCCTCATTTTTGTTTTTGAAATGACAGAGCTTGACAAATCTTCCACTTCAGGCTTTTTTGGCCTGTGATCCTGAAGATCATTAGGAAGGGCAAAACAAAGTTTTAAAAACATTTTGTCTGAAGTCTACCTTTGGTATAGGGCCTTGGTGTGTGATGGAAAAATGAACAGAGACTATGCCCCCTTGCTTTGGAATCAAGTCACAGGGCACGGTATTGCTGTGTGGAGCAGACTTGCTTCCCTTCTCTGTGTGCCAGGCTGGGGTGCCGCCTACAGGTGCTGGTCTGTACCCTCCAGGAGCCTGCAGATTACTTAAGGCAGGTGGAAGCCGGTACCACTTAGGTACATCACAGACTGCTCACGGCCAGGCCTCACATTGTGTGGGGTGCGGGACTGCTGTGAATCAGACCTGGCACAAGGGCCCACAAGGACTGCTCCAGGTAAACATACTTCCTGCTCTGCAAAGTGTTTTTCCTTGGGGTTTCTAGGCAGGTTGAAAAGAGCTATATTCATAGATCTTCAGAGACCATTGGTGACAGCCTAAGGCGCTGGGAGCTGCTTTCTCTCAGTGAGACTGTTAATCTGTGAAGGATTTGAAGGAATCCTAGAGAAAACGTGCCTTGAGGCCTGTTGGCTGTGGTCTTTGGTCTTGTGCAGCGCTCTCTCTAGGAGGGGGCATAAGTCTTGGATTTTGCTCTTGTCTTCTCTTGGGGATGTGGGTTCCAGGACCTGACACAGCTGTATCACTTCTCATCTCTTACAAGTAGTCCTTGCATTTTTCTAGAGAAAAAAGTTTCTGGATTGATGGAAGAGAAAATGACAAACTTGAGGCTGGTATAGATGGAGACTGGCCCTGGCTTTGGAAGACTGTAGCCTGTCCCCGGCCAATACACCAGATGTGGCCTTTTCTTGGCAGCCAGTTCTGTACTGTGCTGTGCTGTACTTCACAGGAAGGCTCTTGTCAGCATTGCGAGTCACTTACAGAACTAAGGCCACACCTGGGTGACCCTGTGCTAGCCTTCAATCTAGGCTCAATGTCGTTTGCCCTTTCTGGGCAGGGAAACAGATGGTCAGAAAGTTGTGGGTTAAAATTTTTTTTCACATATATATATATTTTTTTAATTGTTGAAGGAAATGAATCAAGAGCAGGGACAGGAGTTTAGGTGGCTAGGTAGAATATCTTTAAAGTTCTTCTCCTCTTGTAACTTAGAAAGTTGGATTGTTTCTAGCTCTTTCCCCTCTTCTGGGTGGCTCACCCTCTCCACCCTTCCAGATCTAATGCTGGATCTCTGCTGGTGGTCTGTGACAAGACAAGTGATTCAGCCACACTGGTCTCCTTGACATACTATCCACATCTCTTTGGACCCTGCATCAACTTATTGCTTCCCTCAGCTGTAGCTTTGGCCACCCCAGGTGGGCCCATGTGTGAGGTGCCATATAAAAGCCAGGTGAGCCTTGCTTCCAACATTCTCTGCTGTCACCAGATATGCTGCTATAGGATGCATTCCTTTCCCTCCATCACCTGTTGAGATTGGCCCTATGTAACCCACATCTTTGGGGTACTGAATGCTGCTTTTCTCCTGGCTCATTTAGTATGGCAGCTTTTCAGCCATGGGATCTGCCATGGCTGTGAGAGTGGTGCTTAGCTCTGTTTACTTCATTTCATGGAGAGGAAGGCTCATCTGTAGAAACTGGGCTAGGGAGTGATTGTGGGTGTCCTCATGGCCTGCTTGCCATCTCGCAGGATGAGGGTGGGCTCTGGCTGGCGAGTGGTATCCAGAGGGACTTCTTCCAAAAGCACATCAGGGCTCAGGTGGGCAAAGTGACTGCTCAGTCCAGGTGGGAGCAACCTGCTATTGGGCAGACATATACTTTAGCCTCTACCAGAGCCCCAGAGCATCTTTGCATTCAGGCCTTTCACCCTGGATCCATCTGTCTGGCCCTGTTGTGCTAAACTTTTGGTTCTTAAGTGGTTTGTTAGGGCCCAGCCACTCCTTTCGGAGACTGGTCTTCTTACTCCATGCTAGGGCAAGCGCACTGCCAGGAACATTGAGGTTCTTGGGCCCAAATGCAGTGATATCCTTGGGGGTTTGGCCTGGGGTTGGCCTCAAGCCATCAGGCCCCCAGCCCAACTGCTGTGGTAGGGTCTTCCTGCCTTCTGTTGTAGTGTTAGGCTTGCTTCTCACCCACTCACAAGCAGACAGAGCTCTGACTGGGAAGGAGTGGAGAAGTAAGTATGAACTGAAGCTCTGGGCTGTTAAGATGGGGCTCCCTCTTAAGGAATAGTAGGGTGGTCTGGCTTCACTTCAGCCCTTCCTCAGCTCCAGGACCAGGGTACAGGAGGCAGCCATGTGTGGTCGTGGGTAGAAAAACTTTCCCCATCACACGGTTACACACGTGGCATTCAACACCTGGCTGTAGCTCGCTCTGGTCTGGTGATGAAATTAGCTTTTAGAAGTCTATTTAAAATATCCATATCTATTTATTGTGTTTTCCTGAATACACAAGTGTAAATAGCATAATTTTGCAGTGCAAAGTCCTTGGCAATAACTTTATGTTGTGTGTTATGTTAAAAAACTTTGGAAACCACATCTACCATGGACTGTCTGCCCCACTGGGGCAATGGTCACATGTAGAACTGAACTTGACACCGTCAGCGTGGTTGAAGCAGCAGCCTGCATGTGTGGACTCACCAGTGCCTCGCCCAGAGATGCCTGGCCTTCACCCAAAGGGACCCTGCTGCCCCGACTTCCACAGGCAGCACCCACACTGTGGCTACTTTGTGCTGAGTATGTTGGACTCTGCTGTAGACTGATAACTCTTGTCTGGCTGCTGCAGTTTGTCTGTAATGCCCTGACATGTTGCATTACCCCTCTTTGGATGAATAAAAATAAATGCTTCTGTGTTAATGGCAGTGGACTGAACCATTCTGTGCAGGACCCACCCTGGCGGAACAGAGACTCTGGCTCAAAAGATTCAAGTGCTGGCCCCTCTCACCTGGCCTGCAAGACCAGCTCAGTACGTCTCACAAGATCTTCCCTCACATACAGGATGAAGGGCTCCTGACAAAGCCAGTGGGACCAGAGCTTATTTCATGTTCTTGTCTGTGGTCCTTAAAATTCTGCTCGTAAGTGAAAAACTTCAAGCTGGCAGCCTGGCTCAGTGAGCGGGAGGTCAAGAGTGCGCCTGGAGCTTTTCACACCCCTCACAGTTATGTCCTCAGGACCATCCCAGGGGTTGGCAAGCCTCAGATGAGATCAGGAACCCAAGGCTCAGAGATAAAGGGACTTGCCTAAGAGCATCAAGCTTCTAGAAGGCAGCAGCAATGGGACTCCAAACCTGGAGCTCTTGCTTCTGCTCCTGCCAGTGCCTGCTCTGCGGTGCCCCTGCAAGGTTCCTGTAAATGAGCAGCCCTAGGAAGCAGAGCCCAAGACCAGGGTGAAACTCCTGCCTCTGCCTGCAGGTAAGTGGGGAGCTGAGTGGACAGTGGCACTGGGTGCTTGCCCCACTTTTCCCCTGCACACCATGAGTTTGGCTTTCCAGCCATGCTAGCTAGCATTGACCAGAAGAGCTGACCAGGCCAGCCCACCTCTGCTCCTTCCATACAGGGTTTGCCTTTCTGGGCCTAAGGGGAAGCCAGGCTTTCTTGTCTGTAGAAACAGGCTGTTGAGGGGGGCCTGGAGAATAGGAGGGGGCAGGCTTGTTTTTCTTGGTCTTGAACCCCTGAAGAGAAGGTCGCAGTCCTTCATGGCAGGGAAAACAGGATCCCCAGATTGTGTGGCTACAAGCAGACCTTCACTTTGAAATTTGGCAGTGATATCCTAATAATTGTCACAGCGACTATGGTGAGGGAGTACATGAGTCAAGAGCGCCACAGCAGCTTAGCAACCTGAGAAAGGTGGAGCCTGCTGCACAGAAGGGAAGAGATGTATCCAAGGTCATGAATGTGTGGTGCAGAGCTGTCCATGTGGTCATCTTGAACCAGCTGTCCTGCTGGAGTTAATACCTCAGCCTGTGTGGCCTGGGCCCTATGAGCCCCAGCTTCCTCATCTTTAAGCAAGCAAGCACCTTAGTCATTACTCTGCGTGGCTCCAAGCTTCATGTTTGTCTGCTCCATCTCCTACCACCTGCCCCTAACCCCATGAGTCCAAGAGTAGTCCCAACGTCAGCATCACACACAAATCTCTTGTCTCCTAAGCCACTAGGGGCCCAAATTACCTACCATACCCCTTTGGCAGAGGCTCTTGCTTTTGCAACTGTTGAATCAATTGAGAACAAGGAATGCTGTAGACCTACCTTGAGCCCTCATGGATTCTCCTTTCCTTCTCCCACTGCTCACCCACTGCCACTAGGGTTTGAAATTTTGACATATATATATATATATATATGGACTACTTCACAAATTTGGGTGTGTGTCATCCTTGTGCAGGGGCCCTGCTGACATTCTCTATATCATTGCAATTTTAGTATATGTGCTGCTGAAGGGGGCACCTGCCTTCTTCCCCTGGAGTTACTGACGGTGCCCTGCATCAGCTCAGCTTGCAACAGGGGCTGCCGGATGCAGCTTGGCCTGTGTCATATTCTCACCACCTCTCAGAGCAGCCTGAACTGTGTCCAGTGTCAAAAGCAGAGCAGGAATTCCCAGAATTGCCCTTCCTCCTGCCACAGGTCTCTGGCCACTTGCTGCCCTTGGCCACTTTGTTCATAGCCAGGCTCCATAATATCTGTGTGTGTGCCTGGCTCTGCCTCCTCCCTCCCCATTCCTCGCTTCCACTGTGGTAGCCGCTGGCAACCTCCCCAGATCTAATGGTCCTGTAATGAGCTGCCCTCAGTCCAAAACAGTGCCCACTCCTGGGCCTGTGTAGCCCATGCTTAACCTGTGTCTTATCTGCAGTCTCTTCTGTTCTCCTGCCTAGAGGTTACAAATTAAAGGAATGACTATATGGAGTGACTGCTCCCAGCCCACAACATCTGGTAACACCTGGGGGTTGTTTCCGGGCTGTGGCATCCTGTGATGCTGGGCAGGGGCCTGTGATGCTGCTCAGCACTGCTGCACAAGCTGACCTTTACCACTGTCAGCCAAACGTCTGTGCTGGAGTTCAGAAACCCTGGGCC